>NC_140998.1:24304932-24770495 GCF_052327205.1 Somniosus microcephalus
GTCGAGCTCCCTCCACACTGATAGAAACTGAACCGTCCAGCTCCCTCCACACTGATAGAAACTGAACCGCCCAGCTCCCTCCACACTGATAGAAACTGAACCGTCCAGCTCCCTCCACACTGATAGAAACTGAACCGTCCAGCTCCCTCCACACTGATAGAAACTGAATCGTCCAGCTCCCTCCACACTGATAGAAACTGAACCGTCCAGCTCCCTCCACACTGATAGAAACTCAACCGCCCAGCTCCCTCCACACTGATAGAAACTCAACCGCCCAGCTCCCTCCACACTGATAGAAACTGAACCGTCCAGCATCCTCCACACTGATAGAAACTGAACCGTCCAGCTCCCTCCACACTGATAGAAACTCAACCGCCCAGCTCCCTCCACACTGATAGAAACTCAACCGCCCAGCTCCCTCCACACTGATAGAAACTGAACCGTCCAGCTCCCTCCACACTGATAGAAACTGAACCGTCCAGCTCCCTCCACACTGATAGAAACTCAACCGCCCAGCTCCTCCACACTGATAGAAACTGAACCGCCCAGCTCCCTCCACACTGATAGAAACTGAACCGCCCAGCATCCTCCACACTGATAGAAACTGAACCGTCCAGCTCCCTCCACACTGATAGAAACTGAACCGTCCAGCTCCCTCCACACTGATAGAAACTGAACCGTCCAGCTCCCTCCACACTGATAGAAACTGAACCGTCCAGCTCCCTCCACACTGATAGAAACTGAACCGCCCAGCTCCCTCCACACTGATAGAAACTGAACCGTCCAGCTCCCTCCACACTGATAGAAACTGAACCGCCCAGCTCCCTCCACACTGATAGAAACTGAACCGTCCAGCTCCCTCCACACTGATAGAAACTGAACCGTCCAGCTCCCTCCACACTGATAGAAACTGAACCGTCCAGCATCCTCCACACTGATAGAAACTGAACCGTCCAGCTCCCTCCACACTGATAGAAACTGAACCGCCCAGCTCCCTCCACACTGATAGAAACTGAACCGTCCAGCTCCCTCCACACTGATAGAAACTGAACCGTCCAGCTCCCTCCACACTGATAGAAACTCAACCGCCCAGCTCCCTCCACACTGATAGAAACTGAACCGTCCAGCTCCCTCCACACTGATAGAAACTGAACCGCCCAGCTCCCTCCACACTGATAGAAACTGAACCGTCCAGCATCCTCCACACTGATAGAAACTGAACCGTCCAGCTCCCTCCACACTGATAGAAACTGAACCGTCCAGCATCCTCCACACTGATAGAAACTGAACCGTCCAGCTCCCTCCACACTGATAGAAACTGAACCGCCCAGCATCCTCCACACTGATAGAAACTGAACCGCCCAGCTCCCTCCACACTGATAGAAACTGAACCGTCCAGCTCCCTCCACACTGATAGAAACTGAACCGTCCAGCTCCCTCCACACTGATAGAAACTGAACCGTCCAGCTCCCTCCACACTGAGAAACTGAACCGCCCAGCATCCTCCACACTGATAGAAACTGAACCGCCCAGCTCCCTCCACACTGATAGAAACTGACCCGTCCAGCTCCCTCCACACTGATAGAAACTGAACCGTCCAGCTCCCTCCACACTGATAGAAACTGAACCGTCCAGCTCCCTCCACACTGATAGAAACTGAACCGTCCAGCTCCCTCCACACTGATAGATACTGACCCGTCCAGCTCCCTCCACACTGATAGAAACTGAACCGCCCAGCTCCCTCCACACTGATAGAAACTGAACCGCCCAGCATCCTCCACACTGATAGAAACTGAATCGTCCAGCTCCCTCCACACTGATAGAAACTGAACCGTCCAGCTCCCTCCACACTGATAGAAACTGAACCGCCCAGCTCCCTCCACACTGATAGAAACTGAACCGTCCAGCTCCCTCCACACTGATAGAAACTGAACCGCCCAGCTCCCTCCACACTGATAGAAACTGAACCGTCAGCTCCCTCCACACTGATAGAAACTGAACCGCCCAGCACCCTCCACACCGATAGAAACTGAACCGCCCAGCTCCCTCCACACTGATAGAAACTGAACCGCCCAGCTCCCTCCACACTGATAGAAACTGAACCGTCCAGCTCCCTCCACACTGATAGAAACTGAACCGCCCAGCTCCCTCCACACTGATAGAAACTGAATCGTCCAGCTCCCTCCACACTGATAGAAACTGAACCGCCCAGCTCCCTCCACACTGATAGAAACTGAACCGCCCAGCTCCCTCCACACTGATAGAAACTGAACCGTCCAGCTCCGTCCACACTGATAGAAACTGAACCGCCCAGCTCCCTCCACACTGATAGAAACTGAACCGTCCAGCTCCCTCCACACTGATAGAAACTGAACCGCCCAGCTCCCTCCACACTGATAGAAACTGAACCGCCCAGCATCCTCCACACTGATAGAAACTGAACCGCCCAGCATCCTCCACACTGATAGAAACTGAACCGTCCAGCTCCCTCCACACTGATAGAAACTGAACCGTCCAGCTCCCTCCACACTGATAGAAACTGAACCGCCCAGCTCCCTCCACACTGATAGAAACTGAACCACCCAGCTCCCTCCACACTGATAGAAACTGAATCGTCCAGCTCCCTCCACACTGATAGAAACTGAACCGCCCAGCTCCCTCCACACTGATAGAAACTGAACCGTCCAGCAACCTCCACACTGATAGAAACTGAATCGTCCAGCTCCCTCCACACTGATAGAAACTGAACCGTCCAGCTCCCTCCACACTGATAGAAACTGAACCGTCCAGCTCCCTCCACACTGATAGAAACTGAACCGTCCAGCTCCCTCCACACTGATAGAAACTGAACCGTCCAGCTCCCTCCACACTGATAGAAACTGAACCGTCCAGCTCCCTCCACACTGATAGAAACTGAACCGTCCAGCATCCTCCACACTGATAGAAACTGAACCGTCCAGCTCCCTCCACACTGATAGAAACTGAACCGTCCAGCTCCCTCCACACTGATAGAAACTGAACCGCCCAGCTCCCTCCACACTGATAGAAACTGAACCGCCCAGCTCCCTCCACACTGATAGAAACTGAACCGTCCAGCTCCCTCCACACTGATAGAAACTGAACCGCCCAGCTCCCTCCACACTGATAGAAACTGAACCGTCCAGCTCCCTCCACACTGATAGAAACTGAACCGTCCAGCTCCCTCCACACTGATAGAAACTGAACCGTCCAGCATCCTCCACACTGATAGAAACTGAACCGTCCAGCTCCCTCCACACTGATAGAAACTGAACCGCCCAGCTCCCTCCACACTGATAGAAACTGAACCGTCCAGCTCCCTCCACACTGATAGAAACTGAACCGTCCAGCTCCCTCCACACTGATAGAAACTCAACCGCCCAGCTCCCTCCACACTGATAGAAACTGAATCGTCCAGCTCCCTCCACACTGATAGAAACTGAACCGCCCAGCTCCCTCCACACTGATAGAAACTGAACCGTCCAGCATCCTCCACACTGATAGAAACTGAACCGTCCAGCTCCCTCCACACTGATAGAAACTGAACCGTCCAGCTCCCTCCACACTGATAGAAACTGAACCGCCCAGCATCCTCCACACTGATAGAAACTGAACCGCCCAGCTCCCTCCACACTGATAGAAACTGAACCGTCCAGCTCCCTCCACACTGATAGAAACTGAACCGTCCAGCACCCTCCACACTGAGAAACTGAACCGCCCAGCATCCTCCACACTGATAGAAACTGAACCGTCCAGCTCCCTCCACACTGATAGAAACTGAACCGTCCAGCTCCCTCCACACTGATAGAAACTGACCCGTCCAGCTCCCTCCACACTGATAGAAACTGAACCGTCCAGCTCCCTCCACACTGATAGAAACTGAACCGTCCAGCTCCCTCCACACTGATAGAAACTGAACCGTCCAGCTCCCTCCACACTGATAGATACTGAACCGTCCAGCTCCCTCCACACTGATAGAAACTGAACCGTCCAGCACCCTCCACACTGAGAAACTGAACCGTCCAGCTCCCTCCACACTAATAGAAACTGAACCGTCCAGCATCCTCCACACTGATAGAAACTGAACCGCCCAGCTCCCTCCACACTGATAGAAACTGAACCGTCCAGCTCCCTCCACACTGATAGAAACTGACCCGTCCAGCTCCCTCCACACTGATAGAAACTGAACCGCCCAGCTCCCTCCACACTGATAGAAACTGAACCGCCCAGCATCCTCCACACTGATAGAAACTGAATCGTCCAGCTCCCTCCACACTGATAGAAACTGAACCGTCCAGCTCCCTCCACACTGATAGAAACTGAACCGCCCAGCTCCCTCCACACTGATAGAAACTGAACCGTCCAGCTCCCTCCACACTGATAGAAACTGAACCGCCCAGCTCCCTCCACACTGATAGAAACTGAACCGTCAGCTCCCTCCACACTGATAGAAACTGAACCGCCCAGCACCCTCCACACCGATAGAAACTGAACCGCCCAGCTCCCTCCACACTGATAGAAACTGAACCGCCCAGCTCCCTCCACACTGATAGAAACTGAACCGTCCAGCTCCCTCCACACTGATAGAAACTGAACCGCCCAGCTCCCTCCACACTGATAGAAACTGAATCGTCCAGCTCCCTCCACACTGATAGAAACTGAACCGCCCAGCTCCCTCCACACTGATAGAAACTGAACCGCCCAGCTCCCTCCACACTGATAGAAACTGAACCGTCCAGCTCCGTCCACACTGATAGAAACTGAACCGCCCAGCTCCCTCCACACTGATAGAAACTGAACCGTCCAGCTCCCTCCACACTGATAGAAACTGAACCGTCCAGCTCCCTCCACACTGATAGAAACTGAACCGCCCAGCTCCCTCCACACTGATAGAAACTGAACCGCCCAGCATCCTCCACACTGATAGAAACTGAACCGCCCAGCATCCTCCACACTGATAGAAACTGAACCGTCCAGCTCCCTCCACACTGATAGAAACTGAACCGTCCAGCTCCCTCCACACTGATAGAAACTGAACCGCCCAGCTCCCTCCACACTGATAGAAACTGAACCACCCAGCTCCCTCCACACTGATAGAAACTGAATCGTCCAGCTCCCTCCACACTGATAGAAACTGAACCGTCCAGCTCCCTCCACACTGATAGAAACTGAACCGTCCAGCTCCCTCCACACTGATAGAAACTGAACCGCCCAGCTCCCTCCACACTGATAGAAACTGAACCACCCAGCTCCCTCCACACTGATAGAAACTGAATCGTCCAGCTCCCTCCACACTGATAGAAACTGAACCGCCCAGCTCCCTCCACACTGATAGAAACTGAACCGTCCAGCAACCTCCACACTGATAGAAACTGAATCGTCCAGCTCCCTCCACACTGATAGAAACTGAACCGTCCAGCTCCCTCCACACTGATAGAAACTGAACCGCCCAGCTCCCTCCACACTGATAGAAACTGAACCGTCCAGCATCCTCCACACTGATAGAAACTGAACCGTCCAGCTCCCTCCACACTGATAGAAACTGAATCGTCCAGCTCCCTCCACACTGATAGAAACTGAACCGTCCAGCTCCCTCCACACTGATAGAAACTGAACCGTCCAGCATCCTCCACACTGATAGAAACTGAACCGTCCAGCTCCCTCCACACTGATAGAAACTCAACCGCCCAGCTCCCTCCACACTGATAGAAACTGAACCGTCCAGCTCCCTCCACACTGATAGAAACTGAACCGTCCAGCTCCCTCCACACTGATAGAAACTCAACCGCCCAGCATCCTCCACACTGATAGAAACTGAACCGTCCAGCTCCCTCCACACTGATAGAAACTGAACCGTCCAGCTCCCTCCACACTGATAGAAACTCAACCGCCCAGCATCCTCCACACTGATAGAAACTGAACCGCCCAGCTCCCTCCACACTGATAGAAACTGAACCGCCCAGCATCCTCCACACTGATAGAAACTGAACCGTCCAGCTCCCTCCACACTGATAGAAACTGAACCGTCCAGCTCCCTCCACACTGATAGAAACTGAACCGTCCAGCTCCCTCCACACTGATAGAAACTGAACCGTCCAGCTCCCTCCACACTGATAGAAACTGAACCGCCCAGCTCCCTCCACACTGATAGAAACTGAACCGTCCAGCTCCCTCCACACTGATAGAAACTGAACCGCCCAGCTCCCTCCACACTGATAGAAACTGAACCGTCCAGCTCCCTCCACACTGATAGAAACTGAACCGTCCAGCTCCCTCCACACTGATAGAAACTGAACCGTCCAGCATCCTCCACACTGATAGAAACTGAACCGTCCAGCTCCCTCCACACTGATAGAAACTGAACCGCCCAGCTCCCTCCACACTGATAGAAACTGAACCGTCCAGCTCCCTCCACACTGATAGAAACTGAACCGTCCAGCTCCCTCCACACTGATAGAAACTCAACCGCCCAGCTCCCTCCACACTGATAGAAACTGAATCGTCCAGCTCCCTCCACACTGATAGAAACTGAACCGCCCAGCTCCCTCCACACTGATAGAAACTGAACCGTCCAGCATCCTCCACACTGATAGAAACTGAACCGTCCAGCTCCCTCCACACTGATAGAAACTGAACCGTCCAGCATCCTCCACACTGATAGAAACTGAACCGTCCAGCTCCCTCCACACTGATAGAAACTGAACCGCCCAGCATCCTCCACACTGATAGAAACTGAACCGCCCAGCTCCCTCCACACTGATAGAAACTGAACCGTCCAGCATCCTCCACACTGATAGAAACTGAACCGTCCAGCTCCCTCCACACTGATAGAAACTGAACCGTCCAGCTCCCTCCACACTGATAGAAACTGAACCGTCCAGCTCCCTCCACACTGATAGAAACTGAACCGTCCAGCTCCCTCCACACTGATAGAAACTGAACCGTCCAGCATCCTCCACACTGATAGAAACTGAACCGTCCAGCTCCCTCCACACTGATAGAAACTGAACCGTCCAGCTCCCTCCACACTGATAGAAACTGAACCGTCCAGCACCCTCCACACTGAGAAACTGAACCGCCCAGCTCCCTCCACACTGATAGAAACTGAACCGTCCAGCTCCCTCCACACTAATAGAAACTGAACCGTCCAGCATCCTCCACACTGATAGAAACTGAACCGTCCAGCTCCCTCCACACTGATAGAAACTGAACCGTCCAGCTCCCTCCACACTGATAGAAACTGAACCGTCCAGCATCCTCCACACTGATAGAAACTGAACCGCCCAGCTCCCTCCACACTGATAGAAACTGAACCGTCCAGCTCCCTCCACACTGATAGAAACTGAACCGTCCAGCACCCTCCACACTGAGAAACTGAACCGCCCAGCATCCTCCACACTGATAGAAACTGAACCGTCCAGCTCCCTCCACACTGATAGAAACTGAACCGTCCAGCATCCTCCACACTGATAGAAACTGAACCGCCCAGCTCCCTCCACACTGATAGAAACTGAACCGTCCAGCTCCCTCCACACTGATAGAAACTGAACCGTCCAGCACCCTCCACACTGAGAAACTGAACCGCCCAGCATCCTCCACACTGATAGAAACTGAACCGTCCAGCTCCCTCCACACTGATAGAAACTGAACCGTCCAGCTCCCTCCACACTGATAGAAACTGACCCGTCCAGCTCCCTCCACACTGATAGAAACTGAACCGTCCAGCTCCCTCCACACTGATAGAAACTGAACCGTCCAGCTCCCTCCACACTGATAGAAACTGAACCGTCCAGCTCCCTCCACACTGATAGATACTGAACCGTCCAGCTCCCTCCACACTGATAGAAACTGACCCGTCCAGCTCCCTCCACACTGATAGAAACTGAACCGCCCAGCTCCCTCCACACTGATAGAAACTGAACCGCCCAGCATCCTCCACACTGATAGAAACTGAATCGTCCAGCTCCCTCCACACTGATAGAAACTGAACCGTCCAGCTCCCTCCACACTGATAGAAACTGAACCGCCCAGCTCCCTCCACACTGATAGAAACTGAACCGTCCAGCTCCCTCCACACTGATAGAAACTGAACCGCCCAGCTCCCTCCACACTGATAGAAACTGAACCGTCAGCTCCCTCCACACTGATAGAAACTGAACCGCCCAGCACCCTCCACACCGATAGAAACTGAACCGCCCAGCTCCCTCCACACTGATAGAAACTGAACCGCCCAGCTCCCTCCACACTGATAGAAACTGAACCGTCCAGCTCCCTCCACACTGATAGAAACTGAACCGCCCAGCTCCCTCCACACTGATAGAAACTGAATCGTCCAGCTCCCTCCACACTGATAGAAACTGAACCGCCCAGCTCCCTCCACACTGATAGAAACTGAACCGCCCAGCTCCCTCCACACTGATAGAAACTGAACCGTCCAGCTCCGTCCACACTGATAGAAACTGAACCGCCCAGCTCCCTCCACACTGATAGAAACTGAACCGTCCAGCTCCCTCCACACTGATAGAAACTGAACCGTCCAGCTCCCTCCACACTGATAGAAACTGAACCGCCCAGCTCCCTCCACACTGATAGAAACTGAACCGTCCAGCTCCCTCCACACTGATAGAAACTGAACCGCCCAGCATCCTCCACACTGATAGAAACTGAACCGCCCAGCTCCCTCCACACTGATAGAAACTGAACCGCCCAGCTCCCTCCACACTGATAGAAACTGAACCGCCCAGCTCCCTCCACACTGATAGAAACTGAACCGCCCAGCATCCTCCACACTGATAGAAACTGAACCGTCCAGCTCCCTCCACACTGATAGAAACTGAACCGTCCAGCTCCCTCCACACTGATAGAAACTGAACCGCCCAGCTCCCTCCACACTGATAGAAACTGAACCACCCAGCTCCCTCCACACTGATAGAAACTGAATCGTCCAGCTCCCTCCACACTGATAGAAACTGAACCGTCCAGCTCCCTCCACACTGATAGAAACTGAACCGTCCAGCTCCCTCCACACTGATAGAAACTGAACCGCCCAGCTCCCTCCACACTGATAGAAACTGAACCACCCAGCTCCCTCCACACTGATAGAAACTGAATCGTCCAGCTCCCTCCACACTGATAGAAACTGAACCGCCCAGCTCCCTCCACACTGATAGAAACTGAACCGTCCAGCAACCTCCACACTGATAGAAACTGAATCGTCCAGCTCCCTCCACACTGATAGAAACTGAACCGTCCAGCTCCCTCCACACTGATAGAAACTGAACCGTCCAGCTCCCTCCACACTGATAGAAACTGAACCGTCCAGCTCCCTCCACACTGATAGAAACTGAACCGTCCAGCTCCCTCCACACTGATAGAAACTGAACCGTCCAGCATCCTCCACACTGATAGAAACTGAACCGTCCAGCTCCCTCCACACTGATAGAAACTGAACCGTCCAGCTCCCTCCACACTGATAGAAACTGAACCGCCCAGCTCCCTCCACACTGATAGAAACTGAACCGTCCAGCATCCTCCACACTGATAGAAACTGAACCGTCCAGCTCCCTCCACACTGATAGAAACTGAATCGTCCAGCTCCCTCCACACTGATAGAAACTGAACCGTCCAGCTCCCTCCACACTGATAGAAACTGAACCGTCCAGCATCCTCCACACTGATAGAAACTGAACCGTCCAGCTCCCTCCACACTGATAGAAACTGAACCGTCCAGCATCCTCCACACTGATAGAAACTGAACCGTCCAGCTCCCTCCACACTGATAGAAACTGAACCGTCCAGCTCCCTCCACACTGATAGAAACTGAACCGTCCAGCTCCCTCCACACTGATAGAAACTGAACCGTCCAGCACCCTCCACACTGAGAAACTGAACCGCCCAGCATCCTCCACACTGATAGAAACTGAACCGCCCAGCTCCCTCCACACTGATAGAAACTGAACCGTCCAGCTCCCTCCACACTGATAGAAACTGAACCGCCCAGCTCCCTCCACACTGATAGAAACTGACCCGTCCAGCTCCCTCCACACTGATAGAAACTGAACCGCCCAGCTCCCTCCACACTAATAGAAACTGAACCGTCCAGCACCCTCCACACTGAGAAACTGAACCGCCCAGCTCCCTCCACACTGATAGAAACTGAACCGCCCAGCTCCCTCCACACTGATAGAAACTGAACCGTCCAGCACCCTCCACACTGAGAAACTGAACCGCCCAGCATCCTCCACACTGATAGAAACTGAACCGTCCAGCTCCCTCCACACTGATAGAAACTGACCCGTCCAGCTCCCTCCACACTGATAGAAACTGAACCGCCCAGCTCCCTCCACACTGATAGAAACTGAACCGCCCAGCATCCTCCACACTGATAGAAACTGAACCGCCCAGCATCCTCCACACTGATAGAAACTGAATCGTCCAGCTCCCTCCACACTGATAGAAACTGAACCGCCCAGCTCCCTCCACACTGATAGAAACTGAACCGTCCAGCTCCCTCCACACTGATAGAAACTGAACCGTCCAGCTCCCTCCACACTGATAGAAACTGAACCGTCCAGCTCCCTCCACACTGATAGAAACTGAACCGCCCAGCATCCTCCACACTGATAGAAACTGAACCGTCCAGCTCCCTCCACACTGATAGAAACTGAACCGTCCAGCTCCCTCCACACTGATGGAAACTGAACCGTCCAGCTCCCTCCACACTGAGAAACTGAACCGCCCAGCTCCCTCCACACTGATAGAAACTGAACCGTCCAGCTCCCTCCACACTGATAGAAACTGAACCGCCCAGCTCCCTCCACACTGATAGAAACTGAACCGTCCAGCTCCCTCCACACTGATAGAAACTGAACCGTCCAGCTCCCTCCACACTGATAGATACTGACCCGTCCAGCTCCCTCCACACTGATAGAAACTGAACCGTCCAGCTCCCTCCACACTGATAGAAACTGAACCGCCCAGCTCCCTCCACATTGATAGAAACTGAACCGTCCAGCTCCCTCCACAGATAGAAACTGAACCGCCCAGCTCCCTCCACACTGATAGAAACTGAACCGTCCAGCTCCCTCCACACTGATAGAAACTGAACCGTCCAGCTCCCTCCACACTGATAGAAACTGAACCGTCCAGCACCCTCCACACTGATAGAAACTGAACCGTCCAGCTCCCTCCACACTGATAGAAACTGAACCGTCCAGCACCCTCCACACTGATAGAAACTGAACCGTCCAGCTCCCTCCACACTGATAGAAACTGAACCGTCCAGCTCCCTCCACACTGATAGAAACTGAACCGTCCAGCTCCCTCCACACTGATAGAAACTGAACCGTCCAGCTCCCTCCACACTGATAGAAACTGAACCGTCCAGCTCCCTCCACACTGATAGAAACTGAACCGCCCAGCTCCCTCCACACTGATAGAAACTGAACCGCCCAGCTCCCTCCACACTGATAGAAACTGAACCGTCCAGCATCCTCCACACTGATAGATACTGACCCGTCCAGCTCCCTCCACACTGATAGAAACTGAACCGTCCAGCTCCCTCCACACTGATAGATACTGACCCGTCCAGCTCCCTCCACAGATAGAAACTGAACCGCCCAGCTCCCTCCACACTGATAGAAACTGAACCGTCCAGCTCCCTCCACACTGATAGAAACTGAACCGTCCAGCTCCCTCCACACTGATAGAAACTGAACCGTCCAGCTCCCTCCACACTGATAGATACTGACCCATACAGCCCCCTCACTGATAGATACTGACACATACAGCCCCCACACTGATAGATACTGACACATACAGCCCCCACACTGATACTGACCCATGCAGCCCCCCAACTGATAGATACTGACCCATACGGCCCCCTCACTGATAGATACTGACCCATACAGCCCCCTCACTGATAGATACTGACCCATACAGCCCCCTCACTGATAGATACTGACCCATACAGCCCCCTCACTGATAGATACTGACACATACAGCCCCCACACTGATAGATACTGACACATACAGCCCCCACACTGATACTGACCCATGCAGCCCCCCAACTGATAGATACTGACCCATACGGCCCCCTCACTGATAGATACTGACCCATACAGCCCCCTCACTGACAGATACTGACCCATACAGCCCCCACACTGATAGATACTGACACATACAGCCCCCACACTGATACTGACCCATGCAGCCCCCCAACTGATAGATACTGACCCATACGGCCCCCTCACTGATAGATACTGACCCATACAGCCCCCTCACTGATAGATACTGACCCATACAGCCCCCTCACTGATAGATACTGACCCATACAGCTTGCTCTATACCATTACTGTTGGACAGTATTAATGAATTTCTTTGAAGTGGTGCGACTGTTACGATGGCAAAGTCGTAACAACAACAACAACTTGGATTTATATAGTGCCGTTAACATAATAAAACGTGTCAAGACGCTTCACAGGAGAGTTATAAAACAAAATTTGATGCCGAGCCACGCAAGGAGAAATTAGGGCAGATGACCAAAAGCTTGGTCAGAGGTAGGTTTTAAGGAGCATCTTAAAAGAGGAAAGAGAGGTAGTGAGGCGGAGAGCTTTAGGGAGTGTATTCCAAAGATTAGGGCCGAGGCAGCTGAAGGTACGGCCACCAATGGTTGAGCGATTATAATCGGCAATGCTCAAGAGGTCATAATTGGAGGAGCGCAGATATCTCGGGGTGGGGGGGGGGGGGGGTGGGTGGTAGTGTGGCTGAAGGAGATTATAGAGATAGGGAGAGGCGAGGCCGTGGAGGGATTTGAAAACAAGGATGAAAATTTTGAAATCGACGCGTTACTTAACCGGGAGCCAGTGTAGGTCAGCGAGCACAGGGGTGATGGGTGAACGGGACTTGGTGCGCGTTTACGTAGGGTAGAATGTGCGTGGCCATCTCTTCTCAACCTCCAAATAAAACAGACAGCTTGCCAAATATACTTTCAAAAAGACGGTGTGCCCTTTAAAATATTTTTACGACTCCTGTCACTTTATGTTGCCAAGGATGCAGATTACACTGAGCCCATTGGGAAACTCATTCAAGGTAGGGGAAGAGCTGACGATAATAAACATGAATGGATCCTGCTGTTATCCACTTTCCATTACTCAACCAGCAAGCGATGCTCTCTGGGAACTTCCAGAAAAGGAAGCCAGGCTCCAAAGGTCTGGTTTTCAAAATAAAAGCATGTTATTAGATTCCTATCTGCACCCTCCGATTCAAATCTGCCTCTCCACAGAACTCCTTGCTCCATTCATGATTTACAAAGTACAGTTGGTTATCTCCATTTTCTTCTGAATTTCAGACAAAAATCACAGGATAGATTTGGACCTTGGTAGCCCTTTAACCCATTTGATTCCTTTCAGGTGGCGAACACAAACCTCTACCTGTTACACCATCTTACTGTAACTTCCAAAAGGGAATTGGATATATATTGGCAAAAGAAAAATTTGCAGGGCTATGGGGAAAGAGCTGGGGGGGGGGGAAGTGGGACTAATTGGACAGCTCTTTCAAAGAACCGGCGCAGGCACATTGAACATAAGAACAAGGTGCAGCAAGTAATTAAGAAGGCCAATGGAATGTTGGCTTTCATTGCTAGGGGGATAGAATATAAAAATAGGGAGGTATTGCTGCAGTTGTACAAGGTATTGGTGAGACCGCACCTGGAATACTGCATACAGTTTTGGTGTCCATACTTAAGAAAAGACATACTTGCTCTCGAGTCAGTAGAAAGAAGGTTCACTCGGTTAATCCCGGGGATGAGGGGATGGACATATGAGGAGAGGTTGAGTAGATTGGGACTCTACTCATTGGAGTTCAGAAGAATGAGAGGCGATCTTATTGAAACATATAAGATTGTGAAGGGGTTGGATCGGGTGGATGTGGGGAGGATGTTCCCGATGATGGGTGAAACTAGAACTAGGGGGCATAGTCTTAGAATAAGGGGCTGCTCTTTCAAAACTGAGATGAGGAGGAACTACTTCACTCAGAGGGTGGTGGGTCCATGGAATATGCTGCCCCAAAAAGCTGTAGAAGCTACATCATTACATAAATTTAAAACAGAAATAGACAGTTTCCTAGAAGTAAAGGGAATAAAGGGTTACGGGGAGCGGGCAGGAATTTGGACATGAGTCTAGGTTCGGATCGGTCATGGCCCTGTGGGTAGCGGAGCGGGCCCAGGGGCCGTGTAGCCTGATCCTGCTCCTATTTCGTGTGTCTAATTCTGTTAGATTCAGGAGATGGTTCTGTGATAGTGGATTGGCAGTTAGGATCAGATCAACCATGATCTTATTGAATGGCGGAGCAGGCTCGAGGGGCCGATTGGCCTACTCCTGCTCCTATTTCTTATGTTCTTATGGAATAGCGTCTTTCACGACCTTACAATGTCTCAAAGCGCTTTACAGCCAATAAAGTACATTTTGAAGCGTAGTCACTGTTGTAATGTGGGAAACGCGGCAGTCAATTAGCGTACAGCAAGCTCCCACAAACAGTTAATGACCAGATAATCCGTTTTTTTTCGCTGGTTGGGGAATAAATATTGGCCCCAGGACACCGGGAACAACTCCCCTGCTCTTCTTCCAAATAGTGCCGTGGGACCTTTTACATCCACCTGCGAGTGCAGACGGGGCCTCGGTTTAATGTCTCATCCAAAAGACGGCACCTCCGACAGTGCATCACTAACCTCGGTCTGCGCAGGGAGATGTGGGTCTTTCGCACAGTGTTTAAGTGGTCGGAAGCTCAGTGTACTCTGGCGGATTCATTCGCCGGCGAGCTGAAACATTGGATTCAGCCACCATGCGAGGGACTGCTCCCTGGACTGCATCAGTTTATGAAGAAGCAGAAATCCGCGGTGACCCGATCCACCAGAATACACACACACACAGGTCAAGAGCGGAAAAGCAGGCTGGAGCGCACAGAGCACCAGAATGCACAGAGGCCAGGAATACACACGGGGAGCCCACTGCACACAGAACAAACACAATTTAACATGTGCCCAATGCTGTGCTTCTATTATGCAGTGCCCGTCGACGCTGCCTCATTTATAAAGGCAAGGCCGATTCCCCAGTAGCTGGAACAAATATGGTCAAACCATTGGGTGTAGGATAGCAGCACCTTCCTCAGTGGGTGAGGGGAGGGGCACACACCCCTGCCCAGCAAACGTAAAGTAACTTCAGCACCAGCCCTGGCTCAGTGGGTAGCACCGGCATAGACCAGTTGGGCCAATTGGCCTGTTTCTGTGCTGTAATTCCTGTATCATTCTGTAATCTGTAAGGGTACGGCAGTGTCGTCACCCAAAGGCCTTGGGACCAATAATCCAGAGAACATGAATTCAAATCCCACCATGGCAGTCTGAGAATTTGAATTCAGTTTTGAAAATTAAAAACCGGAATTACAAAGCCAGCATCAGTAAAAGTGACCAGGAAGCTGTCGGATTGTTGTAAAAACCCACTAATGTCCTTTAGGGGAGGAAACCTGCTGTCCTGTACCCGGTCTGGTCTGCGCGGGACTCTAGTCCCACAACCAACTGATGTGGCCTAGCAAGTCACTCAGTTGGGGATGGGCGATAAAGGCTGGCCTTGCCAGTGATGCTCACATCCCAAGAATAAATTTTAAAAATTCATCACAGAGTCAGAAGGTTGTGGGTGCAAGTCCCGCTCCAGCGACTTGAGCACAGAAATCTAGGCTGACATTCCAGTGCGGTGCTGAGGGAGCGCTGCGCTGTCGGAGGTGTCGTTTTTCAGATGAGGTGTTAAACCGAGGTCCTGTCTGTTCTCTCAGGTGGATGTAAAAGATCCCAAGAGCACTATTTTGAAGAAGAGCAGGGGAGTTCGTCCCAGTGTCCCGGCCAATATTTATCCCTCAACCAACATCACTAAAGCAGATTATCTGGCCATTATCACAGTGCTGTTTGTGGACACCTGGGAATCCCTGGCCCAAGACCGCACAAAGTGGAGGAGAAGCATCTGGCGCTGAACACCTCGAGTCTCTTTGCCAGGAGCAAGCGGAAGCCAAGCGCAGGGAGCGCACGTCAACCTAAGCACCCCACCCACCCGCCCCTTCAACCACCGTCTGCCCCACCTGTGACAGAGACTGTAGGTCCCGCATTGGACTCATCAGTCACCTGCGAACTCACTTTTAATGTGGAAGCAAGTCATCCTCGGTTCCGAGGGACTGCCTAAGAGAGAAGAGAGAGTTTGTGGGCGCTTGCTGTGCGCAATTTGGCTGCCGCGCTTCCTACATTACAACAGTGACTATACTTCAAAAAGTACTTCAATGGCTGGAAAGTGCTTTGGGATGTCCTGAGGTCATGAAAGGCGCTATAGAAATGCTCACTCTTTCTTTCTTCTTTGGTGTCATCCAGTCACTATTTCTTGATTTACCAGGTGTTTCTTACAGCCTCGGCCATGTCATAGAATCATAGAAATTTACAGCACAGGAAGTCATCTGGCCCATTGTGTCCGTGCCGGCCAAAAAAGAGCTATCGAGCCTAGTCCTATTTTCCAGCTCTTGGTCCGTAGCCCTGCAGGTTAGGGCACTTCAAGTGCATATCCAAGTACGTTTTAAATGTGATGAGGGTTTCTGCCTCTACCACCCTTTCAGGCAGTGAGTTCCAGACCCCCACCACCCTCTGGGTGAAAAGGTTTTTGCAATTCAAAAAAGCAAAGCTTAAAAAGACTTGCAATAAACTACACATTATTGTTCCCCCTTTGATAAGAACTTTGCTTTCTTTGCAGTCACTTCTCTCACTGAGCAATGGCTGATGATACAACTGAGACTGTTCCTGAATTCCAAGATACTGTCAGCAGCAACACAGTTAACTCAACGGAGAGGAATACCGATTGGGGACTTTGCCCGATAATGAAAGCCTCTTATCTCTTTTAAAAGCGAGCATTTGAACAGTTCCTCCTCCTTGCGAACAATTCCGTGCAAATACTTTTCTTTTGGAGAGGGGTGGGGTTGGGGGGTTGGAATTTACCAGTTTATAAAAGTAAGCTGACTCTATCGAAAGGACACACTGCACCAAAACAGTAGAATTCGTTGCCACTTGACCTCCTGCAAGATTCTCTGCGACAAAACTAACGGTTGCCACTTCTCAAGGTTAAGGCTGCCGTTTGAATGTTATTTTTGGGCAGATTTTCATTTTCAATTAATTTCGGAGCTTAAGACGGGTCAATAAGAAGGGATAATGCTTCTTCCTTTCCAGTCAACGACCAAACCTCTAGAGGAGGAGTGCCCCCTTGTGACGGCTCTTACTTGCAGATATCCTCCCCCTTCTCTCTACCCCCAACCCCACACCTCCCTGTCGTCTGTTTTCCAGGAGCTTTATGCAGCAAAGTGCTTGTTTTAATAGAGGCTTTCGACAGCAGTCGACAACAACCCCTTTAATCCCATCAGCTGCCTCAACCTAGGAATAAGTTTGAACAAAATGCCTCGAGGATAGCATTAACCTACATTTTAGGTTCCAGCTCCTGCTTCCTTCTCGCCATCAGTCACTCTGTTTACCTGCAGATGCGGAGCCGCTGCTCTCCACGCGTGGGGGCTGCCCTTCACGCAGTGGCTTTTTTCTATTAACCCCGAATTGTCTGCCCGTGTTCTCCCACAAAGTGGTGCTGGGGCCGAGTTCCACCAGGGCCAGCAGCCCTCCGATATTTCTCCCAAGGTACAAGAGCGGCAAGAATGCGCAACACAAGCAACAGTTGAGGCAAATAGCACAGATGCATTTAAGGGGAAGCTAGATAAGTCCTGGAGGGAGAAACGAATAGAAGGATAGGCAGATAGAGATAGATGAAATAAGATGGGAGGAGGCTCCTGTGGAGCATAAATACTGGCATAGACCAGTTGGGCTGAATGCCCTGTATCTGTGCTGTAATTTCTATATCATTCTGTAATCTGTAAAGGTACGGCAGTGTCGTCATCCAAAGGCCTTGGACCAATAATCCAGAGAAACATAGAAGATAGGAGCAGGAGTAGGCCACACGGCCCCTCGAGCCTGCTCCGCCATTCAATGCGATCATAGCTGATCATCCAAATTCAGTACCCTGAATTTCTCTCCATATCCCTTGATCCTCTTAGCCTTAAGAAATATATCTAACTCCTTCTTGAATATATTTAATGAATTGGCCTCCACTGCCTTATGTGGTAGAGAATTCCACAGGTTCACCACTCTCTGGGTGAAGAAATTCCTCCTCATCTCAGTCCTAAATGGCTTACCCCTTATCCTTAGAATCCAGACAACATGAGTTCAAATCCCAACGTGGCAGTCTGAGAATTTGAATTCAGTTTTGAAAATTAAAAACCGGAATTAAAAAGCCAGCATCAGTAAAAGTGACCAGGAAGCTGTTGGATTGTTGTAAAAACCCACTAATGTCCTTTAGGGAAGGAAACCTGCCATCCTGCACCCGGTCTGGTCTGCGCGGGACTCTAGTCCTACAACCAACGTGGCCTAGCAAGTCACTCAGTTGGGGATGGGCGATAAAGGCTGGCCTTGACAGTGATGCTCACATCCCAAGAATACATTAAAAAAATTCATCACGTATGGGCCTAGACAGCGAGGGGCAGGAAACCACTCACTCGTGGAGGGGTTTCACGACCAAATCCAATGCTGGCCTCCTCCAAGGGCCCATCACAAACACTTCCCAGCACGCTTCACTGGGCAGTGATCAAAAGCTGCTGAGTTTTCTGGTTACCCAGCCCTAGAATACCAACTGTTGTCCCGTTCCCCCATCACCCGGGGGGCCCACAAGGTCTTTAGATTTCAATCTGCAGAGCCCAGAACAGGCTGCGTGTTTCAAGAATAGTGTGTCCTGTATTTATCTGTATTTGTTAACTCCTGCTGTGTTATTTTTGTTGCTCTGTGTGCTGACAAGAAATATTTTCTTCAACGATGGCACTGTTTGCTTTTAAGTAGCAGCTTACAGGGCTAGGTCCAGCGGTATGCCAATACAGGTGCACGATCCCTTATCCGAAACCCTTGGGGCCAGCTGTGTTTCGGAATTCGGAATTTTTCGGATTTCAGAACGGATAATAATGCTTATAAATGGACAAGAGGCAGCCGTCGGGTTTACCCTACAACTACACCACTAGTGATGGATGCAAACCTGGCTAGGTAACCAGATTACTATAAAGAAATAGTTAACAGCAATGTTTCCTCAAAGTTGCACACGGCCACGCAGTAATCTGCAAACTCCCGTGCAAGCTGCTCAAGCTTTTACACTGGAAATACCGCGCATTGAAAGAAACAAGCCACATCGAACAATGCAGCCCACGGGGAACGTTGTAAAGTCAGATTTACTGTTTACCTAATTTACTCATCAAAAATATACAATATTTCAGTGCAACAATTTATACAAAGTATGAATACAACAAGTATTGTGAACATTTAAGGGTCAGTTTTTTTAAAGCACAAGAAATCTCAACCATTTTCCTATCCGTTTAAGTATCTCCCCACTGAGTGAAGCTCCACGAAAATTTTTTCGGTTTTCAGAGCTTTTCGAATTTCGGAATTGCGGATAAAGGATAGTTGACCTGTATTTGCAGGGCGCCTCGGCAGTAGGTGACGTTTTGACTGTCTGTCCCCCAGAAATGTGTCAATATTTGACTTAGGGTCCCCGGGTGTGCATCAGTATTTACATGGGGGGGGGTCCCTGACAGCGTGTGACTATTTGACTGGCAGTCTTCTGGAAGGTGTCAATATTTATGGGGGGGGGGGGGGGGGTGGTTTCCTTGATGCGGATTATTTGATTGGCGATCCTTGAAATCTATCAATAATTAAGGGGAGGATGCGTCCCTGACAGTGTGAATATTTGATTGGCAGCCCCCTGTAATGTGTCAATATTTACCGGGGCGGGGGGGGGGGGGGGGGTGGTGGTCTCTGTTTATGAACCAGGGTTCCCAACCCTGATCACAATTCTGTGACAATTGCAGAACCGTTTGCACGTATGGACATGGAGTGATGGTCTCCACACTTGAGTGGCCGACCACCACTTGCTCTCTCAGCAGAATCACAGATTCACAGAAATCACAGAAACCCCACAGTGCAGATAGAGGCCATTTCGGCCCATCGAGCCTGCACCGACACATATCCCACCCGATCCCCGTAACCCCTACACCAACACATATCCCACCCTATCCCCGTAACCCCACATATTTTAATCTCCCTAACACTAATGGTCAATTTATCATGGCCAATCAACCTAACCCGCACATCTTTGGACTGTGGGAGGAAACCGGAGCACCCGGAGAAAACCCACGCAAACACGGGGAGAATGTGCAAACTCCACACAGACATGTGTTGGATGAAGAGTTATCTATTTGAGCGATTAATCTTTAGAGAAGAGACCAGCTCAGAGTACTGTCCTGCACCGGATAACAGGACAGTGACACGACAGAATCTTTCGAAGAGCAATCCAGTTAATCCCACTGCCCAGGTCTTTCCTCCTATCCCTGCAATCTTTTCTCCTTCAAGTATTTATCCAATTCCCTTTTGAAGGCTACTATTGAATTTGTTTCCACCACCCTATCGGGTAGTTCATTCCAAATCTTAACCACTCGCTGAGTAAAGAGGTTTTTCCTCATGTCGCCTCTGGTTCTTTTGCCAATCACCTTAAATCTGTGCCCTCTGGAATATCGACCCTTCAGCCTTTGGAAGCAGTTTTTCTTTATTTACTCTATCTAAACCCTTCATGATTTTGAACAACTCTATCAAATCTCCTCTTAGCCTTCCCTGCCCCAAGGAGAACAACTCCAGCTTCTCTAGTCTATCCACGTAACTGTAATCCCTCATCCCTGGAACCATTCTAGTAAATCTCTTCTGTACCCTCTCCAAAGCCTTCACAACCTTCCTAAAGTGTGGTGCCCAGAATTGGACACAATGCTCCAAGTGGGGCCAAGCTAGTGTTTTAAATAGATTTAGCTTAACTTGCTGGCTTTTGTACTGTATGCCTCTGTTTATAAAGCCCAGGATCCCATATGCTTTATTAACTGCTTTGTTAACCTGTCCTGCCACCTTCAGATTTGTGCACAAACACCCCCAGGTTTCTCTCGTCTTGCACCCCCAGGTAGGAAACGCAGCAGCCAATCCGCGCACAGTATCTCCCACAAACAGCACAGAGGAGCTCTTCAGGGCATAAAGGTTGAGCTGCAGATAATGCAAACAAACCTGCTGCCTTAGATCCTTGTTTTGTCAGTATTTTGTAATTTGATGGATAGCAGCTCATACCCAACCTAATGAGCAAAGATCATCACAATATTTGGGAACAGGAAATAGTAATTGGGCACAACAAGCCCGTCTCTAATAGATCAACCCCTACCTACCTTCGTTCTCACCATATCCCTCAAAGCATGTGTCCCCAGAAATACATTTAATGGCCTCTTGACTTTCTCCGCTTCGGTGCTCTTCCTTAGTGATTTATTCTACAACTCGATTGGCCTTTCGGTGGATACATCACCTTGGACTTCCCTTCTCACCCCTACCTTGCTAATTACATCATTTACAGCACAGAAACAGGCCATTCAGCCCAACTGGTCTGTGCCAGTGTTTATCCACCCGAATTCATCTAACCCCATCAGAATATCCCTCTAGTCCTTTCTCGCTCATGCACTTGTCTGGCTTCTCCTCAATGCATCTCTGCTATTCACCTCAACATAGAAGATAGGAGCAGGAGTAGGCCATTCGGCCCCTCGAGCTTGCTCTGCCATTTAATGAGATCATGGCTGATCATCCAAATTCAGTACCCTGTCCCTGCTTTCTCCCCATATCCCTTGATCCCTTTAGCCTTAAGAAATATATCCACCTCCTTCTTGAATATATTTAATGAATTGGCCTCAACTGCCTTCTGTGGTAGAGAATTCCACAGGTTCACCACTCTCTGGGTGAAGAAATTCCTCCTCATCTGTGTCCTAAATGGCTTACCCCTTATCTTTAGGCTGTGACCCCTGGTTCTGGACTCCCCGACCATCGGGAACATCCTTCCTGCATCTAGTTTGTCTAGTCCTGTTAGAACTTTATAAGTTTCAATGAGATCCCCTCTCATTCTTCTAAACTCCAGCGAATATAAGCCCAATTGACCCAATCTCTCCTCATACATAATTCCTGCCATCCCAGGTATCAGTCTGGTGAATCTTCGCTGCACTCCCTCCATGGCAAGAACATCCTTCCTCAGATAAGGCGACCAAAACTGCACACAATACTCAAGGTGTGGTCTCACCAAGGCCCTGTACAACTGCAGCAAGACATCCTTGTTCCTGTACTCGAATCCTCTCGCTATGAAGGCCAACATACAATTTGCCTTCTTAACCACCTGCTGCACCTGCATGCTTACCTTCAGCGACTGGTGCACAAGGACACCCAGGTCTCGTTGCACTTCCCCTTCTCCCAATCTATTGCCGTTCAGATAATAATCTGCCTTCCTGTTTTTGCCACCAAAGTGAATAACCTCGCATTTATCCACATTATACTGCATCTGCCATGCATGTGGCCAATCACCCAACCTGTCCAAATCATACAGGAGTTTCTCTGCATCCTCCTCACAGCACACACACACACCCAGCTTTGTGTCTTCTGCAAACTTGGAGATATTACATCTAGTTCCCTCGTCTAGATCATTAATATATATAGTGAAGAGTTGGGGTCCTAGCACGGATCCTTGCGGTACCCCACTAGTCACTGCCTGCCACTCGGAAAAAGACTCGTTTGTTCCAACTCTTTGCTTCCTGTCTGCCAACCAGTTCTCTATCCAAGTCAGTACCTTACCCACAATCCCATATGCTTTAACTTTGCACGCTAATCTCTTATGCGGGACCTTATCGAAAGCCTTCTGAAAGTACAAATATGCCACATGCACTGTTTTTTCCTTATCTATTCTACCAGTTACATCCTCAAAAAATTCCAGTAGATTAGTCAAGCACGATTTACCTTTTGTAAGTCCATGTTGATTTTGTCCGATCCTGTCACTGTTTTCCCAGTGCTCTGCTATTACGTCTTTTATCATAGACTCTAGCATTTTCCCCACTACCGGTCAGGCTTACCGGTCTATAATTCCCCATTTTCTCTCCACCACCTTTTTTAAATAGTGGGGATACATTAGGTACCCTCCAATCCATGGGAACTGTGGCAGAGTCTATAGAATTTTGGAAGTTGACCAGCAATGCATCTACTATTTCTAGGGCCACTTCCTTAAGTACCCTCGGATGTAGATTATCAGGCCCTGGGGATTTATCGGCCTTCAATCCCATCAATTTCCCTAACACCATTTCCCTACAAATACTGATTTCATTCAGTTCCTCCCTCTCATTAGAACCTATGTTCCCCGACATCCCTGGGAGGTTATTTGTGTCCTCCTTTGTGAAGACAGAACCAAAGTATCTATTTAATTGGTTTCCATTTCTTTGTTCCCCATTATAAATTCCCCTGATTCTGACTGCAAGGGACCTACACTTGACTTCACCAATCTTTTTCTCTTCACATATCTATAGAGGCTTTCACAGTCAGTTTTTATGTTCCCAGCAAGCTTACACTCATACTCTATTTTCCCCCTCTTAATTAATCCTTTTGTCCTCCTTTGCTGAATCCTAAACTGCTCCCAATCTTCAGGTTTGCTGCTTTTTCTGGCCAATTTATATGTCCTCTCCTTGGATCTTGTGCTATCCCTAATTTCCCTTGTTAGCCACAGTTGCGCCACCTTTTTTGTTTTATTTTTATGCCAGACAGGGATGAAAAAATTCTGTAGTTCATCCATGCGATCTTTAAATGTTTGCCATTGCCTATCCACCATCTACCCTTTAATTAATGTTCCCCGATCCGTCCTAGCCAACTCGCGCCTCATACCATTGTAGTTACCTTTATTTAAATTCAGGACCCTAGTCTCTGAGTCAACTACTTCACTCTCCATCTTAATGAAGAATTCCAACATATTATGATCGCTCCTGCCCAAGGGGCCTCGCACAACAAGATTTCTAATCAATCCTTTCTCATTACATAATACCCAGTCTAAGATGGCCTGATCTCTAGTTGGTTCCTCGACATATTGGTCCAGGAACCCATCCCGTATATACTCTAGGAATTCCTCCTCCACGGTATTGTTACTAATTTGGTTAGCCCAATCTATATGTAGATTAAAGTCACCCATGATAACTGCTATGCCCTTATTGCATGTGTCTTTAATTTCTCATTTAATGCCATCCCCAACCTCAGCATTCCTGTTTGGGGGTCTGTATACGACTTCCACTAACGTTTTCTACCCCATGGTATTTCTCAGCTCTACCCATACAGATTCCACATCGTCAGAAGTAATATCCTTCCTTACTATTGTGTTAATCTCCTCTTTAACCAGCAATGCTACCCCACCTCCTTTTCCTTTTTGCCTGTCCTTCCTGAATATTGAATACCCCTGGATGTTGAATTCCCAGCCTTGGTCACCCTGGAGCCATGTCTCCGTAATCCCAATTATATCATATCCGTTTACATCTATTTGCACAGCTAATTCATCCACCTTATTACGAATGTTCCTCGCATTAAGACACAAAGCCTTCAGGCTTGTTTTTTTTAACACTCTTAGTCCGTTTAGAATTATTACTTACTGTGGCCCTGTTTGATTTAAACCCTTGATTTCTCTGCCTTCCACTTTTGCTTTTCTCCTTCCTGTCTTTTGCTTCTATCCTCGCTTCCTTTTCCTCTGTCTCCCTGCACAGGTTCCCAACCCCCTGCCATTTTAGTTTAAACCCTCCCCCAGAGCACTAGCAAACACTCCCCCTAGGACATCGGTCCCGGTCCTGCCCAGGTGCAAACCGTCTAGTTTGTACTGGTCCCACCTCCCCCAGAACCAGTTCCAATGTCCCAGGAATTTGAATCCCTCCCCCTTGCACCATTCCTCTAGCCACGTATTCATCTGAAATATCCTTCTATTTCTACTCTGACTAGCACGTGGCACTGGTAGCAATCCTGAGATTACTACCTTTCAGGTCCTATTTTTTAATTTACCTCCTAACTCCCTATATTCAGCTTTTAGGACCTCATCCCATTTTTTACCTATATCATTGGTACCTATATGCACCACGACAGCTGGCTGTTCACCCTGCCCCTCCAGAATGCCCTGCAGCCGCTCCGAGACATCCTTGACCCTTGCACCAGGGAGGCAACATACCATTCTGGAGTCTCGTTTGCGGCCGCAGAAGCGCCTATCTATTCCCCTTACAATAGAATCCCCTATCACTATAGCTCTCCCGCTCTTTTTCCTCCCGTCCTGAGCAGCAGAACCACCCATGGTGTCAGGAAGTTGGTTACTGCTGCCTTCCCCCAATAAGCCATCTCCCCCAACAATATCCAAAGCGGTATATCTGTTTGAGAGGAGGATGGCCACAGGGGACCCCTGCACTACCTGCCTGTGCCTACTACTCTGCCTCAACTACTCCCTGTGGTACCAAGTTCCACATTCTAACCACTCTCTGGGTAAAGAGGTTTCTCCTGAATTCTTTATTGGATTTATTAGAGACAATCTTATATCGATGGCCTCCAGTTTTGGACTCTTAACTTTTTAAAACTTGTCCCCTTCAGCATAGGGAGCAATTTTCCCCACATCCAATCTTGCCAGTTCCCTTGATAAGCCAGCTGAGTCATCTTAAAAATCTCCTCATCAATTGAACCTGTTAGGCCGCTCTAGTGCCGCCGGGCCTGTGACGCGTGGGTCTCGCACGTCCAGCGGCAACAAGAAAATTAAACCTGCCTTATCTGCTAAGGCCAACTGACGGGGTCTTGCTGGCCGTCGGCCCTAAATGAATCTGGCGTGCTTACTTTGGCTTTTGCCGCTGGCTGCATGAGACCCGTGGGGCAGGAGCCGGTGACACCAACATAGAACTATATAATTGCGGTTTAAAATTCCTGATACCAGCATCCACTTCACTGCTCACGCTGAGCGCTCTGGCTGCCTTCCCTTCCCCAGAGCTCCCTCATACCACCCAAGATATTCCGGTGCGCGTAGATTTGAGCTAATAGTCTTTGTTTATAAGCAACGTTGGGCTCCAAGAAGCACGACAGGCTGATTTGTGTCGTACAAATCCCAGGCAAACCACACCAGTTAATAACATTTCAACCCGGTTTCCTTATAATGTGGTTAAGGGAAATGTGACACACAATAGAAAGTCATTTGCACCACAGTGCTCCTGTTATTAAGTGTTTTGTGCAGCTGCAGAATCAGGTTTTGCAAACAGTTCATTGCTGTGTGATTTAGAGGGCTCCAGAATCCATTTAAAGAGGGCCTTCAGCATAAGCGTGTCGTCGGGCACATAATAGAACTTCACAAGTTAGACTATAATGCAGGGTTACACAAAAGGGCACTTCCATATGTTTGATGATGTGCATTGAACCAGTGGTGTCAGGGCATCAGCTTCTCTACAGGGAACAGAATGGAAAGGTAATGTCCCAGCTGTTTCTAAAATGCAATGCTGCAAAAAGAACCTGGAGATCTCCCATTCCAGCACCCTCGTTGCTTTTTAAAAAAAATTCATTCACGGGATGTGGGCGTCGCTGGCGAGGCCAGCATTTATTGCCCATCCCTAATTGCCCTGGAGAAGGTGGCGGTGAGCCGCCTTCTTGAACCGCTGCAGTCCCGTGTGGTGAAGGTGCTCCCACAGCACTGTCAGGGAGGGAGTTCCAGGATTTAGACCCAGCGACGACAAAGGAACAACCGATATATGTCCAAGTTGGGATGGGGTGTGACTTGGAGGGGAGCTTGGAGGTGGTGGCGTTACCATGCAGCTGCTGCCCTTGTCCTTCTAGGTGGTGCTTGACTGCCTCTGCCTGAATTCATTCCTATAACCTTAGATTCCATTTCTCAATCGAGCAAGTCTTCACTATTCCCTCACTTGACTTCCCTCCCTCCCAAATATAACCAGGCTCCTTTTGAGTGGTGCTTGGTGTGGTGCTGAGCCATATAGACTAGGAAGGTCATTAGGTTTTATCCTAATTCTGTGCTGAGTAAGCTAATCTCAAGCCAGGGTAGTACGGTAGTAGGAAGTCGCACTACAATTGGGCTCCGCCCGTGGTGCGCCCATGGCTTTGGGAGGTGCTGTTGAAGAAATCCTACTGATTCAGAGGTGAGAGTGCTACCAACTGAGCCAAGGCTGCAGGCAATTAGCTAAAACTTTAAAATCAATATTTAACAATAATACAGGCTTCAAGCTCAAAATTAAAGCAGCATTGTTATATCCTGCAGTATAAGCATTTTAACCGAACAAGACAAATTTAGCCCCATCCAAAAAGAGTCAATAATATTCCACAGTAAACCCAGTCACACCTCAGGCTTAAGGAAAGCAAAAGAAAGAAAGACTTGCATTTACATAGTGCCTTTCATGACCACCAACATCACTAAAAACAGATTATCTGGTCATAATCACATTGCTGTTTGTGGGATCTTGCTGTGCGCAAATTTCCCCACATTACAACAGTGACTACACTTCGAAAGTACTTCATTGGCTGTAAAGCACTTTGGGACATCCGGTGGTCGTGAAAGGCGCTATAGAAATGCAAGTCTTTCTTTTTCTTTCTTTCCTTAAACATGGGACTTTGAAGGAAAGCAAAAAATTAATATCTTGGCTCCATCTTCCCAACACACTGCAGAAAGCAGCCTGGTATAGACGGTCTGGGACCTATCCATGATACAGCAACACGCTGATCAGGGCTGAGGCTACTTCAGATTTTCTGTCCTTCCTTCTTACTTTCTTTGAGGACAATTTTTTGGTGCTGAAAAGGTAAAAGATGTGAGCGTGGGGAATGGACATTTTCCCATTTCATCGGCACATATGAAAAAAGGCGGGACCAGGCGATTTGGCCCATTAAGCCTGTCCCATCCAGACATGGTCCACCATCAAGCCACCTCCCTCCCCCAGTCACACAATCTCCCAGGAGTTGATGGTGTCTACCAGCTTCAGCATCGAGTACAGCCAGGTCAGGTACAGCACAGTGAGACATAGAGTAAAGCTCTCTCTGTTCTCCCTCTACGGCATGACTTAACCCCAACCTTAGAAGTGACCCCCATTTGCCCTAAATAATAAAAAATACCTGCCAGAATTTTTCCAACTACTGTATGTTCACCCATCCAGATTGGGGCCCCAATATTGGCCATCGCCTGAGTAAAAACTATCCAATCTCTGTTGCGGCAAGACAAGACAAAAAAAAGTCATTTGAACCATCCCAGAACCACCAGCGATAGAAGGTCCCTTCTGGGCTCTATGTTTAAGCCTCTGTGGAGCCTTTAAGTCCTCTCCTTACAAACAGGCAACATAATTTTTTTTTTACTAGTTCATGGGATGTGGGCGTCGCTGGCAAGGCCAGCATTTATTGCCCATCCCCAATTGCCCTCGAGAAGGTGGTGGTGAGCCGCCTTCTTGAACTGCTGCAGTCTGTGTGTTGAAGGTACTCCCACAGTGCTGTTAGGTAGGGAGTTCCAGGAATTTGACCCAGTGACGATGAAGGATCGGCGATATACTTCTAAGTCAGGATGGTGTGTGACTTGGGGGGGAACCTGGAGGTGGTGGTGTTCCCATGCGCTTGCTGCCCTTGTCCTTCTAGATGCAACAGGTTATGGGGTTTGGGAGGTGCTGCCGAAGAAGCCTTGGCGAGTTGCTACAGTGGTACACACTGCAGCCACAGTACCATGGTTGTGGAGGGACTGAATGTTTAAGGTGGTAGATGGGGTGCCGATCAAGCGGGCTGCTTTGTCCTGGATGGTGTCGAGCTTCTTGAGTGTTGTTGAAGCTGCACTCATCCAGGCAAGTGCAGAGTATTCCATCATACTCCTTACTTGTGCCTTGTAGATGGTGGAAAGGCTTTGGGGAGTCAGGGAGTGAGACACTCGCTGCAGAATACCTAGCCTCTGACCTGCTCTTGTTGCCACAGTATTTATGTGGCTGGTCCAGTTAAGTTTCTGGTCAATGGTGACCCCCGGGATGTTGATGGTGGGGGATTCGGCGATAGTAATGCCGTTGAATGTCAAGGGGCAGTGGTCAAACAAGTGACACGACACTTCAAAGAATCCTCTGGCGCAAATGGATCCCATTAATAGGCAAGGATCTAAGAGGAGCTTTCCTAATGGACTGAGATCTAAAGAAAAAAGCTGGGAAGGTCTGAAGGAAAAAGATAATGTTGGATATACACAATGGGCCATTCAGCATCGTAAAGGAGAGAGACTGTTAACTTTCTGGATGAGACTGATTTCCAATGAATCCCACCCAAAATATTAACCGGTCTCGTTACTGACCGATCTCTTGTGCGATACCAGCGTTATCTATTTTTTAGTTAAACTAAAGCGAATGGGGGCTCCTGATGGAGCAGCAGCAGCCTCAGAATTAGCTCCCACCACCCCTTTACCACAAAGCATTCAGAAAAGAGGCTATTTTGCAAACTGCTATTTTGTGATTACAGGAGAAAGGCAAACAGTGACCCTCTTAAACTGAGGAAAGCAGCTTCTGAGGAATTCAAGAAAATTAAACACAGATAAAAAAAAACTCATTGACCTGTTCACAATACGTGAGATCACAGCTCGAGACTGGAGATGTATCAGCACAATAGAACTGAAGGTCTACCATTTGAAAAGACTTTAATGATAGCTCTTTGCAATAGTTTATTTGAAAAGGGATGCTGACGATAACATGCACTCTTTAAGACTATTTTCCTTTGTGCTCTAGTCATTAGATGATAAAATAGGCTTGCTGTATTGCAAAGCCACTAATAACCTACATTACTCAATTCATATTACTCTAGGCAGTCCAGCAGTGTTCATGGGGGAAGTGATTGGTACTCATGAATTTGCCACTTTTGAATTGTACGCAGTGATATCAGGAAGACAGGCTTCAACCTGGGGAGTGAGCTTTCCGGAATCATGACTAAGGGAAGTGCCGTCCTTTGGATGAGACGTGGGTAAAACAACAGAAGATCGGTGGGAGATGATCAAAAAAGAATTTAAGGTGATACAGAACCAGTTTATACCCCTGAGGGGCAAGAGCTCCACTTGCCCAAAAAAGCAAACCAACCATGGACGACTAAAGAGGAAAGGGACAGCATAAAACTAAAAGAAAAAGCATACAAAAATGCAAATGGGAATGGGAAAGATACAAGGAACAGCACAGGGTCACAAAACAGATAGTAAGTAAGAGCTACAAAAAGGGAGTATGAAAAGAAACTTGCAAGGGATCTCAAAATCAACACAGAATTTTTACAATTATATTAGGAAAAAGAGGGTCGTCAGGAGCAATGTTGGACCCTTAAAAACTGAAAGCGGTGATATTGTGAATGATAATAAGGAAATGGCGGGCATGTTGAATAATTACTTTGCGTCAGTATTTACAGTAGAGGAAGAGGAAGAGGCTAGCATGCCAGAAATCCCAAGGAAACTAATATTTAATGAGGGACAGGGACTCAATAAAATGAACATAAGTAATGAAGAAAATAATGGCACTAAAGAGTGACAAATCCCCAGGACCAGATGGCTTCCATCCCAGGGTTTTAAAGGAAGTAGGTGAGCACATTGCAGATGCCCAACTATAACCTTCCAAAGTTCTCTCAATTCAGGAACCGTTCCTTTAGATTGGAAAATTACGCATGTCACTCCGCTATTTAAGAAAGGTGAGAGAGGGAGGCCAGGGAATTATAGACCAGTTAGCCTAACATCTGTTGTCGGGGAATTGCTAGAGTCTATAATTCAGGATGGGATGATTGAACACCTCAAAAATTTTCAATTGATCAGAAAGAGCCAGCATGGATTGGTGAAAGGAGAGTCATGCCTGACATAACCGACTGAATTTTTTCAGGAGGTGACTAAAGTAGTGGACAGGGGAATGTCTATGGATGTTATTTATATGGACTTCCAGAAGGCATTTGATAAAGTCCCACATAAGAGACTGTTAACTAAGGTAGAAGCCCACAGAATTGAGGGCAAATTATTGACCTGGTCAGGAAATTGGCTGAGCGGCAGGAGACAGGCAGTAGGGATAATGGGTAGGTACTCAAATTGGCAGAAGGTAACTAATAGTGTCCCGCAGGGATCTGTGTTGGGGCCTCAACTATTCACAGTATTTATGAACGACTTAGATGATGGCATAGAAAGTCCAGGGATCGGTCCTTGGACCCCAGCTATTCACAATATATATTAATGATCTGGACGAGGGAACTAGATGTAATATCTCCAAGTTTGCAGACGACACAAAGCTGGGTGGGCGTGTGTGCTGTGAGGAGGATGCTGAGAAACTCCAGGATGATTTGGACAGGTTGGGTGATGGGCAGAAGCATGGCAGATGCAATATAACGTGGATAAATGCGAGGTTATCCACTTTGGTGTCAAAAACAAGGCGGCAGATTATTATCTGAATGGCAATAGATTGGGAGAAGAAGAAGTGCAACGAGACCTGGGCGTCCTTGTGCACCAGTTGCTGAAGGTAAGCATGCAGGTGCAGCAGGCGGTTAAGAAGGCAAATGATATGTTGGCCTTCGTAGCGAAAGGGTTTGAGTACAGGAACAAGGATGTCTTGCTGCAGTTGTACAGGGCCTTGGTGAGACCACATCTTGAGTATTGTGTGCAGTTTTGGTCGCCTTATCTGAGGAAGGATGTTCTTGCCATGGAAGGAGTGCAGCGAAGATTCACCAGGCTGATACCTGGGATGGCAAGAATGACGTATGAGGAGAGATTGGGTCGATTGGGCTTGTACTCGCTGGGGTTTAGAAGAATGAGAGGGGATCTCATTGAAACTTATAAAATTCTAACAGGACTAGACAGACTAGATGCAGGAAGGATGTTCCCGATGGTCGGGGAGTCCAGAAGCAGGGGTCACAGTCTAAGGATAAGGGGTAAGCCATTTAGGACAGAGACGAGGAGGAATTTCTTCACCCAGAGAGTGGTGAACCTGTGGAATTCTCTACCACAGAAGGCAGTAGAGGCCAATTCATTAAATATATTCAAGAAGGAGTTGGATATATTTCTTAAGGCTAAAGGGATCAAGGGATATGGGGAGAAAGCAGGGACAGGGTACTGAATTTGGATGATCAGCCATGATTGCATTGAATGGCGGAGCAGGCTCGAAGGGCCGAATGGCCTACTCCTGCTCCTATCTTCTGTGTTTGTATATCCAAATTTGCCAATGACACACAGATAGGCGGCATTGCAGGCAGTGTAGATGAAAGCATAAAATTACAAAGGGATATCGACAGATTAAGTGAATGGGCAAAACTGTGGCAAATGGATTTCAATGTTGGCAAATGTGAGGTCATCCACTTTGGACTTAAATAGGATAGAACAGGGTACTTTCTAAATGGTGAAAGGCTAAAAACAGCGGAGGTCCAAAGAGACTTGGGGGTCCAGATACATAGAGCATTAAAATGTCATGAACAGATGCAGAAAATAATCAAAAAGGCTAATGGGATGCTGGCCTTTATATCTCGAGGACTAGAATACAAGGGGGCAGAAGTTATGCTGCAGCTAAAGAAAGCCCTGGATAGACCACACCTGGAGCACTGGGAGCAGTTCTGGGCACCACACCTTAGGAAGGGTATATTGGCCTTGGAGGGAGTGCAGCGTAGGTTTACCAGAATGATACCCGGACTTCAGGGGTTAAGTTACGAGGAGAGATTACACAAATCTCACGGTGGCATAGTGGTTAGCACTGTTGCCTCACAGCGCCAGGGACCCGGGTTCGAATCCGGCCTCGGGTAACTGTCTGTGTGGAGTTTGCACATTCTCCCCGTGTTTGCGTGGGTTTCCTCCGGGTGCTCCGGTTTCCTCCCACAATCCAAAGATGTGCGGGTTAGGTTGTTTGGCTATGATAAATTGACCCTTAGTGTTAGGGGGATTAAATACGTGGGGTTACGGGGATAGGGTGGGATATGTGTTGGTGTAGGGGTTACGGGGATCGGGTGGGATATGTGTCGGTGCAGGCTCGATGGGCCGAAATGGCCTCTATCTGCACTGTGGGGTTTCTGTGATTTCTGTGAAATTAGGGTTCTATTCCCTAGAATTAAAAGGTTAAGGGGTGATCTGATCGAAGTTTACAAGATATTTAGGGGAACAGATAGGGTAGATAGAGAGAAACTATTTCCACTAGTTGGGGATTCTAGGTCTTGGAGGCATCGTTTAAAAATTAGAGCCAGACCTTTCAGGAGTGAAATTAGCAAACACTTCTACACACAAAGGGTGGTAGAAGTTTGGAACTCTCTGCCACAAATGGCAATTAATGCTAGATCAATTGTTAATTTTAAATCCGAGATTGATAGCTTTTTGTTTACTAAAGGTAGTAAGGGATATTGTCCAAAGTTGGGTATATGGAGTTAGGTCGCAGATCAGCCATGATCTCATTGAATGGCGGAACAGGCTGGAGGGGCTCAATGGCCTCCTCCTGTTCCTAAGCAGGACACCATGCTTGGGTACCTTTTACCCCTGGTCATTCTCTCGTACTTCCATCTCCCAAGGCCAAGAAGTCAGGTCCATTGAGGGCATGAATTTGGTATTCCCAATGATAACAAGTGCATTTTCCCATCTGTGATATCCGAGTGGCAAGGTCCGAAACTGAGATAAGCGAGATATAAGGAACAAAACCCAACTGGTTATTACACGGTGTAGCAGAGACATAGCTCTTACAGGCTGGAAGCAAAGCACACAATTTCTTACTGCACGATGGCAAGATGGAGGATTCACCTCTGAGTCATACCCATAATGCAATGTCACATTACCTTAATAACTGGTGTACCAGGACATTGAGTACATGACCCATTACCTTAAATACTGGTGAATGTGAAACCTTATTCTTTGGCTCCATCTGGTGGATAACTTAAACATTACATCCCAGATTACTATACCATCTTGGCCAATCCTTCCTAATGGCACTATTTAGTCCTTTCCATCGATCATTTCTTCAGGTGTCACTGTTGGTGACACCTAGGGAGCAGACTCCATGTTTATAATCTGCATCTGCCTGACAGCATTTTACCTTACTGCAACATGACATGACGACCATCATACCACAACAAATTCTCCCTGTCCTATAGGTCCACGATGGTTTGAATCACACATCTAAAGAGTATTAGTATCAACTCCAGTCACTGTGCTTTTAGGCTTTCATTCGGCACAAACAGTGACAAATTAACACCCACTCCATCAGAAAAGAATTGGCTGTTCGAGCTTACTCTGGGATTATTATCCTCGTGAATTGTACTTCACAGCCACCGCATGGTTTTGTGCTAATCTGAGCAACATTTACTACTTCCATTTATCCCACCCTGCAATTTCCCTACATTACAGCAGTGACTACACTTCAAAAGTACTTCATTGGCTGCAAAGCGTTTCGGGAGGTCCTGAGGATGTGAAAGGCGCTGTAGAAAAGCAAGTCTTTCTTTCTTTCATGGCCCAGATTAACAGTAACAGAGACAAGGTGGATTCCATATTCTCCAATAATGACAAGGACTGCTCTCTTGCTGCATCAGTGGACAACTTCTCTGAGGAACATCCCACGCTCCAGAAAATTATTGTCCCTCGTCTCCAACTGATGAATGTTGAAAGTTCCAGCGAAGGATATCCAAGGGCTTTGGGATATCCCAATATTGGAGCTGCTGGTTCTGCTCTACAGCTCTCTTTCTCTTTTTCTCTCTCCAACTCTCAGAAGTTGCCTGTCCTCACCCTAGTCATTTGGTCTAGGTTTGAACCATGCTCCCTGAGATAAAAGTCCATCAAGGAGGTTGGCAACATTAGCCCCCAAGCAGGTGCGTTGGACAGGAAGGCCGGCGAGAAAGGAGGATGGGGCAATTGGGGTTTCTACTCGTAAGGAGGCAGTGACGGGTGCCTTGACGGACCCTTCAGAGAATGCCTAGCGAGGCACAGAGGTTAGTTAGGGCCTTATTCAAGGGGGATTAAAGCCTGGAATGTCGGCAGGAGAGTACGAAGGCAGAAGAACAGTGATGGTTTTGGGGTTGGGATTAGGGTGGGCAAAGTAGCCAAGAGGGTAGCATGACTGGGTGACAGGCAGGGCAGGAGACAGGAGAGTAGGATCCAATAGGAGCCACGAGCAAAAAGAATAGATAGAAATAAGATATAAGGTACAATACAGAGGTTTACAATCACATGCAACTGTAGCCTTTCTCCTTATTAAAGGAGACACAGTTCTAAACCCCTCCAAATATTAGCCAGAGCTCGACAGGGAAACAAAATAGGACAGAACATTTAAGGAGCCTTATCTGATGATAAAACATTTGGCAAACCTTTTCCATTCTTCTGCAAACACATGGCACAATGAAATAGATTGCATCGAGATTCATCATTGTGTTACTTGCGCATGATATATCAGGAGGAAAATGATTCACAATTCAGCCAACTCTCCTCCCATCATAAACAAAACAAAATTACCAATGATTTTTTTTTGCACTGGAACAACATCTGCTAAACATTCTTATCCCCTTTTGGTGAGGTGTTACTAACAAAAAGCCAACAATCTTTGCTCCACCTCCTTTGCAGTGATGCTGCCATGTTGGCTTACGGAGAATGCTGCGAAGGAGTAACACGGAGGCCCCCCCTTTTCGCAACCGCGTCACGCAGTGCCACCTGCACTTCAACAGCCAACGAAACAGGGCTCAACTATTGGGCTGCTCCATCACTTGCCTGCAGACTCACGCCTGCACCTTTCTCTTCAGTGTTGCCTGTCTTTGCTTAGTCCCCCTGCCCGTCAGCCTAAGCAAAGGTTGATAATGGATCGAGACTTCTTTCGGGGCTCTCCAAAAGCTTTCAGGATTTCGGTCACCCTACGGCGACATGCCGCTTTAATTGGCCTCACCCTTTTGAAATTTCACTTATGCTCAATTTTCTTCTCCCACCAAGTAGTGCACCCCTAAACCTGACAGAATCTGCAACTCAGAAGAACTTTCATTAGCAGCAAAGAGTCTAAGAGGTAATTCAGTGGACCCAAAGAGGAGCCACCCAGACAAGTAGCATGCGTGGGAGAATCAGGGCTACAGCGCTGTATCCAGACCTCCAACCTGTGCTCCCTTCAAGTGGGCTTCTGTGTGGGGAGCACAGAATTACCCCCTCAGAGCTCAAGTCACGAGGTCACCGACTATTCTATCCACTACCAGCTGATTGTTTCCTGACTATCATTTTAATATGTTGGGATGATTCATTAAAGAATCCAATGATGCACCTTTAAACGCAACTTGCCCAACTTAATCAGGTACGCAAGCCTCTCTATTATCCCCTCCGCCCCTTCCTGTGCCAACTCCACCAATGCCAATTGCCCTCCCATACCGCACCCAAGCAGCAGCCATTCTTTACGTGCGAGCCTGGGCTGCGAGTGTCAACAGGTCTTTTGACTATAGGGAGCGTCAGTTATGAATCGGGAGGCCCATCCAACCGATCGTGAGATCTAATTAGACTCACATTAGAAAACATGTTGAGCATCACAGTCAAGCCCCTGCCTGCCCTTAGCCAACAGCCACACAACTGCACTTCCTAGCAAGGGCTTTATCACTGGACAGCAGACTATCAGAGTTGGCAACCCCGGCTGTTTCCGTCCCTTTCATTGTCTAGAGGTGTGGAGGCCCATTGCTCTGCCCGCCAGCCACTGCATTTGAGCTGGGTACAGGCCAGGGATCAAGCCTGGGACTTTCCTCGGGTGAATGGCTCACTTTCACACTAGGCAGTGCATTTAGCGAATGAGCAGAGAGAGAGAGAGAGATCTCCAGATGACATCTTACCAGAGGATGGAAGCAAGGAGCTGGCAAACATCCGACAGCCTCAGGGAAGCCAAGCAACTCCACATATTTGCTACTTCTCAACAGCTGGTCCGATATTCACATATAAACCATGGGGGCAATGACACCATAGTCACTATGTTTCATGATGAATGTCAATACGTAATGGGAACCATTGGCCGGATGTGCAATAGGTGGATGTGTGGTTGAAGGACTGTTTAGTGAAAAGGGAGTGGGGCCGGGGGCGGGGAGTAGTTGGTGCTGGTGGTGGGAGCAGGCCGGAGGATTTCATTTGTTATGTTTTCCTGTGCGAGTCAGCGCTAGCTGAACCTTCGCACTATTAGAGCAGCCCTGGCAGCAATGTACGCTACTGGTCTGGCCATGTGTTCCCGATCTTCATCCTTCTCCTGCTCTATGTTCTCCTCATCCCAAGATGAATATCCTCCACCTGCAGTCCTTTCTGCTGCGCAATGTTGTGCAGGACGCAGCACACCACTATCATGTGGGAGAAATGGGTTTCAATTCCTGGGGCACTGGCACCAGTACTGGGGAAAGTGGGATCTGTATCATTGGGATGGTCTTCACCTGAACTGTGCTGGGACCAGTGTTCTGGTGAGTCGTATAACTAGGGCGGTAGAGAGGGCTTTAAACTAAATATTGGGGGCATGGGATCAAATTTGGGAAGATGTGTTAAATCAAAGAGTAGAGACAAGGCAAGAGTGAAAGGTATTAATATGGGAAATGATAAACAGACTGTGACAGGAAGGGATAGAGAGTACAAATCTAAGAGTAAATCAACAGTTAAGGCTAAAGGTTACAAAAATAATAAAAGGACAAAACTAAAGGCTCTGTATCTGAATGCACGTAGCATTTGAAAGAACTCAGATGAACTGATAGCGCAAATAGAAATAAATAAGTACGAACTGATAGCCATTACGGAAACATGGCAGCAGGATGACATAGATTGGGACCTGAATATTGAAGGGTACATGACATTTAGGAAGGACAGGAAGCTAGGAAAAGGTGGAGGGGTGGCTCTGTTAATTAATGATGGTATTAGCACAATAGAGAGGGATGACCTAAGTTCAGGAAACCAGGATGTAGAAGCGGTTTGGGTAGAGATGAGAAATAATAAAGGCAAGAAGTCACTTGTGGGAGTGGTGTACAGGCCCCCCAACAGTAACCACATGGTAGGATGGAGTATAAAGGAAGAAATAATGGGAGCTTGTCAGAAAGGTACGGCAATAATCATGGGGGATTTTAATCTACATATAGACTGGCAAAATCAGATGGGCAAAGGTAGCCTAGATGAGAAATTCATAGAATGTTTTCAGCATAGTTTCTTAGAAGAGCACGCTCTGGAGCCAACCAGAGAGCAGGCTATACTAGACCTGGTATTGTGCAATGAGACAGGATTAATTAATGACCTCCTAGTGAAGGCGCCCCTAGGTAGCAGCGATCATAATATGATTGAATTTTACATTCAGCTTGAGGGAGAGAAGAGTGGGTCCAAGACTTGTATTTTAAACTTAAATAAGGGCAATTATGAGGACATGAAAGCAGAAGAAGCTAAAGTGAACTGGCAAATTAGATTAAGGGATAGGTCAATAGAATTGCAGTGGCAGACATTTAAGGGGATATTTCAGAATACACAGAATATATACATTCCAATAAGAAAAATTCCAAGGGGAGGACCCACCATCCGTGATTAACTAACTTAAAGAAAAAGCAGATAATGGCGCAAAGATGGGTGGCAGGTCAGAAGATTGGGCAGAATATAAAAAACAGCAAAGAATGACAAACATTAATAAGGAGAGAAAAATTAGAGTACAAGAGAAAGCTAGCTAGAAATATAAAAACTGATAGCAAGAGTTTCTATAGATATTTAAAAAAGGAAAGAGTTAACCAAGTATGGCAAATGGTATGCTGGCCTTCATTACAAGAGGATTTGAGTACAGGAGTAAAGAAGTGTTACTCCAATTATATAGGGCCTTGGTGAGACCACACCTGGAGTACTGTGTACAATTTTGGTCTCCTTACCTAAGGAAGGATATACTTGCCATAGAGGGAGTGCAACGAAGGTTCACGAGATTGATTCCTGGGATGGCGAGACTGTCGTATGAGAAGAGATTGAGTAAACTAGGCCTGTATTCTCTTGAATTCAGAAGAATGAGAGGGGATCTCATTGAAGCATACAAAAAGGGCTTGATAGGATGGATGCTGGGAGAATGATTCCCTTGGCTGGGGAGTCTAGAACCAGGGGCCACAGCCTCAAGATAAAGGGTAGGCCATTCAGGACTGAGATGAGAAGAAATTTCTTCACACAGAGGGTGGTGAATCTTTGGAATTCTCTACCCGAGAGGGCTGTGGAGGCTCAGTCATTGGGTATATTCAAAACAGAAGTCGATAGATTTCTGACTAGTAAGGGAATCAAGGGATATGGCGATAGGGTCGGAGAATGGAGTTGAGGCAGAAGATCAGCCATGATCTCATTGAATGGTGGAGCAGGCTCGAAGGGCCGAATGGCCTACTCCTGCTCCTATTTCGTATGTTCTTAAGTGAGCATTGGTCCTATAGAAAGTGAGTCTGGGGAATTAATAATGGAAAATAAGGAGATGGCAGTTGAATTGAACAGGTATTTTGCATCGGTCTTCACTATATAGAGGATATAAGTAACGTCCCAGAAATAGCTGTAAATCAAGAAATGGAAGGGAGGGAGGAACTCAAGAAAATTACAATCACCAGGGAAGTGGTACTGAGCAAATTGTTGGAGCTGCAGGCTGACAAGCCCCTGGGTCCTGATGGACTTCATCCTAGAGTCTTAAAAGAAGTAACTAGTGAGATAGTTGATGCGTTCGTTTTAATTTTCCAAAATTCCCTAGATTCGGGGAAGGTTCCATTAGATTGGAAAATAGCGAATGTAACTCCTTTATTCAAAGAGGGAGGGAGACAGGAAGCAGGAAACTACAGGACAGTTAGCTTAATATTTGTCATAGGGAAGATGTTAGAAGCTATAGACGTTATGGCAGGGCATTTAGAAAAGTTCAAGGTAATCAGGCAGAGTCAACATGGCTTTGTGAAAGGGAAATCATGTTTAACCAATTTATTGGAGTTCTTTGAGGAAGTAACATGGTGCTGTGGATAAAGGGGAACCGGTGGATGTACTGTACTTAGATTTCCAGAAGGCATTTGATAAGGTGCCACATCAAAGGTTATTGTGGAAAATAAAAGCTCATGGTGAAGGGGCTAACATATTGGCATGGATAGAAGATTGGCTAGCTAACAGGAAACAGAGAGTAGGCATAAATGGGTCATTTTCTGATTGGCAAGATGTAATGAGTGGTGTGCCACAGGAATCAGTGCTGGGGCCTCAACTTTTTACAATTTATATAAACGACTTGGATGAAGGGATCGAAGGTATGGTTGCTAAATTTGCTGATGACACAAAGATAGGTAGGAAAGTAAGTTGTGAAGAGGACATAAGGAGGCTACAAAGGGATATAGATAGGTTAAGTGAGTGGGCAAAGATCTGGAAAATTGAGTCTAATGTGGGAAAATGTGAAATTGTCCATTTTGGCAGGAAGAATAAAAAAGAAGCATAATATCTAAAGGTGAGCGATTGCAGAGCTCTGAGATGCAGAGGGATCTGGGTGTCCTAGTGCATGAATCGCAAAAGGTTAGTATGCAGGTACAGTAAGTAATTAGGAAAGCTAATAGAATGTTATTGTTTATTGTGAGGGGAATTGAATACAAAAGTAGGGAGGTTATGCTTCAGTTATACAGGGCATTGGTGAGACCACATCTGGAGTATTGTGTACAGTATTGGTCTCCTTATTTAAAGAAGGATGTAAATGCGTTGGAAGCAGTTCAGAGAAGGTTTACTAGACTAATACCTGGAATGGGCGGGTTGTCTTATGAGGAAAGGTTGGACAGGCTAGGGTGTATCCGCTGGAGTTTAGAAGAGTAAGAGGTGACTTGATTGAAACATATAAGATCCTGAGGGGTCTGGACAGGGTGGGTGTGGAGAGGATGTTTCCTCTTGTGGGAGAATCTAGAACTAGGGGTCACTGTTTAAAAATAAGCGGTCACCCAATTAAGACAAAAATGAGAATTTTTTTCTCACAGAGGGTCTTTGGGACTCTCTTCCTCAGAGGGCGGTGGAAGCAGAGTCTTTGAATATTTTTAAGGCAGAGGTAGATAGATTCTTGATAAGCAAGGGGGTGAAAGGTTATCGGGGGTAGGCGGGAATGTGGAGTAATCAGATCAGCCATGATCTTATTGAATGGCGGAGCAGGCTCGAGGGGCCTCCTCCTGCTCCCAATTCGTATGTATTCTGGATTCCCTCGCTGGCGACTACTGAAGGATGCCCCCAGACCTATCTCAGCACCTGAAGCGCATCTGCAACACTCCAATGGTTGCTCGTCATGTGACTCTCACTGTAGCACTCCTGCGCCTCACTAATGGGTTTCCTCACAGTTGTCATGAGCCAAGTTTGAAGGGGGCATATCTCTTGTCTCCTGCGAGCCTGCCCTTAAGTCTGCTTCTTGGAATGAAAAGGTCTGGACTGCCGCAGTATGAATGCATCGTGACAGCTTCCAGGGAATCTGGTGCAGACCTGAATGAACCTCTTCGTATGGTTGCACTCCAGCTGCGCATTGACGGACGAGTATCCCTTGCGGTTTATAAAATCTCCTGGTTGCTGTGGTGGTGCTCAGACTGCCACCTGTGTGCAATCGTCGGCACCCTCTACCTGTGGGAATCCAGCCAGAGGGGCGAATCCCAAGTGCCCGCTAATTCTGGCTATTGTTACCACAGGGGAAGTTTACATAACTCCCAGCCCTGGCAGACATCTGCATTGTACAATTATGTGTCACGGACTGCGAGACCCTCAAGGTGCCTCCGGTAGCGCCCTGGAAGGGACCAGCGGCAAACAAATTGAGTGCAGTGTTAACCTCCACAGCCGCTGATAACGCGTTACCGCCGGGTCCAGCAGGTCGCGGTTTCTTCTAGGGGCTGCAGATGTTTGGCACCACCTGACGTGACAACCTCAGCCTGCGGAAGCACTGCTCTTCTGAGAAGTCAAGGAAGCTGAGCCTCTGTCTGTACACCCTGTGACGTAGGTAGTGCCTCCTGCAACCTCGGCCCCCTCACCTGTGCACGGGCTGATCCCACCACAGCACGTCGGCACTGCTGTGCATGGTGGTGATCCTTCCTCCTCTGGTGCGCTGGCAAAACACATCCAAGGCGCCTCCCATCCTGATCTCGTCAGTTTTGAAAGCCTACAATGTTTAGAAAAAGGCTGTATCCATGCAAGAACTCTCTGCCAGACGTTTGCCAGAGGGAAACTCGAGACACCAGCTACAGCAAGTGAGCTTTTATTCAGATAGAGCAATGACCGGTTTAAATAGCCACCTGGACTGCGGCTCAACCTCGCCTCCATATCACTGGTCCGTTTCCCGAGCCCTGGGAAACCCACACTGGAGATGTTAAATTTAAACCCAAGTAAAATTCAATTTAAAAAGGACCTCATTACCATCTTCTCAGGGAGTTGATTGCAGCAATAAGTACCCACCCGCCTGCACTAATTAAAGCCCCGGCTTCGGCGAGGAGGCATCCAAAGGCACCTCCGTCAAACCCACAAGTGGAGCCTGGTTGCGGTCACGATCCAAAAATCAATTATTTTAACTACCTACACGCCCCCAACCCACCCGTTCTTGGGGGTTACAATTTCCCCCCCCAACAGCATCCCATCACCACCAAGTACCCCTCCAAGTCACGCACATCCAGAGAATGAATTTTTAAAAATGCTCACTGGCACATACAGTAACTGTGCATTACATTAGTGACTATTTGCCTTAATCAGTACACCGACACAGGCTGTTAGGGTCAAACGCTGGCTTTACAGGGCGCAGGACAGCCAGCAGGGCTGGAAGGACCTCACCAGGTCCCTCCTCTCCTCCTCCCCCCCACCCTCCCGTGCAGAAAGGTTTCTCCTGATTGTGTTTGCTTTTCATTTCACGCTGTCCCGTCCTGAGTGAAAGAGACATTCCCAACATTCACACAGCCCCACCAGGCATTTAAATCACTTTGAGGATAAGAATTGCTGACACCTCCTGGCTGAGCAGTGCTGCAGATGAAGATTCCGCCGGACGTGAATCCCCAATCACAGCTCATCGCCCAGTCAAGTGTATCAAATAAGTACAAGCACTCTCAAACGTTATAATAGGTATCGTCCTGCTTTCTGGGGCTGTCTTGGTTTGCACAACAGAATCGCATCGATGGCGAAATGCATTACAGAATCATACAGCTCAGAAGGAGGCCATCCAGCCCACCGTGTCTGTGCCAGCTCGCTGAAAGAGCTGTCCAATTCGTCCCACTCATCCTGCTCTTTCTCCATAGCCTTGCATATTTTTTTCTTTAGAAGTAGAGATCCAATCCCCTTTTGAAAGTTACGATTGAATCTGCTTCCACCACCCTTGCAGGCAGTGCATTCCAGATTATAACAACTGGTTGGTTAAGAAAAAAATTCTCCTCAACTCCCCCCTAGCTTTTTTTCCCCAATTATATTAAATCTGTGTCCTCTGGTTACCGACCCTCCTGCCAGTGGAAACAGTTTCTCGCCATCTACTCTATCAAACCCCTCACAATTTTGAACACCTCAATTAAATCTCCCCTTAACCTTCTCTGCTCTAAGGAGAACAATCCCAGCTTCTCTTGTCTCTGCATATAGCTGAAACCCCTGGTACCATTCTAGGAAATCTCCTCTGCACCCTCCCCAATTGCAATATTTAAAAAAAAAATCAATCTCAGGATGTGGGCGTCGTTGGCAAGGCCAGAATTTATTGCCCATCTCTAATTGCCCTCGAGAAGGTGGTGGTGGGCCTTCTTCCTGAACCGCTGCAGTCCGTGTGGTGAAGCTACTCCCACGGTGCTGTTCGGTAAAGAGTTCCAAGATTTTGACCCAATGGCAATGAAGGATGGCAATAGATGTTCAAGTCCAAAAAAATGAATTGTGAAGTTCTTTACAATAGATCAGGTCACCTCTCTGTCTTCATTTTTCTGGAGAAAAGAGCCCCAGCCTGTTAAGTCTTTCCTGATAGTTATAACCTCTCAGGCTCTGGTGTCAACTTTCCAAGGAATTGCCTATAAACCACTGTATGTTCGGCTTCTTCTCCAGAGACTTTTCCGGTCCCACTCCAGAGACTTGAACACAAAACCTAGGCTGGCACTTCAGTGCAGTACTGAGGGAGTGCTGCACTGTCGGCGGTGCTGTCTTTCAGATGGGACGTTACACCGAGGCCCCGTCTCCTCTCTCAGGTGGACGTAAAAGATCCCATGGCACTAATTCAAAGAAGAGCAGGGGAGTTCCCTTCATGTCCTAGGCCAATATTTATCGCCGAACCAACATCACTAAAAACAGTTCTGATGAAAGGCCATTGACTTGAAACGCTTACTCTGTTCCTCTCTCCACAGATGCTGCCTGACCTGCTGAGTGTTTCCAGCATTTTCTGTTTTTATCATTAAAAACAGATTGGCTGCTTACTCATCTTATTGCTGTTTGTGGGAGCTTGCTGTGCGTAAATTGGCTGCCACGTTTCCTGCATCACAACAGTGACTACACTTCAAAGGTGCTTAATTGGCTGTGAATTGTTTTGGGACGCCCTGAGGTCATGAAAGGTATTACAACAAATGCAATCTCTTTTATTTCTGCAAGAACATAAGAAATAGGAGTTGGTCATACAGCCCCTCGAACCTGCCATTCAATAAGATCATGGCTGATCGTCTACCTCAACTCCACTTTCCCGCCCTATCCCTATAGCCCTTGATTCCCTTAGAGTCCAAAAATCTATCGATCTCAGCCTTGAATATGCTCAACGACTGAGCTTCCACAGCCCTTTGGGGTAGAGAATTCCAAAGATTCACAACCTTCCGAGTGAAGAAATGCCTCCCCATCTCAGTCTAAAATGGCCGACCCCTTATTCTGAGACTGTAACCCCTGGTTCTAGACACCCCAGCCAGGGGAAACATCCTCCCAGCATCTACCCTCAACACAAACCTTTCACCTGAACGCCAGGGCACTGGGGCCCAATAAAATCAAATTGGTACAAAGCGACATTTGTCCTGATGTGAAGCACGCATGAGCACAGACTGTAAAGCACAGGCGGTGACTAAACTCCATGAATAGGTAAGCAGGCACAGCTGGGCTTCGCAACAGCAACATAAAAGAGAGATTAGTCTTTGCACAATGGAGATTATCATCGTTCAGCATGGTATAAATCAAACCCCATTAAAATATCAAATCAATCGGAGGACCAGAGAGTCCCGTTATCTGCCACAGGTCAGGTTGAAGATTTTTTTTGTTTGAACCAGACCTGCCAGGCGTAGGCAACAGGGGAGGCACTGCCATTGGCCTCAGTGCCTTCACGGGGAAGAAGTGCCAACATCTGCCAGGGTTTGCCCTTCTGAGCGGCATCGAGCGGCCAATTCCCCAGACAGTGTCCGTTAGTGTCAGCCAGTGGCTCAGTGGGTAGCACCCTCGCCTCTGAGTCAGAAGGTTGTGGGTTCAAGTCCCCACTCCAGAGACTTGAGCACATAAATCTAGCCTGAGGGAGTGCTGCATTGTCCGAAGTGTGGTCTTTCAGATGAGATGTTAAACCGAGGCCCCGTCTGCTCTCTCAGGTGGATGTAAAAGATCCCATAGCACTATTTCTGAGAAGAGCAGGGAGTTATCCCCAGTGACCTGGCCAATATTTATCCCTCAATCAACATCACTAAAACAGATGATCTGGTCATTATCACATTGCTGTTTGTGGGAACTTGCTGTGCGCAAATTGGCTGCCGCGTTTCCTACATTACAACAAGTGACTACACTTCAAAACGTATTTCATTGGCTGTAAAGTGCTTTGGGATGTCCGGTGGTCGTGAAAGGCGCTACATAAATGCAAGTCTTCCTTTTTCTGTTCATCCGACCCGGACGTGATCAGCATCGGTTCCAATTCCGCACCTCCAACCCATGGTTAAATAGCTGGCCCCCGCTCACGGCCGGTTGCGTGGAGTTCCAAGAGACTGCTACACCAATGGAACTGTACCTCAGCACGAGTCAGCACCTTCAGGGAGAGGAGAGCGAATAAGCCGACGAGACAGTGGCTTGCACGTAACAGGAATGGTCCTCCTGACACTCGGCAAGTGGCTTAATACTGCAGTGCATCAAGTAAAAGAGGTGCATTCAGATCCAGGGTGGGGGGTTGTGGGGGGGAAGATAGCTTCTGTTTGCTATTTGTAATAAAATTATGACTGGGTCCTTTCTAAAGTCATTCACAAATGGGTTGTGAATCTTTGGAATTCTCTACCCCAGAGGGCTGTGGACGCTCAGTCGTTGAGTATATTCAAGGCTGAGACCGATAGATTTTTGGATATTAAGGGAATCGAGGGATATGGGGATAGTTCAGGAAAGCGGAGATGAGGTCGAAGATCAGCCGCGATCTTATTGAATGGCGGAGCAGGCTCGAAGGGCTGATGGGCCGACTCCTGCTCCTATTTCTTATGTTCTAATAAATTCACGACAATTAGCGAATACAGGACATCGTCGCCACAGACCTCCGCTATTCTTTCAGCAACTTTTTGAAGACCCTCCAAAGGCCTCTCCAGGGCCTGTTGCACGCCAACAGCTCCTTTTACGTCGTTGCGGCGTTGACCCGAATTCCAGGAGACCAGTGACGGTGAGCCAGCTCCCAGCGATGGTATCAAAGCAGCCGACGTATGACCCGCTAAGTTCGCACTTTCCGCATCTCCTTCCACGTCCTCTTCAGCTTTATGTGGCCTGCAGCACCAGGGATTGTCCTGTGATTTTGGTCACGATACAGTTGAGGGCACTCAGTGGCAGGTGTCACTGCGAAACCGGCGTGAAATAAAATGCTCAGGGTGGGCGGGTCCTCCGATAGATTTCACTCGGCCCAGCTCTGAAGTGGAGTCACACACCGTTGTGTAGAGTGGATTAAGAGACTACAATAGAAAAGAGCGACTAAAATGGGACATAATTCCTCCTGGCATATGTTTTACAAAGGGTAGATCCCATTTAATGAATACTGCAGCACTTCAGTGACTCTATTACCAGACTACATATTACTACAACAACAACTTGCATTTATATAGTGCCTTTAACGTAGTAAACCATCCCAAGGCGCTTCACAGGAGCGTAATCAGACATAATTTGACACCGAGCCACATAAGGAGATAGTAGGACAGGTGACCAAAAGCTTGGTCAAAGAGGTAGGTTATAAGGAGCGTCTTAAAGGAGGAGAGTGAGGTAGCGAGGTGGACAGTTTTAGGCAGAGGATTCCAGAGCTTAGGGCCCAGGCAACAGAAGGCACGGCCACCAATGGAGTGATGAAAATTAGGGATGCGCAAGAGGCCAGAATTCGAGGAGCGCAGAGATCTCGGAGGGTTGTAGGGCTAGAGGAGATTACAGAGATAGGGAGGGGCGAGGCCACGGAGGGATTTGAAAACAAGGATGCAAATTTTAAAATCGAGGCGTTGCCAGACAATATAGGTCAGCGGGCACAGGGGTGGAAAATGCAAGTGATTACTTGGCTTGTCTCTTCCCTCCATTTTACTCTCTTCCCTTCCTGAAAACACTGAGAATTCCATGGCCGCCAGGTTTTCCCTCGATACTTCACTCAAGTGGCCATTCCCTACACATGAGAAAAGACAACCCCATTCAGCAGGCTGTTCTACTGTGGAAAGCATCACTTCTCACTATAGTTAGGAAACTCCAGTTGTAAGGAGAGACTTGAGAAGGCTATGAGGAGATTTAATAGAGTTATGGAGGATTTTGATGGGATGAAGAGGGAAAGTCGAGTTCCTCCGGTTGGGGAAGTCATTGGTGACGAGTCATCAATTTAAAATGCTTACTAAGAGAGTGAGGAGAGAGGTTAGAAGAAAGCATCCTTATGCAGTGGGATGTTGGGAGCATGGAATGTTTGGAGCATGGAACGTTTGGAACATGGAAAATATTGTCCTGGCCAATAGTTATCCCTCAACCAACACCTAAAAAAACCCAACAGAAAATGCTGGAAACACTCAGCAGGCCAGGCAGCATCCGTGGAGAGAGAAACAGAGTTAACGTTTCAGGTCTGTGACCCATTGTCAGAACTTCTGTGACGAAGGGTCAGACCTGACATGTTAACTCTGTTTCTCTCTCCACGGATGTTGCCTGGCCTGCTGAGTGTTTCCGGCATTTTCTGTTATTTCAGATTTCCAGCATCCGCAGTATTTTGCTATTGTCCTAAAAAAAAAAACAGGTGATCTGGTCATTTATCACATTGCTGTTTGTGGGAGCTTGCTGTGCGCAAGTTGGTTGCCGCGTTTCCTACATTACAAGAGTGACTACACTCCAAAAGTACTTCATTAGTTGGGACATCCTGAGGTCGTGAAAGGCGCTACATGAATGCAAGTTCGTTCTTTTCTTTTAAAGTTTTGCCTCAGGGAGTGGTTGAGACAGAGACCATTGCATCTTTTAAAGGAAAATGGCATCAATATTTGAAGATGATGATGATACAGGGGTTCTGGCAAGGGAGGAGGGCAGTGGTATCAGTTCTGGAATGCTCCAGCAGAGCGTTCATTCTGTGCTGCAAATATCTGTAGCTCAAATACAAAAGCAAAATACTGCGGATGCTGGAAATCCAAAATAAAAACAGAAAATGCTGGAAACACTGGGCAGGTCAGGCAGCATCGGTGGAGAGAGAAATGGAGTTAACGTTTCAGGTCAATGACCTTTCGTCAGAATTTGCTGCCTGACCAGCTGAGTATTTCCAGCACTTTCTGTTTTTATTTCTATAGTCCTACTGTTCTTTTCAACCTTGCTGTACATTTCCTTTCATTTCTGAAAACAAGGCTAGAAATCACTGCTGGTGATTGTCTCTGTCCATTATTTTAAGGGAGCCTTTCATCTGCTTAAAATAAATAGCAGTTCTGATTGGTTGCGACAGCTACCAACCCTGCCCTCCAACTGATCTGATTAGTTGTGATAACTACCAGTCCTGCCCTTTAATTGATCTGATTGGTTGTGATAACTACCAGTCCTGCCCTTTAATTGATCTGATTGGTTGTGATAACTACCAGTCCTGCTCTCCAACTGATCTGATTGGTTATTGCGGACAGCCTCCAACCCAGTGGAGAAACAAAAAGGCAGATTTTATTTTGTGAAACACTGACAGGCTGGAACATTGGTTTTAAACACAGTCAGCTTAAAAAGGTGATGGCAGGCACGTTTGTGTTGACTTCTTCGGTGACATTAGTGAATGAAGGAAAATATGCCAACATTTTGGCGTTCAGATGATTTAAAAAAAATTGGAGTGTGCAATTTGGCGGGCTGCACATTTCTACACTTCCCTGAAGCAGGATTTGTTTTCATTAGAGCAAAGGAGGTTGAGGGGTGATTTGATAGAGGTGTACAAGATTATGACGGGTTTGGATAGGCTAGATGGGGAAAGGCTGTTTGCACTAGTTGATGGTACAAGGATTAGGGGACACAGATTTAAGGTTTTGGGCAAGAGATACAGGGGGGGATGTGAGGAAAAACTTTTTTACGCAGTGAGTGGTGATGACCTGGAATTCGCTGCCAACGGAAGTGGTGGAAGTGGAAACACTCAATGTTTTCAAGTGAAGACTGGATAGGCACTTGAGGGAAATAAAGTTGCAGGGCTACGGAGATAGAGCGGGGGAATGGGACTGACTGGATTGCTCTACAGAGAGCCGGCAGGGACTCGATGGGCTGAATGGCCTCCTCCTGTGCCATTAGGACTCTGTGACTCCCGTTGCAACGCGCTTTGGTGCCAGAGTATCACAATCCGGCACAGGAAGTCCCAGAGACTGGCGAGAATGCTGGTCTCCCACCCAAGTTGCCATTCATCCGGTGAGGAGTGCGGACAGAGATCCACTCACACTATTCATAAACCGTGAGATTTTACCTCAAGTGCTTTACAACAACAGCTTACATTTATACCGCGTATTTAATGCAGAAAAAAAAAAACACATCCCAGGGCTCCTTACAGGAGAGCTATCAAACAAAAATCCCCACAGTCTAAACAACAGCAACTTGCATTTATACAGCAGCTTTAACACAGTAAAATGTCCCACAGCGGTGTTATCAAACAAGATCTGGCACCGAGCCACATAAAGGAGATATTAGGACAGGTGACCAAAAGCTTGGTCACAGAGGTAGGTGTTAAAGAGCATCTGAAAGGAGGAGAGAGAGGTAGAGAGGAGGAGAAGTTTCGGGAGGGAATTCCGGAGCTTAGGACCTAGACAGCTGAAGGCACGGAGGCCATTTGTGGGTCGAAAGAAATCAGGGATGGACAAGATGCCAGAATTGGAGGAGCGCAGTGTTCTAGGAGGATTGTAGGGCTGGAGGAGGTTACATCGGATTTACAACATGGAAACAGGCCATTTGGGCCAACTGGTCCATGCTGGTGTTTATGCTCCACACAAGACACCTCCCACCCTGCTTCATCTAACCTCATCAACATAACCTTCTATTCCTTTCTCCCTCATGTGTTTATCTAGATTCCCCTTAAATGCATCTATGCTAGTCACCTTGACTATTCCTTGTGGTAGTGAGTTCCATTCTTATCTATCTAACCGTAGCCAGAGAAGCACCTGCAACGGCTTCTCTTCCCGCTCCCGCATCGTTACCTCTGGTGTCCCCCAGGGATCTATCCTTGGCCCCCTCCTATTTCTCATCTACATGTTGCCCCTTGGCGACATCATCCGAGAACACAGCGTCAGTTTCCACATGTACGCTGACAACACCCAGCTCTCCCTCACTACCACTTCTCTCGACCCCTCCATAGTCTCCAAATAGTCAGGCTGCTTGTCCGACATCCAGTTCTAGATGAGCAGAAATTTTCTCCAATTAAATATTGGGAAGACCGAAGCCATTGTTTTCAGTCCCCGCCACAAACTTCATTCCCTAGCCACTGACTCCATCCCTCTCCCTAACATCTGCCTGAGGCTGAACCACACTGTTCGCAACCTTGGTGTCATATTTGACCCTGAAATGAGCTTCCAACCACATATCCGCAGCATAACAAAGACCGCCTACTTCCACCTTCGTAATAGCGCCCATCTCCGCACTTGCCTCAGCTCATCCGCTGCTGAAACCCTCATCCATGCCTTTGTTACCTTTAGACTTGACTATTCCAACGCACTCCTGGCTGGCCTCCCACATTCTACCCTACGTAAACTTGAGGTGATCCGAAACTCGGCTGCCCATGTCCTAACTCGCACTAAGTCCCATTCACCCATCACCCCTGTGCTCGCTGACCTACCTAAGCAGCGCCTCAATTTCAAAATTCTCATCCTTGTTTTCAAATCCCACCATGGCCTCGCCCCTTCCAATCTCTAATCTCCTTCAGCCCCACAACGCCCCCCATCCACCCCCCCGCCGAGATATCTGCGCTCTGCTCATTCTGCCCTCTTGAGCATCCCTGATTATAATCGCTCAACCATTGGTGGCTGTGCCCTCTGTTGCCTGGGCCCTAAGCTCTGGAATTCCCTGCCTAAACCTCTCCGCCTCTCTACTTCTCTTTCCTCCTTTAAGACACTCCTTAAAACCTACCTCTTTGTCCAAGCTTTTGGTCACCTGCCCTAATTTAATTATGTGGCTCGGTGTCAAATTTTTTGTCTTATAATACTCCTGTGAAGTGCCTTGGGACGTTTTAGTACGTTAAAGGTGCTATATAAATACAAGTTGTTGTTGTTGAGTTCCACATTCCATGGGTAAAGAAGTTTCTCCTGAATTATTAGGTTACAGAGAATAGGGAGGGCCGAGGCCATGAGGGATTTGAAAAGAAGGATGAGAATTTTAAAATTGAGGCATTGGTGGACTGGGAGCCAGTGTAGGTCAGCGAGCACGGTGGGGGGTGATGGGTGAACGGGACATGGTGCGAGTCAGGATACGGGCAGCAGAGTTTTGGATGAACATTTTGACGAATGGAGATTACGGGAGGGTGGAAGATGAGAGGCCGGCCAGGAGAGCATTGGAACAGTCTTGTCTGGAGGTCACAACAGCACGAATGAGGGTTTCAGCAGCAGATGGGCTGAGGCAGGGGTGGTGACGGACGATATGACGGAGGAGTTTGTGGCAGGGGCTGAAAACAATGGCTTTGGTCTTCCCAATATTTAATTGGTGGAAACTTATGCTCAACCAATACAGGATGTCGGACAGGCAGTGTGACAAATCAGTGGCAGTGGAGGGGTAACAATGATGACTGGCATTCAAAAGGAATCCATTGGTTGTGAAGCACTTTGGGACATCCTGAGAATGTGAAATGGCACTATGTAAATGTAAGTGTTCCTTTATAATTTCATGTAAAATAATCTTGTTGTCTCTGCCCTAAAGCGTTCCATTTTCTAATAACCCTCCGTGAAAAAAAATCTTCTAACTTCCCCTTTCATTCCTCAGTGATGATCAGTTTATGCCCCTTGCCACCAGTGGAAACAGTCCTCCATTATTTATGTACCTTCTGAAAACATCTCGTCATTTTGAAAATCCCTATTAAATCCCCTAATAAAGTGTATTCAGCCCTTAAATCAACAGTGCTGTTGGGCGTACTGTAGTAACGTTTAAAATGGCAGTACCTGTTCGGATAGACAAAAGTCTGTTGAAGTTGTTCTTTGGTACATTTTGTACCTACAGTGAAGCTGGAGGCAATGCAGTAAATCTACAAGACTGATGTAATGGTCCACGCTAACACAATAACATTATTTGTACAGTGAATCAACGCTGCATTTATAGGGGGAGAAGTTGTGTTCTTCATCCATTCTTTTTTGATTTATTTTCCTCATCATTTTCTTCACTTATCTCTTCTCCTGCTCCTCCACTTCATTCGCCCAGATGTCTGCCTGTTCTTGCGGTGCAGGGGTGGGGGGGGGTGGTGGTGGTGGTTGAAGATTCCATGACACTATTTGAAGAGAAGGGATCCCCTGGCCAACAATTATCTCTCAGTCAACACACCAAAAACCCATCAAACTGCTCATTCATCTCATTGCTATTCCTGGGATGTTCCTGGGTGTGCAGATTTCACTGCTGCAGTTGCCTACATAACGGCAGTGACTGCACTTTTATGATCTGGAATGCATGACCTGAAAGGGCGGTGGAAGTAGATTCAATACTAACTGTCGAAAGGGAACTGAATGTATACTTGAAGAGGAAACATTTGTAGGGCAATGGGGAAGGAGCGGGGAGTGGCTCTGACTGGATAGCTCTTTCACAGGCACGATGGCCCAAATGGCCTCCTTCTGTGCGGTATAATTCTATGATAAATGCAAGTTGTTATTTCTGTTGACTGAACTCTGCTCTACAGGCAGAGTGGAGTTACTATGCGGTGTCGTGTTGTCTGTCATTTGTAATAGATTTCTTTTCTCTCTTCATACAGTGGCGTAGTGTCCTAGGAGTGACAATGCAGGGGCGGGGGGAGAAAGGGGAAGGAGAGGGGCCCAGTTCTTCCCCCCCCCCTGCCCCATACCTGATTACACATAGCATCTTAATGGAGAGAGACGGGTTAAAGTGGGATCCCGCACCAGAACTGGCACGATATAGAAATGCCAACTCTGGTTGGGCGTATTCCTGGCGGTTTTATCACATGATCTCTTGCCTCCAACACGCCCCAACCCCCACGCTCCAGCCATTGCTCGCCCAACACGCCCATCCTTGCACCACACCGCCTTCCTTCACCAAGTGTACAGTGAACAAAACTTTGTTACTCGATTGACCGACGGTCACGAATCATCCAAACAGCCAATTTTCCCATCTCTAATATTTTTACAACTAATAAATGAAAGTGCTCAAAGGAAATGAAAACAGCAGAACTTTTTTTTCTAATGCCCCCTATGATTTTTCTCCCTGGGTTTGCTCATAGCCGTATCCTAGAGATTAATCTTAAATTCCTGGAGACTCCAGGCCAATCCAAGAGAGTTTGGCAACCCTAGCATGATGAAAGGTCCCATCAGATACATTAAACCGGCTTTTACTTTTGGAAGCTGAGGGGTCTGTTGAACATTCCCAACATTTTCTAATTTTTTTTTTACAAAGATTCTCCAGTTTATCGATGATCCATCGATGGGGGGAAAAGAATCAGATTCCAAACCAAAGTATTTGAGAGGGATTAAAGCAGGACTTAAGTACTGGTCGGAGCTAGGAAATCCTCAGGCTTCAAGTGTTATTACCTGTAACAAGGATTCCACTCCCTCTCTATTCCTGTGATTGTCAGGTCAAAGAGTGAGCAATTCCTTTTGTGCTTTAGCTTCTGTTTGTAAAGTACTGATTGTTTGTGCTGTGGACTTGAGATTAAAGAAATCTATTCCTTTCCCTCTCAGATATATTGTTCAATTCAATAAATGTCATTTAACTCCAGTTATCACATTTTTCTGATTTTTCCCTCAGGCCTTAAAATAGTTTTGAAGCCAAGCAATGGCATAATTAAACATTTACTATAAATATAAAACAATTGCCACTACACTCCTGCTGAAACGCGTCAAAATAATTAGCCCAAGGCGTAAAGCAGGTGGAAAACGATTGGCAGAGAAACACCGGAACAGTTAGTGACGGGAAAAGGGCCACTCGTCCCCATCACAGATCACTGCTCTCTCATCCTAGGCTCCCCGGAATTAGCCTCCATTGCACCTGGATGTCCCAATGTGCGTATCTCCACCCAGCAGGTCATTCCAAACATTTATCACCCTTCGTGTTGTTGTCAGACTCAACTGGGGATTTAGTGGGCTCGACCAACCGTCTTAAACAATGGGCTGACCAGAGGGAGGGGGTGGTGAGAGTTCCCAAGAGTGGCATTCTGCTTCTGAATGGTCCAAAAGCTTGGCTCAGTTGGTAGCACTCTCGTCTAGAAGTCCAATGGCAGTGGGTACAAGCCCCCACTCCAGAGACTTGCGCAGATAATCTAGGCTAGCACTTCAGTGCAGTACTGCGGGCGTGCTGCATCTTCAGAGGTGCCGTCTTTCAGGTGAGACGTGAAGCCGAGGTCCCCCGTTCGTCTGTTTAGGTAGGCGTAAAAAATCCCGTGGCGCTATTCAAGGAGCAAAGTAGAAGATCTGGTCACCATTTATCCCATGACCAATGTCACCAAAAACAGAACTGGTCATTTATCTCATTGTTGTTTGTGAGACAATATTCTTCCAGAATTGGCTTCAGTGTTTGCCTACACAACAACAGTGACTACACTTCAAAATTAATTCTGAGAATCATTAAAGACGCGAGTCACCCCAGCCACAACCTCTTCGCCCTGCTCCCGTCCGGTAAGAGATACCGAAGCATACGGTCTCGTACCAACAGGTTTCGAAACAGCTTCTACCCCCAGGCCATAAGACTCATGAACGATTAATTTATTATTATTTATTACTGTTGTTTTATTTATTATGACTGTCTTTCTATTAGTATTTCTATTAGTATTTTTATCATTGTTATGCCATATTTATTCCAATGTTGGGAAGACTCGTAAAAATCAACATTTCATTGTGCAGTACACACGTCTGCTGCATATATGACAAATAAAATTGAATTGAATTGAATTCACAGAATCAGAATCACAGAAACCCCACAGTGCAGATAGAGGCCATTTCGACCCATCGAGCCTGCACCGACACATATCCCACCCGATCCCCGTAACCCCTACACCAACACATATCCCACCCTATCCCCGTAACCCCACGTATTTAATCCCCCTAACACTAAGGGTCAATTTATCATAGCCAATCAACCTAACCCGCACATCTTTGGACTGTGGGAGGAAACCGGAGCACCCAGAGGAAACCCACGCAAACACGGGGAGAATGTGCAAACTCCACACAGACAGTCGCCCGAGGCCGGATTCGAACCCGGGTCCCTGGCGCTGTGAGGCAACAGTGCTAACCACTATGCCACCGTGCTTCACTGGCGTCCAAGTATTTTCGGATGTCCTGTGGATGTGAAAGGTGCTATATCTTGACCTGGGGTGGGGTGGGGCTTCCCAGATGTCACCTTCTTCTTGAATGCATTGGCCTCTAAAATCCACAGCCGGAAACTGGATACGTTGGCTGCTAGCCTGGAACCGAAGATTCCAAATCGTTTGTTGAGAGCAGAGCATTCACCCACCATGAACATGTCCCTCAACGTAAGGGAGTGGGGACTCCAAACGTCAGGCTCCCCAGGCCTTCGCTGGGACTTTGGTGTATCGTTGGCACAGGTATGCTTGATGAGATCAGGAATGCCAGCTGATCCAGGGTAAAATGTAGCTAAACACTTGGGGGGCGGAAGGGGGGGAGGGGAGGGGAGGTCCAGGTTGGGATCGTGGCCCCAAAGATTTGCCACCAGTTATTTTTTTGAATTGGCTCCATTACAAAGGGGAATGATACTTTGTTTCCTGGGGGGCACGGTGGCATAGTGGTTAGCACTGTTGCCTCACAGCGCCAGGGACCCGGGTTCAAATCTGGCCTCGGGCGACTGTCTGTGTGGAGTTTGCACATTCTCCCTGTGTCTGCGTGGGTTTCCTCCAGGTGCTCCGGTTTCCTCCCACAGTCCAAAGATGTGCAGGTTAGGTTGATTTGGCTATGATAAATTGACCCTTAGTGTTAGGGGATTAAATACGTGGGATATGGGATATGTGTCAGTGCAGGCTCAATGGGCTGAAATGGCCTCTATCTGCACTGTACATTCTGTGATTCTGTGAAAGGGGAAGCCTTGCTGCAATGGCAACTGTCCCATTCGCAGTCCTGTTGGCACAAGTTCGCAACCCGTCATTAGTTGGGTTGCAATGGTATCACCCCTGACCCCATGAACTTTGGCTGGGTCAGCAGTGGAAGTCAGAAGTGGGCACACCTTGGCACTTACGTTGAAATGCGCCACCGTGCGGATTTTCAGGGGTGAGTCTACGGGGGTCAAGCCAAGAATGGGCACAGAGGCACTTTGGTCGATCTCATCGCTCTTCAATAACAGTACAGTCCTAATGCAGATTGCACTCAAGGTGCACAAGCAATTCCCCAGAATACCTAAGCCATGCAACAGAAGGATTTTTTATGGCCCATATGTAAGGCACTTTAGTTGCAGGAATGGAGGGCTCCAGCTGACACCGATCTCTGACCAAGCATCCTTAGAAGCGGGTGTCAACCTCACAATGAGCACATCTCTGTCAAAGCTCCTGACATGGAGGACCTGTCTTCAGAAGCCAATGGGTAGCCTGCTTATTATGGTGGCGGACTTGCAATCCAGTTCTCAGGAGTTCAACTTTTATAAATCACTGTGTTAGGACCCAGCTTGTGTATTGTGCCAATTCAGAGCACCACACTTTAGAAAGGGCACCGAGGTCTTAGAGAAGGTGCTGAGGAGATGCACCAGAATGGTACTAGGGATGAGGGGTTTCAGTTATCTGGAGAGACTAGAGAAGCTGTGATTTCTCTCCTTAGAGCAGAGAAGATTTAATATTCAAAGGTTCAAAATCATGAAGGGCTTTGATAGGTTAAATAAGGAGAAAGTGTTTCCACTGGCAGGAGGGTCGGTAACCAGAGGACACAGATTTAAAATAATTGGATCTATACTTGAAAAAGAGAAATTTGCAGGGCTATAGGGAAAGGGCAGGGGTGTGGGACTAATTCGATCGCTCTTTCAAAGAGCCAGCACAGGCACGATGGGCCGAATGGCCTCCTTCTGTGCTGTATGATTCTATGATTTCAATCGCAATTAACCTGCAGCTAAGCTCTGTAGACTTGGGTAATTGGCAATAGTGTGTAGACTCTGTGCCAGGCAAACAGAATCTCTATTTGCATGGATGAGACAGTACCTTAGTTTGGAGACACTCAAACATGAGCGAACATAACCCACATCACCCAGCCCGTAGTGTTCTCAATGCTCAAATTCTATTTTGCAACACTCCATTTTCTAAAATAACTGACGTGACTATATCTTTGTGTTTTGTGGCACAATAGCGGTAGCGTCAGAAAGTTCCAAGTAACAACAGTTTAATATTTAAGCAAAGGCTCCGATTTGTTCAGCCGGGTTGCGGCTCAGTATTTCTCGATTCTTGCATCTGCATCTAATGTAGGTTTTGTTCCCACTCCCAGGCCTCTGCCAAGGCCTGTCTGGAGTTGTCCACTGCAAGGGACATGGGAGGGCAGCCTGAATTGACCCATCCCACCCCCGCTGACACCCCCCCCACCCCCCCCACGCCCCGCGAATGAGGAGCTTAAAGAAATTATTGGCCCAGAAATTCGGGTCCCAACGCGTGAGTAAGCACGGAGTACTCACGCGTGGACCCGATGGAAGTGCCGGTTTCTTGCATGCACTACGCATGCGCGGGAAACCGGCATTTCCGATCCTCTGAACGAAGGGGTTCAGAGGTCGAACGCGAGCGCGCGGGAGTCTGCGCGTGCGCGTTGAACTTCCTTTTTTTTTTAACAGGTTGTTCCGTGCGTGAAGCTCTACATTTAACACATTTAAAAACCAGGCATAAGGACTTCATTTTAAAAGGTAAGTGGTCAATTAATTAAAATTAGAAAATTATTTCCACAGGTTTATTATTTTTAAATACTTTAAAGTAAGGTAAGTGTATTTTTAGCCCCGTTTTAGTATTAAATTATTTTTTTCAAAAATTTAAATTATTGTTTAAAATAGTTATTTAATGTTATTTATAGTTTATTTAAAAAGTGTGATTTTTTAAAATATTTATTTGAAGGGTAAGTACTGTATTGGGGGCCGGAGTTTTCACTCGTTTGACAGTTCTTTCTGTCAATCTCATGAATGGGCTTTTCCCTCCTCCGATTGGCTGCCCATGGCTCACGTGATCCCAGCTGACGCATCGCACTAACTACGCCCCTGGGACACGCAAGCACAGCGCGCCGGGAGCTGGACCGGGCCACAGAGAGGAAATCCACGCAGACCCAGGCCTCAACTGTCGGCGCGCTAGGTAAGTGTAGGTCGGGGGCTTGTACCCGCGGGAAGCCCCCGACACGAATTTCTGGGCCATTATTAGTTAAAAAAAACAGTACTAGCAAAATTAATGGGACTAAAAGTTGATAAATCCCAAGGACCGGATGACCTACATCCTAGGGTTTTGAAAGAGGTGGCCATTGGGATAGTGGACGCATTGGTTGTCATCTTCCAAAATTCTATAGATTCTGGAACGGTTCCTGAAGATTGGAGGATAGCAAATGTAACCCCGCTATTTAAAAAAGGAGGGAGAGAGAAAACGGGGAACTACAGACCTGTTAGCCTCACATCAGTAGTTGGGAAAATGCTGGAATCTATTATAAAGGATACAATAACTGGGCACTTAGAAACTAATAGTAAGATTGGGCAGAGTCAACATGGATTTATGAAAGGGAAATCCTGTTTGACAAACCTATTGGAGTTCTTTGAGGATGTAACTAGTGGAGTAGACAAAGGGGAACCGGTAAATGTAGTGTATTTGTATTTTCAGAAGGCCTTCGACAAGATCCCACACAAGAGGTTGGTGAACAAAATTAGGGCACATGGAATTGGGGGTAATATACTAGCATGGATTGAGAATTGGTTAACAGACAGAAAACAAAGAGTAGGGATAAACAGGTCGTTTTCAGGATGGCAGGCTGTGACTAGTGGGGTACCGCAAGGATCGGTGCTTGGGCCCCAGCTATTCACAATCTATATCAATGATTTGGATGAGGGGACTAAATGTAACATTTCCAAATTTGCTGATGATACAAAGCTAGGTGGCAGTGTCAGTTGCGAAGAGGCTTCAAGGGCATCTTGACAGGCTCAGTGAGTGGGCGAGAACATGGCAGATGGAATATAATGTGGATAAATGTGAAGTTGTCCACTTTGGTAGAAAAAACAGAAAGGCAGAGTATTTCCTAAATGGTGAAAGATTGGGGAATGCAGATGCTCAAAGGGACCTGGATGTCCTTGTACATGAGTCACTGAAATTGAATGTGCAGGTGCAGCAAGCCATTAGGAAGGCAAATGGTATGCTGGTCTTCATTACAAGGGGATTTGAGTACAGGAGTAAAGAAGTCTTACTCCAATTATATAGGGCCTTGGTGAGACCACACCTGGAGTGCTGTGTACAATTGTGGTCTCCTTACCTAAGGAAGGATATACTTGCCATAGAGGGAGTGCAACAAAGGTTCACGAGATTGATTCCTGGGATGGCAGGACTGTCGTATGAGAAGAGACTGAGTAAACTAGGCCTGTATTCTCTTGAATTCAGAAGAATGAGAGGGGATCTCATTGAAGCATACAAAATTATTACAGGGCTTGATAGGGTGGATGCTGGGAGAATGATTCCCTTGGCTGGGGAGTCTAGAACCAGGGGCCACAGCCTCAGGATAAAGGGTAGGCCTTTCAGGACTGAGATGAAAAGAAATTTCTTTACACAGAGGGTGGTGAATCTTTGGAATTCTCTACCCCAGAGGGCTGTGGAGGCTCAGTCATTGGGTATATTCAAAACAGAAGTCAATAGATTTCTGACTAGTAAGGGCATATGGCGATCAGGCCGGTGAATGGAGTTGAGGCAGAAGATCAGCCATGATCTCAGTGAATGGAGGAGCAGGCTCGAAGGGCCGAATGGCCGACTCCTGCTCCTATTTCTTATGTTCTTATGTTCCCTCTCTGCCCGTGTGGAAGGGCCAATCATCAGCTTCCTCACTTTCTCAGCCACCCAGCTCAGATCAGGACCCACCGGTGTTAGGGAGTGGTAGGGGCAAGGGTTGGTGAACCTGAGCCTACCATACCACCACCACCACCACCAACTTGTATTTATATAGCACCATTAACGTAGTAAAAACATCCCAAGGCGCTTCACGGGAGCATTATCAGACAAGAAACCATAGGAGAGATGCACGGGAGAGCCCGTGTGCCCCGTAACCGCACCGCGAGATCGTCCCGCTACAAATAATGTTCAATAGTATCTTAATTTTCAAAAGCATCATATAATGATACAGCACAGAAGTAGGCCGCCGCTTGGCCCACCTTGCCAGTGCCGGCTCTTTGAACGAGCTATCCAATTATACCCACTCCCCCTGTTCTTTCCCCGTAGCCCTGCAAATTTCTTTCCTTTTCAATTATTGATCCAATTCCCTTTTGAAAGTTACTATTGAATCTGCTTCCATTGCCCTTTCAGGCAGCGCGTTCCAGATCATAACAATTTGCTGCGTAAAAAAAATGTTACCTCTGGTTCTTTTGCCAATTATTTTAAATCTGTGTCATCTGGTTACCGAACCGTACCCCCCACCCCCCCCGCACTGACGATCAAAACACCTCGTCGTTTTGAAGTTTCCATATTTCATTGAGAACAATTAAGTAGTGCCTCAGTTTAAATGCACTGCCTGTTGTGGCACGGAACCGTACAGAATTGGCGGGTCACTGGTTCGAGCCCCTGGTTCGTGCTGAGTGAGCGGGTCTCAGCCTGGGTGGAGGGACAGGTGCCACAACTGGTCTCTGTGCCCAGGTTAGGACGTTCCCGCTCCCGATCGCCATCCAGTGACCCCCGCCAGTAAGTGCGCACATGCAGACTTCGGGGCCCTGGCAGTATTGGTCTCGGGGGGGTGGTCTGTCTTCCATGGTTGAACAGATTGCTCACATTCACACATGGAGAACGGAAGAAGGAATAAACTTACATTTATACAGCGCCTTTCACGACCTCAGGACATCCCAAAGCGCTTTACAGCCAAAGAAGTACTTTTTGGAGTGTCGTCACCGTTGCATTGTAGGAAACGCGGCAAACAATTTGCGTACAGCAAGCTCCCACAAACAGCAATGTGATAGTGACCAACATTGGCGGTGTGGGTTGAGGGATACATATTGGCCCAGGATACCGGGGAGAACTCCCCTGCTCTTCTTCGAACTAGTGCCATGGGATCTTTTACGTCCACCTGAAAGAGCAGACGTGGCCTCAGTTTAAAGTCTCATCCAAAAGACGGCACCTCCGACAGTGCAGCGCTCCCTCAGTACGGCACTGGATTTTTCTTTTATTCATTCATGGGATGTGGGCGTCGCCGGCAAGGCCAGCATTTATTGCCCATCCCTAATTACCCTTGAGAAGGTGGAGGTGAGCCACCTTCTTGAACCGCTGCAGTCCATGTGGTGAAGGTACTCCCACAGTGCTGTTAGGGAGGGAGTTCCAGGATTTTGACCCAGTGACGATGAAGGATCGGCGATATACTTCCAAGTCAGGATGGTGTGTGACTTGAAGGGGATCTTGCAGGTGGTGGTGTTCCCATGCGCCTGCTGCCCTTGTCCTTCTAGGTGGTAGAGGTCGCGGGCCTGGGGGGTGCTGCCAAAGAAGCCTTGGCGAGTTGCTGCAGTGCATCTTGTAGATGGTACACACTGCAGCCACGGTACGCCGGTGGTGGAGGGAGTGAATGTTTAAGGTGGTGGATGGGGTGCCAATCAAGCGGGCTGCTTTGTCCTGGATGGTGTCGAGCTTCTTGAGTGTTGTTGGAGCTGCACTCATCCAGGCAAGTGGAGAGTAGTTCATCACACTCCTTACTTGTGCCTTGTAGATGGTGGAAAGACTTTGGGGAGTCAGGAGGTGAGACACTCGCCGCAGAATACCCAGCCTCTGACCTGCTCTTGTTGCCACAGTATTTATGTGGCTGGTCCAGTTAAGTTTCTGGTCAATGGTGACCCCCAGGATGTTGATGGTGGGGGATTCGGCGATGGTAGTACCGTTGATTGTCAAGGGCGGTGGTTAGACGCTCGCTTGTTGGAGATAATCATTGCTTGTGCTCAAGTCTCTGGGGTGGGACGTGAACCCACAACCGTATGACTCAGAGGCGAGAGTGCTACCCACTGAGTACTTGGGCAATGTACCTATGAAATCGTACCCCAGCAATGGCTGGCATCTTCAGGAGCAGAGCAGAGAAAGTGGGGGGTATGGGGGCTGGAGGAGAGGCAGACCTAACTGCTGATAAGCAGGGTCCACTTCTACTCTGCATTCACTCAGGTGCTAATGAACCCCAGTGTCAGCTGTGGCTCAGTTGGTAGCACCCTCGCCTCCGAGTCAGAAGGTTGTGGATTCGAGTTCCACTCCAGGGACTTGAGCACAAAAATCTAGGCTGACACTCCAGTGCAGTGCTGAGGGAGTGCTGCACTGTCAGAGGTGCCATCTTTCAGATGAGACGTTAAAACCGAGGCCCCGTCTGCTCTCTCAGGTGGATGTAAAAGATCCCATGGCACTATTTCGAAGAAGAGCAGGGGAGTTATCCCCGGTATCCTGGCCAATATTTATCCCTCAATCAGCATCACTAAAACAGATTATCTGGTTATTATCACATTGCTGTTTGTGGGAGCTTGATGTGCGCCAATTGGCTGCTGCGTTTCCCCACATTACAACAGTGACTACACTTCAAAAAGTATTTCATTGGCTGTAAAGTGCTTTGGGACATCCAGTGGTCATGAAAGGCACTATAGAAATGTATGTCTTTCTTTTTCCCTTATACATCTTTACAGGTGTTCTGCCGATTCACATCTCGCCGTTTATTTTTTTTGTAGAAAAGTTCAACAGGGCTGAGGGAAAGAAGCCCTCCTCTGCTGCTACTGAGACTACCCTTGGCTGTACGTGCGCCATCTGTTCTTTGGGTTGCTCGAATCCCTGCTCACCCAGTGCCCGTCTTCCACCGTGTACGCAGGCCGCTAACAACAACCACCGGGAACGGAGGGACCTTTTTTTAAAAAAAACGAATAATATAAATCAGCTCCAGCTGCAGGCATCAGAACGTGCCGGGATCTGAACCCTGTTTCTGTGCCCGTTCTCCCCACGGAAAGAAAGAGAGCCAAAAATAAAAAGAGAGCGAGCGAGCGAAGGGGAGCGGGTGGGTTAAAAGGCAGAAGGCATAACAGGGCGGGAGGCTCTTATTGTGAAATGATGGCAAAATTACACAGCTGCTCTGCTGAAGTCAGTGAAGTGTGACAGGAGCAGCTCCAGCACACCAAATAAATTAAGGTGGATCAGCGACCGAGTACAATCTATGGCTGATTCTTTTTCTTTTTCCCCCGAAAATATTCTCCCCTCAGCAGCCATTTGATGAACCCAATGTATGAATAAAGCACATTGCCTCTCCCCTTTCCCCTCCCCTAAGCCCTGGATTTGAAAACGATTTATCAAAAAGAAATGATGTGAATTCACATTATTCAGGTTTTAACCTTGCCCTTCAGAGCCCTGCCGTCCCTGCCCTCCACTCACACACAGAGAGAAAACGAACATAAACAAACGGCCTTTGAATATTCCTCCGATTGTCATGCTCGCTGGCCTGTGGGTCTCTCTCTGACCCTGCTAACTGGGGCTGATTGCTGTTTCACTCCCTGCGCTCGCATGCCAGGTACAATCGACTTCCCCACAGCCAGAGCGGAACAGACATTTTACTCTCAACAGCCATTTTGATGCACAGAATGCATCACTCGCACACGGGTCTCATAGCTGAGCCTGACGAACTGTGTCACAGTATGGTAAGGCAGCTGTAGCTACTATGACCGGAAAGCCCTGCAGCGGGTAGTCAAGACTGCCCGACGCATTACCGGCACCCGGCTACCGACCATAGAGCACATATACCAGAAACGCTGTTTACGGAGGTCACGGACCATCATCAAAGACCCTACCCACCCCAGCCACAGTCTGTTCGCCCTCCTGCCATCTGGGAGACGCTACAGATGCATTCGCACCCGAACGACCAGATTTAGGAACAGCTTCTTTCCCAGGGCTGTCATCCTACTGAACTCCACAAATAAACTCTAAAGCCTGCACATCTGCCAATGCACTTTATTATGGTTGTGTTTATGTTAATGTATTACAAGCCAAATGGATGTTGAATGTTTAAATGTCTTAATCTAAATGTACACTCTCGGGAGCCGCAAGCCTACATTTCGTTGTACTGCACTTGTGCACTAACAATGACAATAAAGTTGATTATGATTATGGTGATTATCCATATACACAGACACGTAGATGTGTATGAGTGTGAGCAAGCGAGCGAGCATGCGTGCGTGCATGTGTGTGAGCGAGTGTGTGTGTGTGTGTGTGTGTGAGTGTGTGTGTGTGTGTATGTGTGTGTGTGTGAGCGAGTGTATGAGCGAGCGTGAGAGCGTGTGTGTGCGTGTGTGCGAGTGTGTGAGTGTGAGTGTGTGCGCGTGAGCGAGTGTGTGCGCATGTGCGTGAGTGTGTGTGTGTGTGTGTGAGTGTGTGCGCGAGTGTGTGTGTGCACGTGTGCGAGTGTGTGTGTGAGCAAGTGTGTGTGTGCGTGAGCGCGTGAGCATGAGTGTGTGAGCGAGTGTGTGTGTGAGCGTGTGTGTGTGTGCGCGAGTGCGAGTGCATGTGTGAGCGAGTGTGTGTGTGTGTGAGCGAGTGTGCGAGCAAATGTGTGAGTGAGCGAGTGTGAGAGCAAGTGTGCGAGCGTGTGTGCGCACGCGAGTGTGTGTGAGCAGTGTGTGTGTGTGTGCACGCGAGTGTGTGTGCGCAAGCGTGTGTTCTGTGTGTGTGTGAGCGAGTGTGTGTGTCTCTGAGCGAGTGTGTGTGTGAGAGTGTGTGTGTGTGAGTGCGAGTGTGAGCGTATGTGTGTGTGTGCATGTGTCTGAGTGAGTGTGTGTGCGTGTCCCACTCTTTCCGTATGTGTGTGCGCGCATGTCTGTGTGTGTGTGTGTGTGTGTGTGTGTGTGCGCGCATGAGTGAATGTGTGCATGTGTGCGTGCGTGTGCCTGCCTACCTACCTACCTTCTTGGTGTGTGAGTCCCATTCTCTTCTGTCTGTCTCTTTCGAGGTGTTTATCTGTGTTTATCTCTCTTTCTGATTGCTTGCTTCCTTTATCCGCTTCTATCTCTCTTTCTACCTATCCCACTGCCTATTTTATGTTCATCTGTCTCTCTCTTCCCATCTTGCTGCCTATTTCTCTGTCTCTCTAAACATGGGCGTGCTGTGCCCTGTTTCTCTCTGCTGCTTATTCTCAGTGCTTCAACAGCTAATTATCAGCATAAATGTAATAGATTGTGTTAAAGAGACAGCTTCACGGTCATTTGTATGACACCAACACATTATTTGACCCACTCATGACATTAAAAAATAATAATGATAAATATTCAGAACTGTTTTAATTAAATGCACCAAGATTAACAATAGTAGATATGTGTGTGTGTGGGGGGAGTGCTTATCTCACACTTACTCCGCCCCTCAATTCAATGTAATTTTATAAAAGACTCAAGAAGATGAGTCAGAAGACTCCACCTTACCTCTTTGCCGAGATCTTCCTCGACGACCTGTTGGATTTCCCGCAGGTTGCTCTGTGGGGCTCTGCTGTGCAGAATCTTCAGTGTGCTGGTGTACTCCTCAGGTAACAGGTAGTCCAAGCCTCCCAGGTGTTGGCCCACTTTGATGAACGTGCCCTTGTTGGCGCAGCAGAGGTCCAGCAGGTGTTCGGCAGAGCGACGGTGGACCTTGGTGGGGAGGCAAAAAGAAAGTTCAGATTTCAGACTGCCAGAAAAGTTGCGGCAGTAATGGAAAACCGTCTACGTTGGTCACCTCCCCCAAATGTTTTCATCACAAAAAAGATCAACCTGCCCCGTATGAATGACGTATGAGGAGAGATTGGGTCGATTGGGCTTGTACTCACTGGAGTTTAGAAGAATGAGAGGAGATCTCATTGAAACTTATAAAATTCTAACAGGACTAGACAGACTAGATGCAGGAAGGATGTTCCTGATGGTCGGGGAGTCCAGAACCAGGGGTCAAAATCTAAGGATAAGGGGTAAGCCATTTAGGACTGAGATGAGGAGGAATTTCTTCACCCAGAGAGTGGTGAACCTGTGGAATTCTCTGCCACAGAAGGCAGTTGAGGCCAATTCATTAAATATATTCAAGAAGGAGTTAGATATATTTCTTAATGCTAAAGGGATCAAGGGATATAGGAAGAAAGCAGGGACAGGGTACTGAGTTTGGATGATCAGCCATGATCTCACTGAATGGTGGAGCAGGTTTGAGGGGCCGAATGGCCTAATTCTGCTCCTATCTTCTATGTTTCTATGCCCCGCCCCACCCCACGAAGGAACCATTTGCCCCATTTCCTTACTCATCTATCTAGACGAAGCAGCAGAAGGCATACTGTTGCTGGGTCAAAATCCTGGAACTCCCTACCTAACAGTCCTATGGACGCACCTTCACCACACGGACTGCAGCGCTCAAGAAGGCTGCCCACCACCACCTTCGCGAGGGCAACTAGGGATGGGCAATAAATGCCGGCCTCGCCAACAGAGCACGAGAATGAAAAAAAAAGATATTCATGCAGCACCTGATCATGGCATGGAAACATCTCAAAGCTCTTCACACACGTTAGTGTGTCAGCTGTGGATCAGTGGGTAGCACCCTCGCCTCTGAGTCATAAGGTTGTGTGTTCAAGTCCCACTTCAGAGACTCGAGCACAAAAATTTAGGCTGACACTCCCAGTGCACTGCTGAGGGGGTGCTGCAATGTCAGAGGTGCCGTCTTTCGGATGAGACGTTAAACCGAGGCCCCGTCTGCTCTCTCAGGTGGACGTAAAAGATCCCATGGCACTATTTCGAAGAAGAGCAGTGGAGTTATCCTCGGTGTCCTGGCCAATATTTATCCCTCAACCAACATCACTAAAAACAGATTATCTGGTCATTATCACATTGCTGTAACTACACTTCAAAAGTACATCATTCTTTCTTTCTTTAGTTTCTTTGGAAAGCAGTGACAGTTAGCTGGACAAACACAGCACCCATTCTGCATCAGCAACTCTCCACAAACAGCAAGAAGAATGACCAGCCATCTGATTTTATTTTTGCTGGTGTTTTTTGAGGGAGGAACGTTGGAATGGACACCAGGAAACTCTAAAAAAAAACAAAAGCAAAACACTGCAGGTGCTGGAAATCTGAAATAAAAACAGAAAATGCTGCAAATACTCAGCCGGTCAGGCAGCATCTGTGGAGAGGGAAGCTGAGTTAACGTTTCAGGTCGATGACTTTTCATCAGAACTGGAAACAAATTAGAGATTGAACAGGTTTTTAAGCAGGAACAGAGGCAGTGAAAGGAGGGAGGGGATGAAAGAACAAAGGGGAAGGTCTGAGACACGGTGGTTGGCAGGAGTGACTGAATGACAATAGGGATGATGGCGTGAGGCAGAAGGAGATGATGATGGGACAAGTAAAGAAACAAAAGATGGGTCTACAGGAGGTGCAGATGGCAACAGCATATTCATTACCAGCTCTTGCTGTCCGAAAAATATGGGGGCGGTGGTTATAATCTGAAATTGTTCCCTTGTTCTTCTTCAAGTGGTGCCATGGGGTCTTCACCAACCACCCAAAGGGCCGGATGGGGCTTTGGCGTTACAGTTCAGCCTTCCTTTCAAGATCTTTTTACTCATGCTCACAGCGCAAAAGCATTCTCCGTAAGCATTTCCACATCTCCTACGAACTGAAACTTATCTCCTTGTGCGTGCTGTGAGCGGGGCAGCGAAGTGCCTCTTTTACCACAGTTTTACTGGAGACTGCATGGGAAGGCCCACCACCTTCTCCCATCAGTTGCAACAGACAGTAAATAGCACATGGTCGGACCATAACATTCCGGCTAAACTAATAGTTGGATTTATTTACAAGTAAAATAATTACGCAGAAGCAGAACTGCACTGGAATGTTTGTCTTAAAAAGACAGAAATTGTTTCGAAACAATAGAAAGCCCTGCAACTTCAGCAGTTCCTTTCAAGAACTTTTGGACTGTGTTTCTGACAAATTATTACAGGTAAAGACCCTCGTTGAACTCCTTCCAGGTTTGTTCGATACACCACATTTGAGTAGGCAGTACGAAGCCAATCACTAAAAAAAAATTCCTAGGACTACTGTCTTGATATAATCCTCGATTTTCTTTCAATTGAAGTCAAGCTCATTTGAAGAACAAATGGATTTTTTTTTTCTCAATGTCAAGCAATCAGGATATTAATAATTTCTAGCACTTAAATACATAAAGCGTGAACGACAGTCTCTTGGCTGCCCATCAACTCATTTGCACTTAACACTTCACCATAGCAGAAGTCGTTATAAATGCCTGAGATGATTCTGAAAATCCAACTACATTAGCATTTCAAAGGCACGGGGTAATATCTGACACAATTGACTTTTTTAAAAAAAAACACAAGTTGGCCTGGGTTTTTAGCCTCTCCCAGGAGATCACATGGTTTCGGGTGGGGTGGGGAGTGTATATGTTGTGATACACAAGGTAGGACAATTGCATGGGACAGGCTGGATGGACCCGAGAGTTTTTTCCTATCCATCATTGTTCGTATGTTTGAATGCAGGAATCGTGTCTCTGTTAGGCAAAATGCCCTCCCCGTAGAGATGTGAATTCCTCAAGACGTTATTACAATTGTTTTCCTCCCCCCCCCCAGTACCAAATCAAAAGTGTTCTGTGGGGCCATCGCACCCCAAGTGTGTAGTCAATCCACGACTGGAGATGTTGTGTATGTACCTTTAAGGGAATAACTGGTCTTAGACTGCAGTACCGGCAGTGACCACCCCTGTATAAAAGGCCCTAGCAGGCTTCTGTAGTTTCAGCTTCAAGCTGCCTCTTGTTCAGTAAAGTGCCTGTTAAACTGTTCTCCCGAAGTCCGTGTATTATTGAGGCGCGGACTTTACAGTGGCGACGAGTAAGTTCGAACTCACCTGCAGTGTGGCATCATCTCACGGGGATCTCAGCTGAAAGGAAGGTCCTGGAAGGTCGTAGTCTGAGCAACGGGCGTCGACCGAAGGCAACCGCCCAAAGAATCCATCGGTGTTTGGAGAATTGCGGGAGAGACTGTGGTTCCAGCGAATCATGCTGGTAGCAGGTAGCGCGCTGACCCTTCCGGACTGCGGCGGGCTCAAGCTCGATCGAGCAGCTCTACAAATCGGGCCGCGCAGCGTCGCCGGGAAAAGAAAACAAGAGAGGGTGGAGCGCACAGGGCGCGGTCGGTGCTCGAGAACAGGACAGCGGAGAGAAACTAAACGGGGGGGGGAAGGAAAGCGAGACGCGCCGAAGCTGCGGGTCACCGCCATTACCCCGTAGAACGCTAGGAGCAGCGTGGCAGTAAGGGGAAGAAGCAAAAGCGCGGGAGGCGCCATTTTATCCCATTGGGGAAGAAGCAAAAGCGCAGGAGGCGCCATTTTATTCCATTGGGGAAGAAGCAAAAGCGCGGGAGGCGCCATTTTAAATCACCCAAGATGCCGAAAAGTGGCAGTATCACTGCTTTCGACAACGAGGTAGAAGACTGGACCACATATGTGGAAAGAATTGAAGTGTACTGCAAGGCAAATGAGGTGGCTGATGGAAAGAGGGCGTCAGTATTATTAAATCTGATGGGTGCGAGTATGTACGGCCTATTGCGGAATTTAATTACCCCAGCTAAACCAATGGAGAAAAGTTTTGAGGAGATTGTTCATATCTTACAGGAACATCTAAGCCCTACACCACTGCTGATAGCAGAAAGATTCAAGTTCCATAAAAGAAACCAGCACAAAGATGAGAGCAATGCTGACTATCTTACGGAACTACGCAAGTTATCGAAGCACTGCCAGTTCAGAGCAGGACTGGCAGACACCTTACAGGATAAGTTTGTCTGCGGGCTCCAGAGTGAAGGAACCCAGAAACGACCACTTTCAAAAAAGGACCTGACGCTAGAACAGGCTTTCAGCATGGCAGTATCCTACGAAGCAGCAGCACGGGGAGCTGCGGAAATACAACAGAAACCACAAGAATACAGCGCTAACGAAATGGCGTATGGAGCCGAAAAGTGCTATCGCTGCGGCAGAACAACCCATGAGCAGAAGGACTGCTGGTTTAAAGACAAAATATGCAGGCAATGCGGGAAAATGGGACATATAGCAAGAGTCTGCAGGTCGGGTAAGACCAACTCGACAAGAACTACTAAGGTCCAAATCCAGTAAGCCAAGGGCTCGCTGTTTGATTCCTGGTCTCACTATTGTTTAACTAGATATTGGGCGAGTAAGGACATGCTTGAGGTCCTCTTATGGGAGTTGCAGGTAACACTGAACTCGAGCAGAATATCTAGCGTAAAGTCCAAAAATGGAACAGTGACAACACAACAATTCCTGCCAAATGTGGGAGCATTAATAGAAGAGCATCCATGGCGGAGCTTCCATGGCGGAGCTTCCATGGCAGAGCTTCCATGGTGGAGCATCGATGGCAGAGCTTCCATGGTGGAGCATCGATGGCAGAGCTTCCATGATGGAGCTTCCATGGCGGAGCTTCCATGGCAGAGCTTCCATGGTGGAGCATCGATGACAGAGCTTCCATGGCGGAGCATCCATGGCAGAGCTTCGATGACAGAGCTTCCATGGCGGAGCATCCATGGCAGAGCTTCGATGACAGAGCTTCCATGGCGGAGCATCCATGGCAGAGCTTCGATGACAGAGCTTCCATGGCGGAGCATCCATGGCGGAGCTTCCATGGCAGTGCTTCCATGGCGGAGCATCCATGGCGGAGCTTCGATGGCAGAGCTTCCATGGCGGAGCATCCATGGCGGAGCATCCATGGCGGAGCTTCGATGACAGAGCTTCCATGGCGGAGCATCCATGGCGGAGCTTCCATGGCAGTGCTTCCATGGCGGAGCATCCATGGCGGAGCTTCGATGACAGAGCTTCCATGGCAGAGCTTCGCTACACACGCAAATGGGTGCAGCAAGAAGGGACAGAAAGAAACAACGACAACTTGCATTTATGCAGCGCTTTTAATGTAGTAAAACATCTCAAGGCACTTCACAGGAGCATAATCAGACAAAAATTGACACCATGCCAAAGAAAGAGATATTAGGATGGGTGACCAAAAGCTTGGTTAAAGAGGTAGGTTTTAAGAAGGGTCTGACAGGAGGAGAGGTGGAGAGCTTCACCGTGGATTGGAGACTGCTCGGAGGCAGACAATAACTGTGCCCCGACGACACAGTAAGAGCAAATGGCTGTTGTCATACTGAGAGATTTATTTGCGAGAGGGGCTGTCTCTGTCCTCTTCAACACTTGGATGTTTTCTTAAATTTTGCAAAACTTCCTGCTGAGTTGCACCTGGTGATCTCACACATTGCAGGAGTGTCACACTGGTGTGAAATGTTTCTCCAAAAATATAAAGGTGGTAGCGCGAACAGACATTCTAATGCCATCAGGACTGCACTGAGAGAGAGACAGAGAGAGAGAGACACAGAGGGAGAGACAGAGCAAGAGAGAGAGAGATAGAGAGAGAGAGAGAGACAGAGAGAGAGAGACAGAGAGGGACAGAGAGAGAGAGAGCAAGAGAGACAGAGTGAGAGAGAGAGACAGAGCGAGAGAGAAACAGAGAGACAGAGAGAGAGAGACAGAGAGAGAGACAGAGAGAGACAGAGAGAGAGAGAGAGAGAGACAGAGCGAGAGAGAGAGACAGAGAGACACAGAGAGAGAGACACAGACAGAGCGACAGAGGGAGAGAGAGAGAGACAAAGTGAGAGAGAGAGAGAGAAAAAGAGAGAAAGGAGAGAGATGGAGGGAAGGAGGGAAGCAAGAAAGGGAGAAAGAAAGGAGAGAGATGGAGAGAAAGAAAGCAAGAAAGGGAGAGAGAAAGAAAGGAGAGAAAGAAAGCAAGAAAGGGAGAGAGAAAGAAAGGAGAGAGATGGAGAGAAAGAAAGCAAGAAAGGAAGAGAGAAAGAAAGCAAGAAAGGGAGAGAGAAAGAAAGCAAGAAAGGGAGAGAAAGAAAGCAAAAAAGAAAGGAGAGAGATGAAGGGAGGGAAGCAAGAAAGGGAGAGAGAAAGGGAGAGTCAGACACACAGACGGAAAGAAAGAGAGACAGACAGACAGGCAGAACACCTTCGGACATCCGGCCAGTGTTAGATGTTGTCTTCTTTAATTATTTTCATCAAACATCAACCAGCCACACTCTCTAGCAAGGGTCAGTGGCTATCAAGGCTGCATCCAGAGTCAAATGTTTACAGAGACAAATATAGTGGTCCTGCCCACAGCAAACATGGTGGCCCAGTTCAGATTCTGCTGTCACACTGCAACATAACACTGCGTGTTCCCATGCTGCTCCCATTGCCTTTCTCCGTTTGCGAGGTGGCTGCTTCCCTCATCACTGTGGGGCTGTCCCTGATCAGAGGAGACTTAGGCCGACGGCACTGCCCCCCCAACTACTGTCACTGTCCCTGTCCGGGGTCAGCTAACTCAGACCCGGGACCGTGGCGCACGACTCAACACCACCGCCTAGGGCACAGGCACTGACTGAGCCACGGCGGGCGCGTGATGCAGCGCACCATTTGACAAGGATCAGAATTACGACCTTGAAGAGCATAGTGAATCAACCAGACTGCCCACACCTCTTGAAATAATAAGGCTTAATCTGTATGGAGGGGGTGGGAGAGTGAGTAACATTTCATACAATGAGTACTCTGCAAGCAGGAGCCTTCACTTACACTAAACATTTAAACCCTGGCGAAAGCAAAGATTGATTTCTCATGTGCGCCACAGTGTTTGCCTCATCAGAAAGCACAGGATAAAAGGGATTGTGCAGCTTGCATTTCAGGTTGTCCCATTAGGAGTCTGCTGCTCCACCAGATCCCATTATACTGATATCATGTGATTATTCCAGTGCAGTGGGCAGGCCCCTGACCCAATGCCTACAACAGCCCATTTAGTTTACCTCTGGCGCACACTGAATTGAGATGAAACATTAGTCTATCATGTGGGCCTCTTTTCTGCTACAGAGGTGGTTTTAATTGGTTGCGGCCCTTGCGCTCAGTCGCTGAGCAAATGGTTGAAGTGTATTCACACATGCCTTTTCAACCAGAAATCTCTTTTTTTTTTTTAAGTGGCACAGGGCTTTTTCCTAATTGGGCAACATCTCCACAGGGATATCACATTCTTGTCATCTCCTAACGGGACTGCAAAGATACATCGTCCTGCGGTTCCATTCTGTGTCTGTTCCCAATGCTCGCAGTGCAAAGGGGGCATTGTGAGTGCACCGGGGAGAGAAGAATCGCTCCAAGTCATAGAGTCATATAGCACAGAAAGAGGCCCTTCGGCCCATCGTGTCCGCGCCGGCCATCAAGCCCTGTCTATTCTAATCCCATTTTCCAGCACTTGGTCCGTAGCCTTGTATGCTATGGCATTTCAAGTGCTCATCTAAATGCTTCTTGAATGTTGTGAGGGTTCCTGCCTCTACCACCCTTTCAGGCAGTGAGTTCCAACCACCCTCTGGGTGAAAAAGTTTTTCCTCAAATCCCCTCTAAACCTCCTGCCCCTTACCTTGAAACTATGCCCCCTGGTTATTGAACCCTCTACTAAGGGGAAAAGTTCCTTTCTATCTGCCCTATCTATGCCCCTCATAATTTTGTACACCTCAATCAGGTCCCCCCTCAGCCTTCTCTGCTCTAAGGAAAACAACCCCAGCCTGTCCAGTCTCTCTTCATAGTTGAAGCACTCCAGCCCAGGTAAAATCCTGGTGAATCTCCTCTGCATTTGTGTTCAACATTTCCCATATTCAGTGTGTCAGCATGAGCAGGGGGTCCTCGGTAGTATATCACAATTTGCAGGGAATCCCCGATAGTGTGTCAGTATTTACAGGGGGTCCCCGGGAGTGTGTCAGTATTTGCAGGGAATCCCCGGTAGTGTGTCAGTATTTACAGGGGGTCCCCGGTAGTATATCACAATTTGCAGGGAATCCCCGGTAGTGTGTCAGTATTTACAGGGGGTCCCTGGGAGTGTGTCAATATTTACAGGAGGTCCCTGGGAGTGCGTCAGTATTTACAGGGGGTCCCCAGGAGTGTGTCAGTATTTACAGGGGGTCCCCGGGAGTGTGTCAGTATTTACAGGGGGTCCCCGGGAGTGTGTCAGTATTTACAGGGGGTCCCCGGGAGTGTGTCAGTATTTACAGGGGGTCCCCGGGAGTGTGTCAGTATTTACAGGGGGTCCCCAGGAGTGTGTCAGTATTCACAGGGGGTCCCCGGGAGTGTGTCAGTATTCGCAGGGGTATCCCTGGGAATGTGTCAATGTTTACAGGGGGTCCACAGAGGCGTCTATTTGTAGGAAAATCCCCTGAAGAAATGTGGAAAATCACTGGTCGAAGAGGGATGGATCTGTATTGGGAGAACACTGAACTGCACACTTACCCTGTACCTGTTGTGTGCTCGGAGGGATCTCCATCAAAGGTTACAAAGGTCATTGAGCAAGTGAAGAGCTAAGATTGATGACAGGAGCTAAACACCATGACCAGTGAATCTTTCCCACTAGTCAATGTGACATGACCTCAATATCTAGGAGGGAGGCTGTGAAAGTCAGGATAACTGCAGTTGCCAGTGAGGCAGGAAGGGGACGGGGGTTAAATTGGATATTATGTTTACTTGTAATGGTTTATTTTCACTAAGAGAAGCAGACGTAGGGATTTTTCAAGCTTGCAGCGACCTGGTTGCTGGCTGGGCCTGTTTTATAAGCTTCAACTGGAGGGGATATTATCAGGTTGCTGGGCACCTTACACTGAACGGGGAGCGAGTTTCAACCACCGTAAGGTTAACTAAGGTCTCGCGATGCAATTTGAAAAAAAAAAAATCCTGCAGTAAATCAAACGGTGTACAGTTACAAATGATGCTGGAGCCTACTGTGCCCAGGGGCTGGTGTTCAAAGTGCCCCAGGGACTGTCGTCCTGGCACAGAATCCTGGAGACTGATCATTAGGAAGACCACAAATAATTGCAGGAGCAGGATTTCACGAAGGATCTGCACAACAGTCAAATACTGTAGTGGTTGATACAACAAGCTAGCTCTCCCCACCCCCACCGCGCACACGGCATTGAGGTGTTTAAGATGTTCAAAGGGGAAAAAAGGTCAGATTTCTCTTGTGAAACACTAACAAGCTGGCACATTGGATTAAACACTATCAGCTTAAAAAGGTGATCATGTGTGTGATGATACCGGGGCTAAAAGGGTTCAATTCTGAGGACAGGTTGCATAGACTGGGCTTGCATTCCCTCTGGTATAGAAGATTGAGGGGTGATCTAATTGAGGTGTTTAAGATGATTAAAGGAGTTGTTAGAGCAGATCGAGAAAAACTATTTCCTCTGGTGGGGGAGTCCAGAACAATAATAATCATAATCATAATCAACTTTTATTGTCATTGTTAGTGCACAAGTGCAGTACAACGAAATGTAGGCTTGCGGCTCCCGAGAGTGTACATTTAGATTAAGACATTTAAACATTCAACATACATTTGGCTTGTAATACATTAACATAAACATAACCATTATAAAGTGCATTGGCAGATGTGCAGGCTTTAGAGTTTATTTGTGGAGTTCAGTAGGATGACGGCCCTGGGAAAGAAGCTGTTCCTAAATCTGGTCGTACGGGTGCGAATGCATCTGTAGCGTCTCCCAGATGGCAGGAGGGTGAACAGACTGTGGCTGGGGTGGGTAGGGTCTTTGATGATGGACCGTGACCTCCGTAGACAGCGTTTCTGGTATATGTGCTGCTCTATGGTCGGTAGCCGGGTGCTGGTAATGCGTTGGGCAGTTTTGACTACCCGCTGCAGGGCTTTCCGGTCAAAGTAGCTACAGCTGCCTTAAAATTAGAGCCAGGCCGTTCAGAGGTGATGTCAGGAAGCAGTTCTTCACACAAAGGGGTAGTGGAAATCTGAAACTCTCTCCCCCAAAAAGCTGTTGAGCTGTTGGAGTCAATTGAAAATTTCAAAACTGAGTTGAGAGGTTTTTTCTTAGGCAAGGATATTAAAGGTCACGGAACCAAGGCAGGTAGATGGAGTTAAGATACAGATCAGCCCTGATCTAACTGAATGGCGAAACAGGCGCGAGGGGCTGAATTGCCTCCTCCTGGTCCTTTGTCCTGTATAGCAAGGGAGAGGACAAGGCAGGAGGGAAATTGGTTACACCAATCCGAAAGGTAGTAGGTCAACAAATACAGAGTAAAATATAGAATACCGAATTGTCGTACTTGTGGTACCTGTGGCCCTAAAACACCTGCCCAGATGAGTGCAGCTTCAACAACACTCAAGAAGCTCAACACCATCAAGACAAAGCAACCTGCTTGAGTGGCACCCCATCCACCACCAGTGCACCATGTCGGCAGTTAGTACCATCTACAAGATGCACTGCAGCAACTCACCCAGGCTTCTTCGACAGCACCTCCCAAACTCACAACCTCTACCACCTAGAAGGACAAGGGCAGCAGGCGCATGGGAACACCACCACCTCCAAGTTCCCTCCAATGATCAGTAACCTGTCATTCTGGAATGGTACACTAGGTGGTGCTGTATGTATATAAGAGTAGGCTACCCACAATGCATCAGGCTACCCACAAGGCAGCAGTCAAGATGGATGCCTCTACAGATACTGTACCGAGTCCACATGTGCTCAATAAAGTGTCTAGCAAAAGCTAGCTGTTCTGCATAAAAAACGACTAGTTATTAATGAACATAACATGGTACCAGGATTGGTAAGGTCTGCTGAATATTGTGCAACGCGACATGGAGAATTTGAAGCCACCAGAGCGTTTGAAACTCACAGGAAATATCGACTACAATTGGCAGACTTTTAAACAACAATTCGAACTCTACATTGCTGCCATCGGGTACGGTACGAAGCCAGACGCAAGGAAAATAGCATTGCTGCTCACGGTTGCAGGCCCACAGGGGATAGAGGTATTTAATACATTTGTATTTAATCCAGAGGAGAACAGAGAAAAATTAGACGATGTGCTAAAGAAGTTTGATACACATTGTTCTCCCAGAAAGAATGAAACCTATGAGAGGTACATCTTCTGTTCTCGGACACAGCAGCAAAATGAGACTTTTGATAGCTTTATGACTGATCTGAAACTGAAAGCACAGACATGTAATTTCTCTGAGCTGAAAGCATCCATGATTCGTGACCAGATTGTGTTTGGTATTTATGATAAAAAAGTCAGGGAACGTCTGTTGAGAGAAACCGAACTAACATTGGAAATTGCTGTGAAAATATGCCAAGCCAGTGAGCTAGCTCGAAAGCACACGAAGACTTTCAGTGAAATCAATAATGATACGATTGTAATGAGTGATAATGCTGCTGTCGGTGCTGTGTCCTACAAGGGGAAGAAACGTGGGCAGAACAGAAATGAAAAGCAATCGGAGGATGAAATTTTTAATTGTAAACGCTGTGGTTACAAACACCAGTTAAGACAATGCCCAGCGTTTGGAAAAATGTGCACAAAGCGTAATGGAAAGAATCACTTTGCCAAACAATGCTTTTCAAAAGTAAAAACAAAGAAAGGGCAATGAGTTAATGTGATTGAGGACACTGATTTAAGTGAGACATGTTTTGTAGGAATGGTGTCATGTGACAATATCAAAAAGGATACAGAAAATGTGCAGCCCTCAGGAATTAACAATGCTGAACATAAAGTTAATGCAGTAAAAGAGGACAAATGGATGATCCCACTGCAGGTAAATGGAGCATTAGTTACATTGAAACTAGACACTGGGGCAAAAGCAAACTTAATCAGTATGAGTGACATTAACAATATGGAAGAAAAGCCCAGAATACAGAAAAAGTCAGTACTACTGAAGGACTATAATGGACAGAAAATAGATAGCTTAGGTGTATGCAGACTTAAAGTGACAGTCAAAGACAAAGTGCATCATCTCATGTTTTCTGTTGTGGCTGAAGGACTTGATTCACTACTGGGTGACAAAGCTTGTGAGGACTTAGAACTGATCAAGAGAGTCTACCGTATAAACTGTGCCATAAGCAGACCAGATGACTCGGTGGATTCTGTAGTGAATAATTTCCAGGATGTGTTCAAAGGATTTGGAGTTCTACCATTCACTTACAAGATCCAGCTAAAGGAGGATGCTCAGCCAGTGGTACATGCTCCACGAACAGTTCCAGCACCCCTGCGTGACCGGCTCAAGAATGAACTGGACAGAATGACCACACTAGGAGTCATCAGGAAAGTCGAAGAGCCAACAGACTGGGTTAACTCCATGGTATGTGTAAAGAAAAAGAACAATGATCTAAGAATATGCATGGATCCAAAGGACTTAAGTGCAAACATAAAACGTGAACACTACCAGATTCCTAAGCGAGAAGAAATCACCAGTGAAATGTCAGGTGTCAGATACTTTACAAAGCTCAATGCCTCACAAGGATTTTGGCAACTAAAACTGGATGAAGAGAGCACCAAATACTGTACCGTCAACACAGCATTTGGCAGGTATTGTTTCCTCAGAATGCCTTTCAGGATAATATCTGCATCTGAAATCTTTTATAGAGCAATGGAACACATAATTGAAGGTTTGGAAGGAGTTCGGGTCCATGTTGATGACATCATCATCTGGGGCTCCACACTGAAAGAACACAATGAGAGACTGACTAAAGTGCTACAGAGCATACGCCGGAATGGACTGAAGCTCAACAAAGCCAAGTGTCAGTTTGGCGTCCAGGAAGTCACTTTCCTAGGAGATAATCTATCTGGTAAAGGAATAGAGCCAGATATGGAAAAAGTAAACGCCATACTCAAAATGCCCCGACCCACTGACATGGGGATGATAAACTTCATTGGAAAGTTCATTCCTAACTTGTCAGCCAAGACAGCCTGTCTGCGAGACCTGCTACGTAAAACAAATGAGTTCGCATGGACAGAAAGACATGAACAAGAGTGGATAAACCTCAAAACAGTGCTGACAACCACACCTGTACTCACCTTCTTTGACCCAACAAAAAGAATCAAAGTGTCAACGGATGTATCAAAAGATGGCCTAGGTGCGGTCTTGCTACAAGCAGAGGGTGAAGATTGGAAGCCTGTTGCCTATGCCTCCAGGTCTATGACTGATACTGAGTGTCGATACGCCCAGATTGAAAAGGAATGTCTAGGCTTGGTAGTTGGACTAGAAAAGTTTCATGGCTACATATATGGACTTCCCTCCTTCACAGTTGAGACAGACCACAGCCCACTGGTTGCCATCATAAAAAAGAACCTGAATGAGATGTCTCCAAGGATTCAACGACTCATGATGAAGCTGCAAAGATATGACTTTGAACTGATCTACACACCAGGCAAATACATAGTGTTAGCAGATGCACTATCCCGAGCACCCACAATGAGTCATGTGAGCTCTACTGAGGAAGACGTGGATGTTCATGTGAGTATGCTCACTGCTGCGCTGCCCGTGTCAGACACAAAATCAAAGCAAATAGCAGAAGAAACAGTAAAAGATACAGTATTACAAACAGTAATAGAGAACATTCATCATGGTTGGCCAAAAGGTTCCTGTCCAAAATATTTTCACATAAGGTCAGAATTGCGTGTCGCAAATGAACTATTACTAAAACAGAACAGAATAGTCATTCCACAGGCTCTACGTCAAGACATGCTCAAAAGGATTCATGAGGGACACCTCGGAATTGAACAATGCAAAAGGAGAGCAAGAGACACTGTTTATTGGCCTGGCATAAATAAGGACATTGAGAACATGATAGGCAAATGTGAGACATGTCAGAAACACCAAAACAAACAAGCAAAGGAACCAATGATAGTAGCTGACATACCAACAGCACCATGGCAAAAGGTTGGTATGGACCTTTTTCATTTAAATGGTAAAGACTATCTAATAATGATTGACTACTATTCTAACTATCCTGAGATGGCGTTGCTCTCAAGCACCACAGCAAGCAGTGTCATAATGCATGTGAAATCCATCTTCGCCAGACATGGAATTCCCAGGATTGCCGTTAGCGACAATGGTCCGTGCTTCAACTGTAAGGAGTGGCAACAGTTTGCGGCACATTATGACTTTCAACACATCACATCCAGTCCTTTGTATGCTCAGTCGAATGGTAAGGCAGAGAAGGGTGTTCAAGTTCTCAAGCAGCTACTGAAGAAAGCGAGTCTGATCCTTATCTCGCCCTGCTGAGCTACCGAGCCTCACCTTTAGACTCTGGTTCTTCACCTGCTGAACTCCTAATGGGTCGCAAGTTGCGTACCACGCTACCCTACTGTGCAAAAGAAAAGCAGAGTAAGGAACTGAGACAGTGACTTCAACTGTTAAAGCTGAAACAGAAATCATACTATGACAAGTCATCCAAAACTCTGAAACCATTGACAAGGGATGATGTTGTCAGGATTGAAGATCCAGATGCATGGAACAGGAAAGCTACAGTTCTTGAGGAAGTAGGACCAAGGTCATACACTGTTAGAACTGAGGAAGGACAGATTCTCAGGAGGAACCGCCGTTCCCTCCTAAAAACACAAGAGACTATCGAAGAACTATCGAAGAGCAAATCGATGACAATGCCACAACTAAATCTTACATAGAAACACAGAAGACAGGAGCAGGAGTAGGCCATTCGGCCCTTCGAGCCTGCTCCGCCATTCAATGTGATCATGGCTGATCATCCAAATTCAGTACCCTGTCCCTGCTTTCTCCCCATATCCCTTGATCCCTTTAGCCTCAAGAAATATATCCAACTCTTTCTTGAATATATTTAATGAACTGGCCTCCACCGCCCTCTGTGGCAGAGAATTCCACAGGTTCACCACTCTCTGGGTGAAGAAATTCCTCCTCATTTCAGTCCTAAATGGCTTACCCCTTATCCTTAGACTATGACCCCTGGTTCTGGACTCCCCGGCCATCAGAAACATCCTTCCTGCATCTAGTCTGTCCAGACCTGAGAGAACAATCTAACACAAATACACATACAGGCTCTCATGAAAACACATCAGACTTACCTGTGCTGAGAAAATCCACACGTGAAGTAAAAAAGCCTGATAGACTTACAAAGAAAACTACATTGAAAATGTATTTACTGTTGAAGATGTTTATGTTGTTATGATTGATTGATATTGATTGATACTGATTTTGTTTAACCTCAAAGGGGGATGTAATGATCAGTAACCTGTCATTCTGGAATGGTACACTAGGTGGTGCTGTATGTATATAAGAGTGGGCTACCCACGATGCACCAGGCTACCCACAAGGCAGCAGTCAAGATGGATGCCTAGTCCACATGTGCTCAATAAAGTGTCTAGCAAAAGCTAGCTGTTCTTAATAAAAAACGACTAGTTATTAATGAACATAACATTCCCCTCCAAGTCATACGCCATCCTGACTTAGAAATATAATGCCGTTCCTTCATCGTCGCTGGTGGAACTCCCTAACAGCACTGTGGGAGTACCTTCACCACATAGACTGCAGTGGTTCAAGGCGGTGACTCACCACCACTTTCTCAAGGGCAATTAGGGATGGGCAATAAATGCTGGCCTTGCCAGCGACGCTCATATCACATGAATGAACAAAAAAAAGTCAGAAAACTTATGACACTTGCAGATCCCCTGCGATGCTCTCAAACCCCTCCTCTTAATTCAAATTATCCGATAAGTCAAAAATATCTTTCGCACTAAATTTACAGAAGGAGGCAAATCCACAAGGATGTATTGCCCTCTGGCCAACAGGTGTTAAGAGGGTAAACACCACAGAAGGAAGCCATACGGCCCCTCATGCCTGTTGTATCTCTTTGAACGTCACTCCCCCCCTGCTCTTTCTCAGCAGTGCCACGGGATCTTTTACGTCCACCTGAGAGAGCAGGTGGTGCCTCATCTCCTAACGTCTCATCCGAATGACGGCACCGCCGACTGTGCAGCACTCCCTCAGCACTGCACTGGCGTGTCTGCCTAGCTTAAAGTGCTCAAGTCTCTGGAGTGGGACTTGAACCCACAACCTTCTGACTCAGAGGCGAGTGTGCTACCCCCTGAGCCACAGCGGACACTGTGGAGAGAAACCGAGATTATAATTCAGTTCAATGATCTTTCACCTCGGTTTCTCTCTGTCCACAGATGCTGCCTGATCCGCTGAGTGTTTTCCAGCATTTTCTCCTTTTTATTTCAGATCTCCAGCGTTCGCAGTATTTCGCTTTTGCCATATTTTCTTCCCACGCTTTTAACCTGCCTGTATATGCTGGCCAGGATTGTTTTAACACCACTTGCCTTTTTCTGGACCTCCCTCTCATGCCACGACAGGGCCAGAGACCAACAGATGCACATGCATCTCTTAAGCGAACACGTGTACAGATTTAGCAAAGTGCACAGTCGGTCCAGTGTTCTGAATCCGCGCCACGGTCTAACCGTTACAAACTAGCAATACCAGCAGTCCCCACAGTCTAACTACCACAAACTAGCAATACTAGCAATCCCCACAGTTTAACCACCAGAAACTAGCAATACCAGCTAACCCCACAGTCTAAACACAGCGAACTGGCAGTACTACCAGTCCCCACAGTCTAACTACCACAAACTAGCAATACTAGCAGTCCACACAGTGTAACCACTGCAAACTAGCAGTCCCCACAGTCTAGCCATTGTAAACTAGCAGTCCCCACAGTCTAGCCATTGTAAACTAGCAGTCCACACAGTCTAGCCACTGTAAACTAGCAGTCCCCAGTCTAGCCACTGTAAACTAGCAGTCCCCACAGTCTAGCCATTGTAAACTAGCAGTCCCCACAGTCTAGCCATTGTAAACTAGCAGTCCCCACAGTCTAGCCATTGTAAACTAGCAGTCCCCACAGTCTAGCCATTGTAAACTAGCAGTCCCCACAGTCTAGCCACTGTAAACTAGCAGTCCCCACAGTCTAGCCACTGTAAACTAGCAGTCCCCACAGTCTAGCCACTGTAAACTAGCAGTCCCCACAGTCTAGCCACTGTAAACTAGCAGTCCCCACAGTCTAGCCATTGTAAACTAGCAGTCCCCACAGTCTAGCCATTGTAAACTAGCAGTCCCCACAGTCTAGCCATTGTAAACTAGCAGTCCCCACAGTCTAGCCATTGTAAACTAGCAGTCCCCACAGTCTAGCCATTGTAAACTAGCAGTCCACACAGTCTAGCCATTGTAAACTAGCAGTCCCCACAGTCTAGCCATTGTAAACTAGCAGTCCCCACAGTCTAGCCATTGTAAACTAGCAGTCCCCACAGTCTAGCCATTGTAAACTAGCAGTCCCCACAGTCTAGCCATTGTAAACTAGCAGTCCCCACAGTCTAGCCATTGTAAACTAGCAGTCCCCACAGTCTAGCCATTGTAAACTAGCAGTCCCCACAGTCTAGCCATTGTAAACTAGCAGTCCCCACAGTCTAAACAACAACAATTGCATTTATACAGCGCCTTTAACGTACTGAAACGTCCCAAGGTGCTTCACAGGAGCGATTATAAATGGAAATTTGACACCAAGCCCCGTAAAGAAATATTAGGACAGATGACCAAAAGCTTGATCAAAGAGGTCGACTCTAATTTCTCTCCACGGATGTTGCCTGGCCTGCTGAGTTTTTCCAGCATTTTCTGTTGTTATTTCGGTATTCCAGCATCTGCAGTATTTTGCTATCGTGGTAGGTTTTAAGTAACGGCTTGAAGGAAGACAGAGCGATAGCGAGGCAGAGAGGTTTAGGGAGGAAATTCCAGAGCTTAGGGCCCAGGCAGCTGAAGGCACGGCCGCCAATGGTGGAGCGAAGAAAATCGAGGATGCGCAAGAGGCCAGAATTGGAGGAGCGCAGAAACCTCGGACGGTTATAGGGCTGGAGGAGGTTACAGAGATAGGGAGGGGCGAGGCCATGGAGGGATTTGAAGACAAGGACGATAATTTTAAAATTTAGGTGTTGCCGGACTGGGAGCCAATGTCGGTCAGCGAGCACAGGGGTGATGGGTGAACGGGACTTGGTGCGAGTTAGGACACGGGGCAGCAGAGTTTTGGATGAGCTCAAGTTTATGAGGGTGGACAATGGGAGGCCGGACAGGAGTGCGTTGGAATAACAACAAACTACCAATACTAGTAATCCCCACAGTCTAAACACAGCAAACTAGCAACCCCACAGTTTAAACGCAGCAAATTGGCAAAACTAGCAGTCCCCATCTTACTTCGCAACCGCTTTGGTTCCACAATATAATTTTTAATATTTAATAACAAACATTAAACATGTGGGTAATAATCATCGTCCAATGCTTGCACTCCCGCTACAGTGAAAGATTCCAGAATCGAAAGGATGGAAGAGCTTGCGATGTGATTAGTTGTGACAAAAGCTCCACCACGGTACAATATTGTAGCTTGGATACCTGTCAACAGCCTCCAGCTGCTCCTCAGGGCTACATGGCAATTTTACCATTGAACCTACATGACAAGATAATGGTACACTGTGGGCTTCAGACACACCCCAATAACTGTGCGATGCACAAACACACAAGACATAAATGCACGCTTCATAGATTGTTCTCCGTCGGGGGAGCAAGCAGGGTGCTACAATTGGCCTCAACGACCCCTAGACGAGAGAGGACGGGCGGGGAGGAAATCTGCCATGAACAGAATGTTCTGCAAGTCTGAATGTTGAGCGTCACAGCTGTGTACTCCCTACCTGGTCAACAGGGGAACAAAGAGAACACAGTAACAGGGGGAAGCCACTTAGGCCGTCGAGCCTGTTCCGTCATTCAGTGAGATCCTGGCTGATCTGTGACCTAACTCCATATACCTGCCTTTGGCCCATATCCCTTAATACCTTTGGTTAACAGAAAGCTATCAATCTCCAATTTAAAATTAACAATTGACCCAGCATCAATTGCCGTTTGCGGAAGAGAGTTCCAAACTTCTACCACCCTTTGTGTGTAGAAGTGTTTCCTAATTTCACTCCTGAAAGGTCTGGCTCTAATTCTTAGACTATGCCCCCTAGTCCTAGAATCCCCAACCAGCAGAAATAGTTTCTCTCTATCTACCCTATCTGTTCCCCTAAATATCTTGAAAACTTCGATCAGATCACCCCTTAACCTTCTAAATTCCAGGGAAGAACATTATTTTTAATTTTTAAAGCAATATTGGCCCAGAAATTCGGGTCGAGGGCTTCCCGCGGGTGTAAGCCCCCAACCTGCACTTACCTAGCGCGCCAGCCGTTGAGCTGTGGGCCCCCATGGAATTCCGATCCTGGGCCTCCTCCAACTGCCGGCGCGCAGTGCTTGCGTATCCCAGGGGTGCAGTTAGTTCGATGCATCCCCTGGGATCACGTGGGCCATGGGGAGCCAATCGGAGCAGGGAATGCTTCATTCATAAGTTTGACAGGAAGGGCTGTCAAACTTATAAATACAACAAGCCCCAATACAGCACTAAATCTTCAAATAAATTTTAAAAATCACATTTTTTAAATAAACTATAAATTACATGAAATATCTATTTTAAACAATAACTTACATTTTTGAAAAAAATAATTTTATTTTCTAACAGGGCTAAAAATAAACTTACCTTTCTTTAAAGTATTTAAAAATAATAAACCTGTGGAAAAAAAGTTTTAATTTTAATTAATTCACCACTTAAAGCAGGCCTTGCGACTGCTTTTTAAATGTGTAACTTCTGGAGACTTACCCTCCCGGGAAAACCTGCAAAAAAACGTAAGTTCGATGCGCACGCGCAGCCTCTCCTGCGCACGCGTTCGAACTCTGAACCCCTTCTTTCAGGGGAACGGAAGTGCCGGTTTCCCGGCACTTCCATTGGGCTTACGGGTGAGTACCCCGTGCGTACTCATCCGTGGAGACCCGAATTTCTGGGCCATTGTCTCAGAAAGAACTGTATCAGAATTAAAGATGTCACCATCCTTCTCGAATATCTCTCCTCTGTTAAGCTAAATGGCATTGTAATGATGGCCTATCCTGCAAATCCATTGGCAGGATAGGCGCACCAACGTCAGTGTTCTCGCTCAGGCCAACATCCCCAGCATCGAAGCTCTGACCACACTCGATCAGCTCTAATGGACGGGTCACATTGTCCGCATGCCCGATACGAGACTCCCGAAAACAAGCGCTCTACTCGGAGCTCCGACACGGCAAGAGAGCCCCAGGTGGGCAGAGGAAACGCTTCAAGGACACCCTCAAAGCCTCCTTGAAAAAGTGTAACATCCCCACCGACACCTGGGAATCCCTGGCCCAAGACCGCACAAAGTGGAGGAGAAGCATCTGGGAAGGCGCCGAACACCTCGAGTCTCTTCGCCGGGAGCAAGCGGAAGCCAAGCGCAAGGAGCGCACGTCAACCCAAGCACCCCACCCACCCGCCCCTTCAACCACCGTCTGCCCCACCTGTGACAGAGACTGTAGGTCCCACATTGGACTCATCAGTCACCTGAGAACTCATTTTTAATGTGGAAGCAAGTCATCCTCGGTTCCGAGGGACTGCCTAAGAGAGAGAAGAAGATTGTAAGGAAGAGGAGCCCTCTTTTGACACAATTTTCAAGCTGGATATTCAACCTTCTTCTGCCCAAGAAGAAGAAGATGCTTTGGGAAGCTGGGAACAGTGCTGATGGGGGAAAAGCTTGTTTTAAAATTAAAAACCTGCTGAGCGATGGCAAAACAGTGAAACCAGACGGGCGATCAAGAACGAACAAAGACATTGTGTAGCTAAAGGAGCCGTCTGTGTAAACAATGAAGGATTAGGCCTTGGCGAGATAACAGACCTCAATGGGCCTCTTCAATAAACAATCCGAAAGTTTGCCAGCTAGACAGTTGAGATTTGCGTGAGATAGCCAGCCAATCAACTGTTACTGTGGTCTTCACATGATGGAAAGCTACTGAAAAGGAGGTTTAAGATCATGCGAGCTTTAACTTTAAGTTTTGAACAAAAACCGCGATATATTAAAAAAAGAAAATACTGCAGATGCTGGAAATCTGAAATAAAAACAGAAAATGCTGGAGATACTCAGCAGGTCAGGCAGCATCTGTGAAGGGAGAAACAGAGTTAACGTTTCAGGTCGATGACCTTTCGTCAACTCTGAAACATTGGCCCAGAAATTCGGGTCCCAACGCGTGAGTACGCACTGGGCACTCACGCATAGGCCTAACGAAAGTGCCGGACTTGTGCAGTCACTGCCTGCCACTCGGAAAAAGAGCCGTTTATTCCAACTCTTTGCTTTCTGTCTGCCAACCAGTTCTCTATCCAAGTCAATGCCTTGCCCCCAATCCCATGTGCCTTAACTTTACACGCTAATCTCTTATGCGGGACCTTATCAAAAGCCTTTTGAAAGTCCAAATACACCACATCCACTGGTTCTCCCTTATCTATTTTACCAGTTACATCCTCAAAAGGATGAGGCAGCGCGTACGCATCGAACTTACGTTTTTTTTTTCAGGTTTCTCCGGGAGGGTAAGTCTCCAGAATTTATACTTTTAAAAAGCAGGCGCAAGGCCTGCTTTTAACAAGGTACTGTAAGTTGTGAATTAATTAAAATTAAAACATTTTTTCCCACAGGTGGCTTATTTTTAAATACTTTAAAGAAAGTTAAGTTTATTTTTAGCCCCGTTAGAAAATGTAATTAATTTTTTCAAAAATTTAAATTATTGTTTAAAATAGTTATTTAATGTAATTTATAGTTATTTTTAAAATGTGATTTAAAAAAAAAATGTATTTGAAGTTTTAGTGATGTTTTGGGGCTTATAGTATTTATAGGTTTGACAGCTCTTCCTGTCAAACTTATGAATGAAGCATTCCCTGCTACCATTGGCTCTCCATGGCCCACGTGATCCCAGGGGATGCATCGAACTAACTGCGCCCCTGGGATACGCAAGCACTGCGCACCGGCAGTTGGAGCAGGCCCAGGATCGGAATCCCACGCGGGCCCACAACTCAACAGCCGGCGTGCTAGGTAAGTGCAGGTCGGGGGCTTGCACCTGCGGGAAGCCCCCGAACCGAATTTCTGGCCCAATAACTCTGTTTCTCTCTTCACAGATGCTGCCTGACCTGCTGAGTGTATTGATTTCTTTGTGGGTTCAATGACGAGACATTTACGAAAGAGAATGTCTTTTAATCTAAAGTCTGTTCAACTCTTTATACAGCATTTCAGGAGACATCATGCTAGTGATGCATCTAGAACGAAACTGAAACTAAACTGACTGCCTTGCTTCTCTCGGTCACATGCCCTCTGCTGGTCAGGCACAAGCAATCAATACATGCAAACATGCTATTAAGGCATCATAATCGAACAGGCAAATACCATCTCTATTTGCTGATATCATTACACTGAGTATCTCCAGCATTTTCTGTTTTTAACCGCGATATCTTATTGGTTATCATGATCTAAGGCCATCATCGATAGGTCAATGAGGCCTTAGCGATGTAACATTCTGTCCAGCATGGAAAGGAAAAGATTTAAAAGAAGCTGTTACGGTAACTTCGTTACTGCAGTCAAGGGGTCGGAAGGAGAGCTGCAGTCAACAAGAAGGGAACCCAACCAATCATCGGAAGGAGAGAGCTTCAATCAACAGGAGCGGGCCACTTCCAGGTGATTGTATGACCATTTACTTAGAATGACCATTTACTTAGAACATATTCGGGCACTGTACTGCTAGAGCATCTTTATTGCTAAGAGTAGAGTAAGAAGGGCATTGTACTGCCAGGTAGACTATGAAGGGCATTGTATTGCCATTTAAATCTATAAACATTTTTGTTTTCTTTTCTCTCTTTTCCTTTAATGAACAACCTTGTTTAACTTAAAAGCTTTTGTGTGATTCATTAATTATTTCCCTTGTAATTTGCGGGTCAAAACGAACTACAAGCTTGAGAATAGGACAGCGAGGCTTACAGCATTACCCTCGCCTGGTTCCACTCTTACCTATCCAAATGTAGCCAGAGCATCTCCAGCAATGGCTTCTCTTCCCACCCCTGCACCATTACCTCTCGCGTTCTCCAAGGAACTATCCTTGGCCCCCTCCTCTTCCTCATCTACATAGAAACATAGAAGCAGGAGTAGGCCATTCGGTCCCGTGAGCCTGTTCCGCCATTCAATGAGATCATGGCTGATCATCCAAATTCAGTACCCTGTCCCTGCTTTCTCCCCATATCCCTTGATCCCTTTAGCCTTAAGAAATATATCCAACTCCTTCTTGAATATATTTAATGAACTGGCCTCCACCGCCCTCTGTGGTAGAGAATTCCACAGGTTCACCACTCTCTGGGTGAAGAAATCCCTCCTCATTTCAGTCCTAAATGGCTTACCCCTTATCCTTAGACTGTGACCCCTTATCTAATTGAAATATATAAAATTCTTACAGGGCTTGACTGGGTAGATGCTGGGAGGATGTTTCCCTTGGCTGGGGAGTCTAGAATTAGGGGTCGGCCAGTTAGGACTGAGATAAGGAGAAATTTCTTCACTCAAAGGGTTGTGAATCTTTGGAATTCTCTACCCCAGAGGGCTGTGGATGCTCAGACATTGCATATATTCAAGACAGAGATCGATAGATTTTTGAATATTAAGGGAATCAAGGGATATGGGGATAGTGCCGGAAGGTGGAGTTGAGATAGAAGATGAGTCATGATCTTAATGAATGGGTGGAGCAGGTGCGAGGGGCCGAATGGCCGACTCCCGCTCCTATTTCTTATGTTCTTATGCTGCCCCTTGGCGACATCTTCCGAAGATATGGGGTCAGGTTCCATATCTACGCTGACAACCTCTCCAGCCTCTCACTCAACTCCTCCACTGCCTCGGTGTTGTCAGACTGCTCGTCCGACATCCAGTCCTGGGTGAACTGCAATTGCCTCCAAAATTGGAAAGACTAAAGCCGCCATAATCAGCCACTTCCGCAAACTCCATACCCTCGCCACCGATTCTCTCCCCCTTCCCGGCCACTGTCGCAGTTTGAACCAGCCTGCTCGCAACCTCGGCATCCAAATCGACTCAAAGCTCAGCTACTGAACACCCGTCCTCTCCATCACAAAGAGTGGCTATTTCCACCTCCGTAATATCACCCGTCTCCACCCCCACCTCAGCCCAACTGCTGCTGAAACCATCATCCGTGCCTTTGCCTCCTCCAGACTCGACTATTCCAATGCTCTCCTGACTGGCCTCTCATCCTCCACCCTCCATAAACTTCAGCACATCCAAGCTCGCCGCCTGTATCTTATCCTGCACCAAGTCCCGCTCACCCATCACCATATGCTCACTGACCTGCATTGACTCCCGGTCCCTCAATGCCTCAATGTTAAAAGTGTCATCCTCGTGTTGAAATCCCTTCATGCCCTCCTAGCTCCTTCCTATCTCTGTAACCTTGTCCAACCCTACAACTCTTCAGGATCTCTTCGTTCCTCCGACTGTGGCCTCTTGTGCATCCCAAAATCCCTTTGCCCCACAATTAGCAGCCGTGCCTTCAGATGTCTAGGCCCTAAGCTCTGGAATTCCCTTTCTAAACCACTTTGCTTCCCCACTGCCCTCTCCTACATTGAAACCCTCCTTAAAACCCACCTCTTTGACCAAGCTTTTAGTCACCCCTCCCAATATCTCCTTTTCAGGCCATTTCAGCATCATCTGTTTATTCGTGTTCCACAGCTGTTTTTAACAGAGGGGAGAGAAAGAGGGAGAAGATGAGAGAGAGAGAGAGAGAGAGAGAGAGAGAGAACATAAGAGGGGGAGAGTGAGATGGAGAGAAAGAGAGGGAGCGAGAGGGGGAAGAGGGAGAGAGAGAGAGGGAGCGAGAAGCAGCGAGTGAGGGAGACAGAAAGAGAGGGAATGAGAGGGGAAAGTGAGATGGAGAGAAAGAAAGGGAGCAAGAGGGGAGAGAGAGAAAGAGAGGGAGTGAGAGGCGGGCAGTGAGGGAGAGACAGAGAAAGAGGGGCAGCGGGGAGAAAGAGGGGGAAAGAGAGTGAGTAAAAGGGGGGAGAGAGACAGAAAGCAAGAGAAGGAGCAAGGGGGAGAGAGGGAACGAGTGAGGGGGGAAGAGAGAGAGAGAGAGAGAGGAGAGAGAGAGACACACACAATTAACACAAAATTGCACCGTCCAATACTGGTGGATTGAGAAGAGTTGGCCAGAATTCCCTGCTCTTTGAATGATGCCATGGGATCTTTAGGTGGGCACTAGACAAGAAGAAGAGGAGGATCTCAGTTGAATCTGGACACAGCACCAGTGATGATGTAAGACTCGATCAGTACCATCCCGTAGTGTCATCCCAGACTGTGCACTAAACTCTTGGTGGGAGGCTCGAGTCCACAACCTTCTAAGCCAGAGGCAAAAGTGTTACCAACTGAGCCAAGCTGACATGGGCAGGTCATGTGACACCACGGGACCATGTGGCTGGAATTGAGAGGATGTAAATTGACAGTCATTCGGTCAGGAGGCATTGCAGGCAAACGTTACTGGGGCTGGGAAGGAACACAGATGTAATTTAATCAGTCAGGAGACAAAGTCAAGAGGAACCGGGAGGGAGGACACGGTCTTAAAACACCTGCAGCTTGAATCAATCGCACACAGATGAAGCGAAGGTACCCTCTGTCCAACAGGCACTAACCGTCTCAGGGGACGAGCTCTGGTTCTCTGGTTGGACCAACTGACTTCGGGGGGGGGGGGGGGGGGGGATATGAGCCCAGAGCACAAACTGAATCAAAAATTCACCCCCTCTAACTGGACATGGTTTACGTGCAAGAGACTGTGAAGATATAGAGCATGATGAGCAATGGAATGGTACAATCAGCAAACCTAACATTAGAATTAAAGGCGCATTTCGAAGGGATTAGTAGTGGCAGGTCTATACCAAACCTAACTTGTGCTACACCTGGTTTAAGAAAGGCCAACGTTGTCACTGGAAGTAGCACTGCTGAATTCCTTCAGGAGTCCGATGTTTTAAGACCCTGTGCTCGCTGGCCTACATTGGCTCCCAGTCTGGCAACTCCGCGATTTTAAAATTCTCATCCTTCTTTTCAGACCCCTCCATGGCCTCAGCCCGCCCTATCTCTGTAACCTCCTCCAGCTCTACGACTCTCCGAGATCTCTGCGCTCCTCCAATTCTGGCCTCTTCCACATCCCCGATTTCCTTCCCTCCACTATTGGTGGCCGTGCCTTCAGCTGCCTAGGCAATAAGCTCTGTAATTCCCTTCCTAAACCGCTACGCCTCTCTACCTCTCGCTCCTCCTTTAAGTCGCTCCTTAAAACCTACCTCTTTGACCAAGCTTTTGGTCACCTGTATCTCCCTATGTGACTCGGTGTCGAATTTTTTTTCCTGCGAAGCGCCTTGGGACGTTTTACTACGTTAAAGGCGCTATATAAATGCAAGTTATTGTTGAACTGCCCTGCGTAAGAGTGCATTGGTACTACTGCACTAGAATTCTATCGTTATTTTTTTTCTAAAGAAACAACACCAGCCAGAAAGGAAGCAGCACCACTTCCCGCTCGGTGTGGCTCCCCATCTTCAAAGCCCAGGTGGGCGAGGGAGCTGCAGCTGCAATCATGCTGCAGCCTGACCCCCGCCCCCCGTCCACCCCCCCCCGTCCACCCATTCCACAATGGACAGAAACATCAGACTCACCACCGTACCTAACATCACCATGGGAGCACCATCACCACAAGGACTGCAGTGGTTCAAGCAGCTGCCCACCATTACCACCTTCTCTGGGCATTTCGGGATGGACAATCAATGCCCGCTTGCCCGTGTCACCCACATCCCATAAACAAATTTTTAAAAAGACATCAGTCACCTCCCATAATTCTTCTAACTCCTGCACGATGTTGATCCATCTCCCACCCTTGCTCTCGAGTGGCACATTTCGCTACGTTAAAAGTTCAACGCAAGCTCAAGCATTTGTCATTGTAAATAAAATCATACAGCACAGGAGGCGGCCATTCGGCCCATCATGCCTGTGCAGGCTCTTGGTAAGAGCTATCCAATTAGTCCCACTCTTTCCACGTAGCCCTGCAAGCTTTTTCTTTTTCAAGTATATATCCAATACCCTTTTGAAAGTTACCATTGAATCTGCTTCCACCACACTTTCGACATCATAACAACAAATAGTTCCAGGTTCTGATGAAGGATCCCACCTGAGCCCATCTTTCTCTCTCGGATGCCGGTCGTCAAGCTGCTATTTAATTCCAATGTTTTGCCCTTGTTATTTAAGGCTTCCAGCACTGCCGGCTACAGGCAGCCACAGCAGTGGGGATGGTAGAGTTCAACGGTTCTACAGGAAACTCTTTGGTATCCGGCACCGACGGGACCAGGATGGTGCCAGTTGATTAAAAATTCCGGATGATGGAGAGGGTTATCTACCGAGGCTATTTTTAATAAACAAAAATTTTAAAAAATCAAGAAATGTGCAGTATACAGTAATTGGGTACTCCCCTACAGCGCGGGAGAGTCAGACTCCTGTTATTGAGGTGTTCGGACTTCCGACAGCGCCAAGAAGCCGAGTAGTGGCAGTTTGGAGAACTACCCCTACTGACTAACTCGGCCACCGCGGGGGACTTGGACTCGGCAACATTTCCGGTTATTGAGGTGTTGTTTTCGAAGTATGAATGTTGCCGGTTAATAGAGAATTCCGGATATTTAGGTGCCGTTTAAACGAGTTTCCTGTATTTTGACATTGGCTTTGATGGCGTGGGTCAGCCCACTTCAAACCATGCCAAGCCGCTCATCCTCAGCTGTTCATTCATTCCTGCACGTCAGCCGATTTGTTCAACATCTGGTCCGACCGGCGCTTCACGTGTCTAAAGAACATCTGTCAAACTCAAACTTTAACCAACTGCTCTGATTTGTTTAGTCAACATGACCTAAATTGGATTCATCAGTAAATGCAGTATAAAACCACAAGGATTTTATGATAGCAACAGGAAAAGATCATTTGACTGTCTCAGTTTATTCCAGTTTTATAGATCAAAAAGAAAGACTTGCATTTAGTGCCTTTCACGACCTCAGGACGTCCCAAAGCGCTTCACAGCCAATGAAGTACTTTTGAAGTGTAGTCACTGTTGTAATGTAGGAAATGTGGCAGTCAATTTGCGCACAGCAAGCTCCCACAAACAGCAATGTGATAATGGCCAGATAATCTGTTTCAGTGATGTTGATTGAGGGATAAATATTAGCCAGGATACTGGGGATAACTCAAGGAACAGCACCTCATCTTTCGATTAGGCACTTTACAGCCTTCTGGACTCAACATCGAGTTTAACAATTTTAGACCATAACCTCTGCCCCTATCTGATTTTACATTTTTATTTCTCTCTCTCACATGGCTGCTGGCGATCATTCTGCCATTGCCATTTACAGTTCATCTAGAGCCATCTTTTGTTTCTTAACTTGTCCCATTACCATCTCCTTTTGCCTTGCACCATCATCCCTTTTGTCTCTTAATCTCTCCTGCCTTCCATCCCATCACAGACCTTCCCTTTTGTTCTTTCCTCCCCTCCCCTCTTTCCCTGCCCCTGCACTTGCTTATAAACCTGTTCCATCTCCAACTTTTTCCAGTTCTGACGAAGGGTCAGCGACCTGAAACGTTAACTCTGTTTCTCTCTCCACAGATGCTGCCTGACCGGCTGAGTGCTTCCAGCATTTTCTGTTTCTATTTCAGATTTCCAACATCCGCAGTATTTTGCTTTTGTACATAAAGGAGATATTAGGGCAGGTGACCAAAAGCTTGGTAAAAGAGGTAGGTTTTAAGGAGCGTCTTAAAAGGAGGAGAGGTAGCGAAGCGGAGAGGTTCAGGGCAGAGTCGGGCGATGTGACGGCGGTGGAAGTCGGCGGTCTTAGTGTTGGCGGGGATATGTGGTCCTGGGTCAAAGGCCGCGAACAGTCCGGTTCGGCCTCAGACAAGTTGCTGCTCTGCAGCTCGAATCTGCGATAATTAGATGTACCTCAGCTTCACGGGAAGATACACAAGCATCACACACCAACAGAGGCAGCAACGGACCAGCAGGCAAGCTGCTGTAGACTCTAGGAGGTTTGTTCCCCGAAATCCAAAACCTGCAAACGTGGTATGCATGATGTTGAAAAGTGGTGAGAATACCATGACCCCCTCACGTCAGCCAGTAATACGATGTAATGACTTAATTAGAGGCGACTGTTAATTGCAGGTAAAAATTTTAAAAATTGCAATCCCACCCACCCCTAGTACTGCTGAAATTAAATATTGATGAAATGATTGGACCTTTGTCCTGTGATTTTCTAAAGCACATCCATCGCACAACAGTAACACGCAAGGTCAGCTTGAAGGGAAAGGCATTCAGCACTTCACTCTGCATTCGCTTATTTTCTACGTTAACAATGATGAATGCTAATTGTCTGTTGCGCCCCCCCCCCCCTCTTTTGGAACTGAGTGGCAATGTTCAGCAGCCATAGGTCAGGGGTTCCACAGAGCCGCGATGCAGGGTTCCACCCACACTGCTCTTTGCTTCACACACCGGAACATTTCTATATCACATCTCACACGCACAAAGCATTTCAAGAAGAGGCAAAAAAAAAACACAGGGGACACCGAACAGGTGGCAAATCAGAAAGAGTTGAGGTGGCGAGGCGGGGAGAAGGGTCATCGGGAATGGTTTGGAGGAGGCTCTTGACCATCCTCCTCCCACCTCTTCGTAAAATGCTTCGGGACACCTTGCTGACCTTACCAATGCCTCGAGGGGGATTTTATTTTATTATGGCTGTTTTGGAAGGAGAGCTTATGGCAGAATGAACTCCATTAACTTCAGGGGATAAACACAAGCAGCAGCGACTCAAACACAATGCAATTATTCTCTGAATACCAAGGTGAGCAGTGGAGATACCAGTCGGAGGAGCCCCGGGGAGGGGGGGTGGGGAGACGCGTCGGAGCAGTAAAGGTTCACACTTCCAGATTTAATTTAAAGCCCAGACACGTTTTCACAACAAAGCAAGATATTAAAATGAATAAACGCAGAAAATGCTGGAAGAGCTCAGCGGGTGTCTGCAGGAGAAAAATGGGTTCGTTTCAGGTGAGGCCTGTTCTGGTGAAGACTCCCAACCAGCCTAGCTTTTACCTTTCAGTTCCTGACTAACATACTGTGCATTTCTAGAATTTTTTTGCTTTTACTTCAGATCTCAAGTGTTGATTATTTATCAATTCCAGGTATCTTTCTCCCTTGTATATGAGTTTAAAGTATGTAAGAGTAGGAATAGACTGGATATTAGGCGTTGTTTCTTTTCCCAGAGAGTAGTGAGCCCCTGGAATACACTGTCAGCTGGTGTGGTGGGTGCTGACTCTCTCTATCGCCTTCAAGAGGGTGTTGGACTGCTTCTTAACTGGGGCAGAGATCGCATCATATCTTCTTCTTCTTAGGCAGTCCCTCGGAACTGGGGATGACTTGCTTCCACATTGAGAATGAGTTCTCGGGTGGCTGATGAGTCCAATGCGGGACAGGACCTACAGTCTCTCTCACAGGTGGGGCAGACGGTGGTTGAAGGGGCGGGTGGGTGGGGTGCTTGGGTTGACGTGCGCTCCTTGCGCTGCTTCCGCTTGCTCCCGGCGAAGAGACTCGAGGTGTTCACCGCCTTCCCGGATGCTTCTCCTCCACTTTGTGCGGTCTTGGGCCAGGGATTCCCAGGTGTCAGTGGGGATGTTGTACTTTTTCAAGAAGGCTTTGAGGGTGTCCTCGAAGCGTTTCCTCTGCCCACCTGGGGCTCTCTTGCCGTGTCGGAGCTCCGAGTAGAGCGCTTGTTTTTCGGAGTCTCGTATCGGGCATGCGGACGATGTGGCCCATCCATCGGAGCTGATCAAGCGTGGTCAAAGCTTCGATGCTGGGGACTACTGCCTACTGTCAACAAGGGCAGACGTCGATGACGAAGTCCAACACCGCCTTCGGTTGCCTGAGGAAGAGAGTGTTTGAAGACCAGGACCTCAAACCCGGCACCAAGCTCATGGTTGCATCATATAGAAGGTAAGTGTCTTTAAAGATAATACTTGGTTCATGTGATCTCCTAGATTGGTTTCGATCGCCTGAGGGGGTCGCAGAAGAATTTTCCAGTGTATTTTTTTCCTTTATTGGCCCTGGGATTTTTCGCTCATTTTTTTTTTTACGTCTTCCAGGAGATTACATGGCTACGGCAGGTGGGAGGGAAGAAATGCTTCGTCACGATGCTGCGGCCATCATGGCGTGGGGCAGTCTTGGTGGAGCAGCTGGTCTGTTCCTGCCCATTACTTTCGTATGGACCCTGGTTACTCGTGTACGAGAGAGGCGGATACGGGGAAGTGATAAAGGGCGAGACGACTCGAGTGGATGGACGCAAGCTGAGGATAGAATGAGACTTGGCTACCTCACCCCCATTGTCAAATACTCCACTGACACTTAGGGCGCGATTTTCCCAATGGAGGCGGGTTCCACACCTGCCTCCACTGAGAAGTGGGAAAAATTTATGATTTTCCCCTAATTGGCCAGTTGATTTCAGAGGTGTGGGTTCCTCTGGGCCAATTAGTGTTTTGGGACTGAAACTCGCCTCTGCTGACGTCACTTATCCAGCTTCATTTAGGGGCTGCCTGCTGCCTTGGCTCATTCCACTGGTTTTTGGTCAATGCTGCACCACCTCCAAGCTGTTATCTCCTTCGAGAATGGCCAGCTCCAAGGCAAGGGCCTCCCCGTGTTTCTCCGATGAGGCGTTGGGTATGCTGGTTGAGGGGGCGAGAGCCAGCAGGGAGGTGCTCTTCCCCTCATTTGGGATGACGAGGCCGCCCAAAGAAACCAAGGCTGTGTGGGTACAGCTGGCAAGGGATATCACCTCCAGATCAGTGTGCAGCAGGACATGGCTGCAGTGCCGTAAAAGGTTCAATGACCTTTTAAGATCAGGCAAAGTGAGTATACCTTCAGCTTGACCCTCCTTCTGCTCCCCTTCTCCTCTCATCACCAGCACTCTGCATTGTCAACCTCCTCCTCCACATCCCACTTTACCCTTACAACCCTTGCACCCTTCACCATCCCTCTCACTCTATGAACCCAATCACTTCACTATTCGACTATGCTACCCACACACTCCCTTTCAATGTTATACAATGACAACGACTAACAACGCACAGGGAGAGCCCTTGGACATGGAACCTCATTCCATCTTTGTCTCCTTCTAAGCATCTATGCTCTGGACTCTCTACACTCACTCCAACTCCACTTGTCTCCCTCACTGCAGGAAAAGAGAGCTCACAGTAGAAGGGAAAGGGTGAAGACAGAAAGAGAGCCACCTTCCATAGCCATTCTCACCCAGGTTGAAGAGCGGCCCTGACATCACCGGCGCAGAGGTGGAGGTGGAAGTGGGGGACGGACAGACGGGCGATGCAGAGCAAGCTGGTGACAGAATAGTTTTGCGTCTCTCTCATTTATACTGCTTGAGTGACTGAAATGGCTGCTGGTGTACATTATTAGAATGCCACTTGAGCATCTGCGCTATTGCATGTGCATACCACACTTCCGTCAAATATCTAACCCATGCTTTTACTCCCCCACAGGACCATCCACCGAGCCCCACCCCACTGTCGACGAGGAAGAGGCTGAGCAGCAAGACTCCTCAGAGGAACCTGCAACCTCTGAGGATGCAGCGTCAGCAGATGTAAGCACACCCAGCACCAGCGCAGATACGCACACCTCGGTGGGACGTTCGGGACATAAGAGTAGTGTTGTCACCTGGTGTATCACAGCTCATAGGTGAGCATCAGCAGGTGGTGGAGACAGGGACAGCAGTGGACAGTCCTCGGCGGAGGTCGCAGGACTCTCCTAGCTCTGCTCCGCTGCATGTGGACCCTGTGCCTCTGGGTCCATCCAGAAGGAGCTGGAACTCCAGGAGCAGGTGCAGGAGTCTCTGACAGGTCTTGTCTCCAGGGAAAGCTGCTAGTATGGAGAGGATGGAGGAGTCCAACTCTAACATGAGCAGTGCCGTTGGGGAGGCAATGGCGCATATATGCAGCACTACGGAAAGGATGGCAACCTCCGTGGAAAGGCTGGCTACAGCCATGGAGGAAATAAGTCGCCAGAGTCAGGAAAACATGGTTATGTTCAAAATAGACTGACATCTAATATGATCGAATTCTTCATTAAGATAGAGAATGAAGTAGTTGACTCAGAGACTAGGGTCTTCAATTTAAATAAAGGAAACTACGATGGTCTGAGGAGCGAGTTGGGTAGGATTGATTGGGGAATGGCACTCAAAGGGTTGACGGTGGATAGGCAATGGCAAACATTCAAAGACCGAATGGGTGAGCTACAGAATTTGTTCATCCCAGTTTGGCATAAAAATAAAACAAAAATGGTGACTCAACCGAGGCTAACAAGGGAAATTAGGGATAGCATAAGATCCAAGGAGAGGACATATAAATTGGCCAGAAAAAGCAATAATCCTGAGGATTGGGAGCAGTTTAGGAGTCAACAAAGGAGGACAAAGGGATTAATTAAGAAAGGGAAAATAGAATATGAGAGTAAGCTTGCAGGGAACATAAAAACTGACTGTAAAAGCTTTTATAGATATGTGAAGAGAAAAAGATTGGTGAAGTCAAGCGTAGGTCCCTTGCAGTCAGAATCAGGGGAATTTATAATGGGGAACAAAGAAATGGCAGACCAACTAAATACATATTTTGGTTCTGTCTTCACAAAGGAGGACACAAATAACCTCCCAGAGATGCCGGGGAACATAGGGCCTGATGAAAGGATGGAACTGAAAGAAATCAGTATTTGTAGGGAAATGGTGTTAGGAAAATTGATGGGACTGAAGGCCGATAAATCCCCAGTGCCTGATAATCTACATCCCAGGGTACTTAAGGAAGTGGCCCTAGACATAGTAGATGCATTGCTGGTCATCTTCCAGAACTCGATAGACTCTGGAACAGTACCCATGGATTGGACGGTAGCTAATGTTACTCCACTATTCAAAAAAGGTGGTAGAGAAAAAGCGGGGAATTATAGACCGGTAAGCCTGACAGCGGTAGTGGGGAAAATGCTAGAGTCCATTATAAAAGATGTAATAGCAGAGCACTTGGAAAGCAGTGACAGGATCGGACAAAGTCAACATGGATTTACAAAAGGTAAATCATGCTTGACTAATCCACTGGAATTTTTTGAGGATGTAACTGGTAAAATAGATAAGGGAGAACCAGTAGATGTGGTATATTTGGACTTTCAGAAGGCTTTCGATAAGGTCCCACACAAGAGATTAGCGTGCAAAATTAAGGCACATGGGATTGGGGGCAAGGTATTGACTTGGATAGAGAACTGGTTGGCGGACAGAAAGCAAAGAGTTGGAATAAACGGGTCGTTTTCCGAGTGGCAGGCAGTGACTAGTGGGGTACCGCAAGGATCGGTCCTAGGACCCCAGCTGTTCACAATATATATTAATGATCTGGACGAGGGAATTGGATGTAATATCTGCAAATTTGCAGATGACACAAAGCTGGGTGGGAGGGTATGCTGTGAGGAGGATGTCGTGAAATTCCAGTACGATTTGGACAGGTTGGGTGATTGGGCAGAAACATGGCAAATGCACTATAATGTGGATAAATGTGAGGTTATCCACTTTGGTGGCAAAAACAGGAAGGCAGATTATTATTTGAATGGCAATAGATTGGGAGAAGGGGAAGTGCAAAGAGACCTGGGTGTCCTTGTGCACCAGTCGCTGAAGGTAAGCATGCAGGTGCAGCAGGCGGTTAAGAAGGCAAATGGTATGTTGGCCTTCGTAGCAAGAGGGTTCGAGTACAGGAACAAGGATGTCTTGCTACAGTTGTACAGGGCCTTGGTGAGACCGCAACTTGAGCATTGTGTGCAGTTTTGGTCGCCTTACCTGAGGAAGGACGTTCTTGCCATGGAAGAAGTGCAGCGAAGATTCACCAGGCTGATACCTGGGATGGCAGGAATGACGCATGAGGAGAGATTGTGTCGATTGGGCTTATACTCACTGGAGTTTAGAAGATTGAGAGGGGATCTCATCGAAAACTATAAAATTCTGTCAGGCCTGGACAGACTAGATGCAGGAAGGATGTTTCTGATGGCCGGGGAGACCAGAACCAGGGGTCATAGTTTAAGGATAAGGGGTAAGCCATTTAGGACTGAAATGAGGAGGAATTTCTTCACCCAGAGTGTGGTGAACCTGTGGAATTCTCTGCCACAGAGGGCTGTGGAGGCCAGTTCATTAAATATACTCAAGAAAGAGTTGGATATATTTCTTAAGGCAAAAGGGATCAAGGGCTATGGGGAGAAGGCAGGGACAGGGTACTGAATTTGGATGATCAGCCATGATCTCATTGAATGGCGGAGCAGGCTCGAAGGGCCGAATGGCCTACTCCTGCTTCTATCTTCTATGTTTCTATGTTTCTATCTCTGGAGGAGCGATGGGCAGCTATTGAGCAGAGAAACCAGAGCTTCATGGAATTCCTTTTGAGTAGGACTGCCAGTGCAGATATGGGTCCCCATGGCCCCCATGATGTGCAGCAAGGTGCTCTCAAGCCATTTGCAAGCGCTGAGGTGGACCTGACCCATGAGAGGGAAGTTGGTAGCATAAAACAAGGAAATGGGGGCTCCTCTCCAAGCGCTCACACTTCCATGCCACTGCGTAGCCCTCGGTCAGAGCCCCACCAGAGTCGGTCCCTGCATTGTCGCAGGATGAGCAGACATTTGACAAGCCCCCACCGGCTCGTAAACCCAGAGGACGCTGCCAAAGGTGTCGAAGCAGGAGTAGCATGAAAGTGAGCAAGGGGCCTCCACTTCTGCTGAAGCCACAGGGGGAGCACCACGTAGGAGCACGCGTAAGAGAAAAATAAAGCACCATTAATCACAGGGGTAGGCATTTGGGTGATTGTTTCTGTTTATTGATGAAATGTCATCCCTGTTTGAAAGTATAAAAATGAGGTGATGGCAAACTGTTGGCGTGATGGCATCTGTTATTTCGCCTTAGGCAGCTCCACATTGCGGGCTCCATGACACTTGCGTGGTCAGGTTGGTGGCCAGAGTGAAAGAAGGCCAGAGAGTCATGTCCATTGTCTATCATGTGTTAAGATGGAGCCAAGGACATGTGGCAAAATGGGCAACCTATGCAAATCTGGCCAGGATGAGTGCATCCCTTGCATCATGGGCAGCCAGGTGCTCGCGTGCTGCCGCTGCTGCTGGTAGATACGCCGCCGCTCGGTCCTCCTCTTCCTCCTCCTCATCCTCATCTGAGGAGGCTGTGAACTGAGCCACTTGCTCATCAGGAAGCTGCAAGTCACGACGCTGTGCCATGTTGTGCAGTGCACAGCAGACCACAGCCATTCTGGAGACCCTGGCTGCTGAATACTGCAGGGATCCACCTGATCTGTCGAGGCATCGGAATCGCATCATCTTCAGCAAACCAATGGTTTGCTCGATGATGGACCTGGTCGAAATGTGGCTGGCATTGTAGCGCTCCTCAGCCTCGTTAGCTGGCCTCCTGATCGGCGTCATTAGCCACTTCTTCAGGGGGTAGCCCTGGTCACCAAGGAGCCATCCGTTAAGTTGGTTTGGCGGATTGAAGAGCGGAAGACCACTACAGTTCTGCAGAATGAATGAGTCATGGCAACTACCACGGAACTTAGCGCAAACATGCAAAATCTCCTTCTTGTGGTTACACACCAGCTGTATGTTGAGGGAGTTGAAGCCCTTGCGGGTGACAAAGATAGCTGGGTTCTGATGGGATGCCCTATGGGCCACATGTGTGCAGTCTATGACGCCCTGCACCACTGGCAAGCCTGCCATATCTGCAAAGCCAACTGAACGTGCGGTTATACGTGCTTGATCCCTTGAGAAGTGGATGTAATTGTGGGCCTTTGTGAAAAGGGCATCACTAACCTGCATGATGCAACTGTGGGTGGCCGACTGGAAGATACCGCTGATGATCCCTGGAAGGAGCCTGAGGCAAAAAAGTTAAGTGCAGTGGCGACTTTGACAGCCACTGGTAAGGGGTGTCCACCCGCTCCTCTGGGCTCCAGGTGTTGGTGCAGCAGTGCGCAGATGTCTCCAACAACCTGTCACGAAACTCTCAGCCTCCTTTGGCACTTCTGCTCAGTCATGCTGAGGTAGCTCATCCTCTGTCTGTAAACCCTGAGAAGGGGGTATCTCCTGCAGCGACGTGCTTCCATGCACTGGCGTCTTCTGCCCTGTGCAGCATCAGGTGGGTGAGCAGAAGGTTGGGGCTCCTGCTGCTGTTGCTGCCGAGCTGCCTGGTTCTGCTGCTCCTGTGGCTGCTCCTCATCTGAAACTGAGGTCCACGGTGAAAGGAAATAAATAGTTCCTATGCTGCTGGCAGATACCTCCGTTGGGGAAGCACTCAGTCCAAGCGGGGAGAGATAAAAGCAGCAGCACCTCCGACTTTGGTAGGCCTGCTAAAAGTATTGAAAGACGTTTGGAACAAATGTTCTGCCACCAGCAACTGCTCCCTGATGAAAGCTCAGTTTTAATGGTGGAGCTGCAGCTGTGAGGAGGCCACCCACTTGTCAACCTGCCAAGATCAGCTGGCATGGTTAGGAGGGTCATGCAACACGCACAAAATGTGGCAAAATAACAAAGGCCTGTCAAAATAGGATTAGAGGCCCTTAACGACTATTTAAGGGTCTTAGCTACCTCACCTGACTGATGGAGGCGGGACCGAATCGCACCCATCAAACCCGCCTCCGGCAAAATTGCGCAGAGGTGGGTTCCAAACCCGCCCTCAGTTTTTGCCATTTTACCAACTGTCGTGCCTCCAAACCTGCCTCCTCGGGGCTGGGAAAATCGCCCCCTTAATGTCTGGACTCATGCATGAAAAATGGGCCAAGCAGTCGCAATGATCAGGAAAGGAGGGGAGAAAATTAGTGGGGTTTTATTTGATATGAAAACGTGCAGCTAATTTGCGTCTAACGGATGGGTTCGGAGATTTTATAGAACACAAGAGCGAAGCTCGAGTTATAAATGACTTATCTGAAGCTCATGATTAAATCTCTGCCTTGAAATACTTCCAAAGTGTCTGTTTATTTTTTAATAACACACCCAAATGTAGTATGGACAGGCACGCATGTGGGCATTTGATTCCGTTTCTGGCCCATTTGTGCAGCAGCTGCTGTCACCCTGGATACCAGACTCCATCTCATTGATCATGTATGATGTTCACACAAGGGGACTAACGATTCTAACATCATTACTGGGAGTCTATAAAGAAAGAATGGACAGTTGATTACAGGGAAAATCCATAATCAGCATTAATCCTGTTGCAATAAAAAATGAGGCCTAAAGAAAGGTCTACCCTGGAAACACTAACAGGTTGAATTTCTTTTTATGTATATAATAAGGTTACATACATATGATATACAGCACAGAAACAGACCATTCGACCCAACCAGTCCATGCCGGCGTTTCTGCTCCACTCGAGCCTCCTCCTGTCTTTCCTCATCTAACCCTATCAGCATAACCCTCTATTCCCTTCTCCCTCATATGTTTGTCCAGCCTCCCCTTAAATGTATCTATACTATTCGCTTCAACCACTCCCTGTGGTAGCGAGTTCCACATTCTCACCACTCTCTGGGCAAAGAAGTTTCTTCTGAATTCCCTGTTTCATTTTTTGGTGACTATCTTATATTGATGGTCTCTAGTTTTGCTCTTCCCCACAAGTGGAAACACTCTCTCTGTATCCACTCTATCAAAACCTTTCATAATTTTAAAGACCTCTATTAGGTCACCCCTCAAGAGGAAAGAGGCCCAGCCTGTTCATCCTTTCCTGATAGGTGTACCCTCGCATTCCTGGTATCATCCTTGTAAATCTTCTCCGCACCCTCTCCAGTGCCTCTATATCCTTTTTATAATATGGCGACCAGAACTGTACGCAGTACTCTAAGTGCGGTCTAACCAAGGTTCAATACAAGTTTAGCATAACTTCTCTACTTTTCAATTGTATCCCTCTAGAAATAAACCCTAGTGCTTGGTTTGCTTTATTTATGGCCTTGTTAACCTGTGTCGATACTTTTAGTGATCTGTACGCTGAGATCCCTTTGTTCCTCTACCCCATTTAGATTCTTATTTTCCAATATGTGACCTCCCTATTTTTCTTACCAAAATGTAATAACTCACATTTATCTGTGTTGAATTTAATTTGCCAATTCTATGCCCATTCTGCAAGTTTATTAATGTCTTTTTGCAATTTGTTGCAGTCCTCCTCCAAGTTGACTATCCCCCCTGTAGTGTATGTACCCGTCTACCTTTAAGAGAACTATTGTATGTAACCGTCCACCTTTAAGAGAACTACTTTAGGTGTTGCACTACTTTGTTGGCTTCTGTATACTGTAATACCGACGGTGACCACACCGGTATATAAGTGCTGTGTCAGGATTTATTGGGCAGATTCGCCCTGACCTTCGAATAGTAAAGTCCTGTTTTAAGTTACTCTGGTAGTCTGTGTATTAATTAACTAAACAACCCACAGACTTTACACCCCCCAATTTAGTGTCATCCGCAAATTTAGAAATTGTGTTTTTGATTCCAAGGTCTAAATCGTTAATATAAATTGTGAACAACAGTAGTCCCAGCACTGATCCTTGTAGAACACCACTTCCCACCTTCTGCCACTCTGAATAGCTACCCTTTACCCCTATGCTCTGCTCTCTGTCTTGAAGCCAGCTAGCTATCCAGTCTGCTACTTGTCCTGACTCCACATTCCCTGACCTTATTCATTCGTCTATTATGTGGTATCTTATCGAAGGCCTTTTGAAAATCTAGATAAATTACATCTACTACATTACCCTTGTTGACTGTCTCTGTTACCTCTTCAAAAATTCAATTCGATTGGTCAAGCAAGACTTTCCCCTTTGAAATCCATGCTGACTATTTATTATATTTTTCATTTCTAGATGTTCTTCTATTTTCTCCTTTAGTAGGGATTCCATTATTTTTCCTACCACCGATGCCAAGCTGACTGGCCTTTAGCTCCCTGGATATGTTCTATCTCCCTTCTTAAATATAGGTATTACATTGGCTATCCACCAGTTCTCTGGCACTACATCTTTCTCTAACGAATTACTAAATATCTAAAGATGAATGAATTACGGCGGCTTGACATGATAGTTTCCCAAAGGCACCTCATGTAGGACAGAGCGAGATGGGCAATGGCACAATCGATAAAAGGTAGATTTTGGAGACTTTTAAAAGATAAAACAAAAGTAAAAAGGCAAAGAAGTTTAAGCCACCAATGTAAACTGATTTGATGAGACAACCAATAGGGTATCAATCAACAATTTTAATAAGCCAGTACAACGAGTTACACACAGTAACCAGGCAGTAAGTACAAAAGACAGATATTACCCCGATCCTTTAGAGAGCAGGTGACCATGAGTGCCTAAGCTGTCTGATCCTTTGTTCCAACTCTAGCTGCTCTGGCCATCCCTATTAAGGACATAAGAAATAGGAGCAGGAGTAGGCCAATCGGCCCCTCGAGCCTGCTCCGCCATTCAATAAGATCATGGCTGATCTTTTACCTTAACGCCACTTTCCCGCCTTATCCCCATGTCGCTTGATTTCCTTAGTATCCTTGATCTCTGTCTTGAATATATTCAATGATTGAGCATCCACAGCCCTCTGAGGTACAAAATTCCAAAGATTCACCACTCTCTGAGTGAAGAAATTTCTCCTCATCTCAGTCCTAAATGGCCGACCCCTTATTCTGAGACTGTGACCCCTTAGTTCGAGACTCTGCAGCCAGGGGAAACATCCAATACGGTATCAATCAGCAATTTCCAATACGGTATCAATCAGCAATTTCCAATACGGTATCAATCAGCAATTTTAATAAACAAGTACAAGTGCAGTTCATTATATACCCACAACTCCATGAGGCATCAACATAACCATGATATGATCCATCCTCAGCCAATCAATGTCTCTGTAACCTCTATCACGCATGCTACCATTTAGCTCCTCCCTGATTCTTTTCAGCAGATACAACTTTAGGCAAGCTGCACTGAGCCAGTTTGAGATTACACCAATGGGTATGGGGTTTGGCAGGGGCGGGGCAGAGCAGAAGGACTGCACAGGAGGCCAGAGTCAGAGGACCGGACGGTGCAGGCTGGAAGAGGTTGGGAGTTAGGGTGTGGGGATTTATAGAGAAGGACGAGGACTTTTATCAAATTTGTGTGTTGGAGAGCAGGGAGCCCATGGAGGTTGGCAAGGACCGGAGTGATGGGTGAGTTGGACTTGAAGAGGGCAAGGCTGCAGGCAGTGAAAATTTGGAGCAGTTGGACACCATGTGGGGTCAGGAGGCTGGCGAAGAGCGCACTGGAGAAGTTGAGTGTTGAGGTGGACAAGGGTTTCAATGGTGGTGGTGTAAGGTTCTTGGTCTTGACACCAACTTGGTTGCAAATAATCTTTATTGCGTTCGACTGAGTCTTCACACACACAGACAATGCTTTAAGCAATAGTCATACAGAGAAATAAACGATATTACCCGCTTTCGCTCTGGATAGTGAGCATAACCTTTGTCGATTCTTCCGTTCTAGCCTCTCTCTATGGATTGTGATGTAAAGCTTAAGATCTTTATAGGGTTTTAGTCACGCACAGCCATCCCTTAAAAATGGTTAGGCCCGAAACGTCACTCTAATTTTTCTCCACGGATGTTGCCTGGCCTGCTGAGTTTTTCCAACATTTTCTGTTGTTATTTCGGATTTCCAGCATCTGCAGTATTTTGTTATTGTATCCCTTAAAAATTGTTGTTTTTCAGTTTCCTAACTAATCTGTTGATCATTGTCTTGTTTGTTATATTATCTATCCTCTTACCTGGGAGACCACTGACCCCTTATTCAGTATTCCTTACGAACAAAAAAATCTCTCCTTGTTGACAAAGTTTTTTCTTGTTAAATGTCATCCATACTCTGAAGAATTCTGGGAATGAGCAACTTGACCATTTTATTATTTCTGGCTACAAGCTATTTATAAGTGCAAAGAAAGTAAAAACCTTAAGCATGAGATTAAACCAAGTCCTAATGCTACGTATATATGTGAAGAATAGGGTATCTTACAGTGGGAGTAAGGAAAGGGTGAAGGCAGCTAATGTTGCAGAGGTGGAAGTAAGAGGTCTTGGCAATGGATAAGATATAGAAACATAGAAGATAGGAGCAGGAGTAGGCCATTCGGCCCTTCGAGCCTGCTCTGCCATTCAATGAGATCATGGCTGATCATTCAAATTCAGTACCCTCTCCCTGCCTTCTCCCCATATCCCTTGATCCCTTTAGCCTTAAGAAATATATCCAACTCTTTCTTGAATATATTTAATGAACTGGCCTCCACCACCCTCTGTGGCAGAGAATTCCACAGGTTCACCACTCTCTGGGTGAAGAAATTCCTCCTCATTTCAGCCCTAAATGTCCTACCCCTTATCCTTAGACTATGACCCCTGGTTCTGGACTCCCCGACCATCGGGAACATCCTTCCTGCATCTAGTCTGTCCAGGCCTGACAGAATTTTATAGGTTTCGATGAGATCCCCTCTCAATCTTCTAAACTCCAGTGAGTATAAGCCCAATCGACCCAATCTCTCCTCGTACGTCATTCCTGCCATCCCAGGTATCAGCCTGGTGAACATTCGCTGCACTCCTTCCATGGCAAGAACGTCCTTCCTCAGATAAGGCGACCAATACTGCATGGGGTTTGAAGCTTAGCTTTGGGTTGAACAGGACACTAAATTTGCATAGCATCTAGTTCATCCCTGACAATGTCCTCCTTCTGTGCTATATCAGTCGCTGACTCTATGGCAGCGGAATGGGACTAAGTGGCGAGCTCTTTAGGTCTGATAGGTTGAATGGTCTCCTTTTGTGCTATAAAAGTCTATGATTCTATAACTGTAATGTTAGACGGGCAGTCTGACAGAAGTGAGATGGTAATGGAATTGAGGATGAAGGTGGAGAGTAAAGATGGATATTTCCATATTATAGATATATAAACTGACCCCATGCCTGTGGATAATGTCTCCCACAGGAAGTGCATAAGTGAGGAAAGGAGGGGGCCCAAGAATGGAAGCGTGGGATATTCTGGAGAAGACTGTTTGGGGGTATGAGAAGAAGCCATTGTGGAGATGCACTGACTATGTTGGGACGGGTAATAGTGGAACCAAGAAAGGGCAGTTCCCAGGAGGTGGGAACATAGCGGAGAGGCATTGGAGGAAGGTGGGGTGGTCGATTGCGTCAAGCGCCACAGAAAGGTTGAGGATGCTAAGGTGGGTCACAGTCACAGAGGATTTTGTTGGTGACGGTGGTGGCCTCAGTCTTGTGGGCAGAGCGAAAGCCTGATTCAGAAGGGAAAGGCCAGCACGGAAATGGGGGAGGGGGGAAGGGGCGATGATGCGTTCAAAGATCTTGGAGCGGAGACGGGGCTTAGAGCCGTCTTCTTTCTCTACAGATGCTGATAGAATTGATGTGAAGAAATTCTTTCACCTCAGAGATATAACCCAAGTTCACCCATTCTCTCATCATGTCTCAGTCTCTTCATCCCACCCTTAAGAATTCCCACTGGAATTATGGGAAAACTGCTCAAATTTAAAAGAATTTTGAAGATCAACTTATTTAAACAAATAACCTCATTATAGCCTGTTATTGATGTTAATTTGAATTGTATGTTTGCCTTTCAGACAGTCTGTCTTTAGCACGGTCTGATTGCTGTCGTCACACCTACATTCCATTCCTGAAATTATAGTCCCGAAGCAAAAAACAACAGGTTTTTTGATTTAAAAAAAAGTTCATCTCAAATATATCTGCATTTAAAACGTGAGTGTTGAGGGAGACTATCTTTGAGGAGTTACTTTGACTGAATAAAGATGTAAATTAGCACACTACTCGTTGCCCAATGTAAATCAGTAAGTGTGGTCACTTCCAGTAATGCCAGCTCTTGCGAATTAATCGGCAGACACGCAATTTAAAAAAAAGTGAAACTTTAGCCCAACTCACGAAGGGTGGCGACGACGGTGTGGTAAACCACTGTTATCGTTCACAACCGTTCACTATTGTTACACTATTGTTATCACTGTTGTTATCACTACACAAGGTTACCTCTTGCCACGCACGCTGTTATACCTAGGCATACCTCAGCTGACTCCGCCCATAACTCCGCCTGCTTGCCCAGGTATAAAGGTGACCGCTTGGCTAGTATTCTTCCTTGTTGGAACCGATCACCCACGAGGGTGGGCTCTGTTATTTAGCCAATAAAAACCTATAGTTACTATCTTAACTCGTCGCTTTTCATGGAATTAATTGATAGGTATATCAATTTTATTGGCTAAATTTTGAAATGACTGAACAGCCCCAGCAGCCGACTTGGCTGCGAGCCCTCCGACTGCCGTACCTGGATCTAAACCCACAGGCAGCGAATTCAGCCCTCGACTTCGATCACTGGCTGAGCTGCTTTGAATCCTACCTGGTAGCCTCCGGCGTGCCATCGGAAGCCGACAAACTAAGAGTTCTGACCGCCCAGGTGAGCCCTAAAGTATTTGCACTCATCCGGGACCTTGATACATACGAGGAGGCCCTCGACCTGCTAAAAGAGCAGTACCGGAGCCCAGTAAATTCAATGTATGCCAGACATCTCCTAAGATCCCGCTCGCAACAGCCAGGAGAGTCTGTAGATGAATTTTTACGGGCGCTACAAACACTCGGCAGGGACTGTGACTTTAAAGCTGTATCGGCTGCACAACATGCTGAAGGAAATATCCGTGATGCCTTCGTGAAAGGCCTTCAGTCCGACTACTCACGGCAAAGACTGCTTGAATCAAAGGACCTCGACTTGAAAGCAGCTACAGCCCTCGCTCGCTCCCTGGAAGTGGCCCATCGGGACCTCGAGGCGTACTCCGGGTACAGTGCTGCGCGACCGTGGGACTCGGGCCCGACTCCGGCCGCAATACCCCTCGCACCGCCGCCCCTGGGACCTACTACGGCGTCGGTGTCCCGGAATCTATCGGGACCGCCACCCCCGGGACCTGCTGCGGCAGCGGAGCCCCGCGATCGGGCCGCCAGCTGCTATTTCTGTGGCCAGGCGAGACATCAAAGGGTGCGCTGCCCTGCAAGGAACGCGACCTGCTCCGGCTGCAGAAAAAAAGGCCACTTCGCGAACGCCTGCAGAGGGAAAGCCACGGACGCCAGCAGTGCCTCATGTGGGTTGTGGGGGCGGCCATCTTTGATCAAGGCCACAGACGCCAGCAGCGCCTCATGTGAGTCGTGGGGGCGGCCATCTTCTCCGCCATTTTGTTCGCCGCACTCAGCCGCCATGTTGTCTCCAGACCCGACCACCGCCTCACCTGCCGACGACAGCAGCTCACTCAGCCATACACTGGCCTCCGTCACGCTTGACCAAGCTCTCCCGCATCATCTGTCCAGGTCCATGATGGACATCGAGGTAAACGGCCACGCCACGACCTGCCTGTTCGACAGCGGGAACACGGAGAGTTTTATTCACCCAGACATGGTGCGCTGCTACTCCCTCACTGTCCGGCCAACGCGCCATCGGATCTCGATGGCGTCAAAGTCCCATTCAACAGACGTCAGCGGATACTGTGTGGTGACCCTGTCGGTTAGGGGCACGGAATATAAAAACTTTAAACTTCTCGTCCTGCCCCAGCTCTGCGCGGCCGTCCTACTAGGGCTGGATTTCCAATGCCACCTCCAAAGTGTCACTTTGGCATACGGTGGACCCCTCCCCCCACTCACAGTCTACAACCAGCAGTTTTTAAACCGCCCGCCGCATACCACCTGTGGCCTCTCCACTCTCAAAGTCCCGCCCCCCTCGTTCGCTAACCTCACCCGCGACTGTAAACCCGTCGCTACCAAGAGCAGGCGGTACAGCGCCGGGGACAGAGCTTTTATTAGCTCTGAGGTGCAGCGTCTCCTGAAGGAGGGCATCATCGAGGGGAGCACCAGCCCCTGGCGTGCCCAGGTCGTAGTCGTTAAGACCGGCAACAAAAACCGCCTGGTCATTGAAATAAAGAATAGATTTGCCTTTCTAATCTAGGCTTTATTAACTTTAAAAACCCAGTAGCACATCTTTCAACACCAGTCTCCAACAATGACTAGAGAGAACTGAATTTAAGATGGCCACCACAAATCACCTGACATCCACTACCAATGAGTTTACAACATATATCTCAAGGTAGAAACAAACAACCAATTACAATACTTCTTACTAATACAGAGAACAACCACCCCATTCACCAATCACAATACTTCTTATTAAACACAGGAAATAATTACCACAGTCATCGACTACAGCCAAACCATAAACCGGTACACCCAGCTGGACGCATACCCCCTCCCCCGCATATCTGACATGGTCAACCAGATTGCACAGTACCGGGTATTCTCCACCATCGACCTTAAGTCGGCCTATCACCAACTCCCTATCCGCCCTGAGGACCGCCAGTATACCGCCTTCGAGGCGGATGGCCGCCTCTACCACTTCCTTAGGGTTCCCTTCGGCGTCACCAACGGGGTTTCGGTCTTCCAAAGGGAGATGGACCGGATGGTTGACCAGAACGCGCTGCAGGCCACGTTTCCTTATCTAGATAACGTCACCATCTGCGGCCACGACCAGCAGGACCACGATGTTAATCTGGAGAAATTCCTCCGTACGGCCCAATGGCTGAACCTCACTTACAATAAGGAGAAATGTGTGTTTAACACCTCGCGCCTTGCCATCCTCGGCTGCGTAGTAGAGAACAGAGTCATCGGCCCCGACCCCGAAAGAATGCGCCCCCTCATGGAGCTTCCCCTTCCCCACTGTCAAAAGGCACTGAAGAGAACCCTGGGGCTCTTCGCTTACTATGCCCAATGGGTGCCCAGTTATGCGGACAAAGCCAGACCCCTCAAGAAGTCCACCTCCTTCCCCCTGACAGCAGAAGCATGCGCAGCCTTCTCCCTCATAAAAGGAGACATTGCGAAGGCCACAATGCACACAGTGCATGAGTCCATCCCTTTCCAAGTAGAAAGCGATGCATCCGACTTCGCCCCAGCTGCAACCCTTAACCAGGCGGGGAGACCTGTGGCCTTCTTCTCAAGGACCCTCCAGGGCCCCGAGATCCAACACTCTTCTGTCGAGAAGGAGGCCCAGGCGATTGTGGAAGCGGTACAAAGCTGGAAGCATTACCTGGCAGGCAAACGATTTACCCTCCTCACCGACCAGCGTTCGGTTGCTTTTATGTTTAATAACAAGCTGAGGGGCAAAATCAAGAACGTCAAGATCTTGAGGTGGAGAATTGAGCTCTCCACCTACGAGTACGATATCTTGTACCGGCCTGGTAAACTCAACGAGCCCCCAGATGCTCTATCACGAGGTACATGCGCCAACACGCAAGTTGATAGACTGCGGACCCTCCACAACGACCTCTGCCACCCCGGGGTCACTAGACTTTACCACTTCATTAAGGCCCGCAACCTGCCCTACTCCATCGGAGGTCAGGACCATGACCAAGAACTGCCAAGTCTGTGCCGAATGCAAACCGCATTTCTATAGGCCGGACAGAGCAAGCCTGATCAAGGCCACCCGCCCCTTCGAGCGCTTGAGCATCGATTTTAAGGGGCCCCTCCCATCCTCTGACCGTAATGTGTACTTCCTCAACATTATTGACGAGTACTCCCGTTTCCCCTTCGCCATCCCCTGCCCAGACATGACCAGTACCACGGTCATCAAATGCCTGAACGACCTCTTCGCCTTGTTCGGGTTCCCGAACTATATACATAGCGACCGGGGCTCATCCTTCATGAGCGAGGAACTTCACCAGTTCCTGCTCGCGAGAGGTATTGCTGCGAGCAGGACCACCAGCTACAACCCCCGGGGGAACGGCCAGGTGGAAAGAGAGAATGCGACAGTTTGGAAGGCCGTCCTCTTAGCCCTAAAGTCTAAGGGCCTCCCAACCTCTCGCTGGCAGGAAGTCCTCCCGGCAGCGCTCCATTCCATCCGGTCACTGCTTTGTACCGCCATTAACGCCACCCCTCATGAGCAATTGTTCGTTTTCCCCAGGAAGTCGACTACGGGAACCTCGCTACCAACATGGCTGACTTCTCCGGGGCCCGTCCTGCTGCGGAAGCACGTGAGGACCCATAAAACGGACCCCCTGGTCGAGAGGGTGAACCTCCTGCATGCCAATCCCCAGTATGCCTATGTGGAATACCCAGACGGGCGGGAGGACACAGTCTCCTTGCGAGACCTCGCACCCTCGGGCACCCCTGAGACACCACCGTTATCCCCCACCACTCCCCCAAATCCAGCTCCTGTAGGCGGCATGCCGGAACCCCAGGGGCCTTCGTCGACCACGCAGACACCAGCATTAACATCGGATACTGCACCACCGCCGCCGCTGCTGCGCCGGTCAGAAAGGCTTACGAGGCCTCCTGATAGACTGACATACACGAACTGGTAGTACACTTCACCCCGCCGGACTCAATTTTAAACAAGGGGTGAATGTGGTAAACCACTGTTATCGTTCACAACCGTTCACTATTGTTACACTGTTGTTATCACTGTTTATACTGTTGTTATCACTACACAAGGTTACCTCTTGCCACGCACGCTGTTATACCTAGGCATACCTCAGCTGACTCCGCCCATGGCTCCGCCTGCTTGCCCAGGTATAAAGGTGACCGCTTTGCTAGTATTCTTCCTTGTTGGAACCGATCACCCACAAGGGTGGGCTCTGTTATTTAGCCAATAAAAACCTATAGTTACTATCTTAACTCGTCGCTTTTCATGGAATGAATTGATAGGTATATCAGACGGGTAGGATTTTTTTGAGAAGTGTTTTTGTAAAGCATCTTCAGATGCAGTAATATAGATTTTGTAACAAGCTGGGACCTGTTAAGAGATTAAATAAAGCCACTAATGAGGTTTATAAAACACAAAATACCAACTCACGATTTCTTACCAAATCTCATGATTTGAGAGACAGCGGGGTTGGCATTACTGCACTTCAACTGTGCATTCTATTTCTCCAGCGCTGTTTGGAGCCTTAATAACTCAGCATTGAATGATCAATAAAAAAAAACACTGGATTGATTACTGTTTCAAACATCGTTACCTCAAAGCAGCATGTCGCCTTTGCTTACAGACTACATCTTGCAGACAGACCGAATTCCTCTGGGTTTTTTTTTTTAACCATTTTCCTAATCGTAACACGGCTATGCTGTTCAATGCCGTTAAAGCTGCAGCTCAAAATGGTGGTACTCAAATTGGAAGTTCATTACACCTCAAAGAGTCAGGCTTAGTAAACCAATAACAAGTTGCAATTATATAGCACCTTTAACGTAGAAGAAAACGTCCCAAGGCAGTTCACAGGAACGTTATCAGACAAAATTTGACACCGAGCTACATAAGATGTTAGGACCAGTGGCCAAAAGCTTGATGGAAGAGGTAGGTTTTAAGGAGCATCTTAAAGGAAGAGAGAGGTAGAGAGGTTTCAGGTTAAGCAACCTGATTTCAAAATTCTCATCCTTCTTTTCAAATCCCTCGATGAACTCACCCCTCCCTTTCTCTGTAATCTCCTTCAGCCTCACAACACCCCCGCCCCCCACCCGAGATATCTGCGCTCCTCTAATTCTGCCCTCTTGAGGATCTCTGATTATAACCGCTCAACACTTGGTGGCTGTGCCCTCTGTTGCCTAGGCCCTAAGCTCTGGAATTCCCTGCCTGAACCTCTCCGCCTCGCGACCTCTCTTTCCTCCTTTAAGACACTCCTTAAAACCTACCTCTTTGACCAAGCTTTTGGTCACCTGTCCTAATTTATCCTTATGTGGATCGGTGTCAAATTTTGTGTCTTTAATACTCCTGTGAAGCGCCTTGGGACATTTTACTACGTTAAAGGTGCTATATAGATACAAGTTGTTGTTGTTGTATTACTGAGCCTGGGGCCTAGGCAGCTGGAGGTACGGCCACCAATGGCGCAGCAATTAAAATCGGGGATGTGTAAGAGGCCAGAATTGGAGGTGCTGAGAAATCTGGGAGGGTTGGAGGGCTGGAAGAGGTTACAGAGATAGGGAGGGGGGGGGGGGGGGGCGAGGCCAGGGAGGGATTTGAAAACAAGGACGATCATTTTAAAGCCGAGGCGTTGCCAGACCAGGTGCCGATGTAGATCAGCGAGCACACGGGCGTTGGGTGAACGGGACTTGGTGTGCGTTACGGTGCGGGCAGCAGACTCCTCCCCAAACGCAGTTACCCCCCCAGTGTAAGCAGCACTCATCGGCTTAAACAAAACAAATGCTAAGAATAAATCAAACATAGACGGTCAAAGAAAAAGCTTCCCCAGTGACTTTAATCTAGCTGCACTGAGGGAGTGCCACATCATTGGAAGTGCCAACCTTTGGATGAGAGCTCACAGTGAGGCCCTCGCTGCCTGATTCTGAGATTCGGATGGATGTTACAGGTCCCAGGGCCATTTTCAACAAAGGTGCAAGGCGTCCTCCCAGCACCCTGGGCAAAATTCCTCCTACAACCAACACCCCCAAAAAACAGGTTCACTAACAGCTCGCTCATCAAACTGCTGTGTGCAAAGGGTTGCCCATTAGCCTATAGAGTAGCGCTCACTGCACTTCAAAGAGGCTCAGATATATCCATTACAAAGTATTTACAGCACAGAAATAAGCAATTTGGCCCAGCAGGTCCATGCCGGAATTTATGCTCCATGCGAGCCTCCTCCCGCCCCTCTTCATCTCACCCCATCAACATATCCTTCTATTCCTTTCTCCCTCATGTGCTCATCTAGCTTCCCCTTAAAATGCATCTATGCCATTGGCCTCCATCACTCCCTGTGGTAGCGAGCTCCACATTCTAACCACTCTCTGGGTAAAGAAGTTGCTTCTGAATTCCATACTGGATTTATTAGTGACCATCTTATATGTGAGGTGACATTCTCTATCTCCTGATGACTCCTACACCCATCTTGTTTACATAACACCGCATTTTCTGGAGGCAGCTATTTCTGGCTGTTCTCCCTGCTAGTCTGTGGTTAGCAGCTCCCAAGCAGGAACCTTTCAAGATACATCCTGTATAAAAATATTTGTCCTTTTTCTTCAGCCGAAACCTCCCAAACCCACGACCTCTACCACCTAGAAGGACAAGGGCAGCAGGCGCATGGGAACATCACCACCTCCAAGTTCCCCTCCAAGTCACACACCATCCCGACTTCGAAATATATCGCCGTTCCTTCATTGTCGCTGGTTCAAAATCCTGGAACTCACTCCCTAACAGCACTGTGGGAGTACCTTCACCACACGGACTGCAGCGGTTCAAGAAGGTGGCTCACCACCACCTTCGCAAGTGGAAACATCTTCTCTACCCCATCAAACCCTTTCATACTTTTGAGCGGCTCCTGACAGATATGATAAGGCGTTTCTCCCTTTCTTTCAGTGGTGCCCTGAATCAGGGACCTGGGCCCCTCCACCTAAGGTGTCTCAATTTAGATACGGAATGGATTAGGGTCAATTAGATGTAACTTCTAAAAGAGAAGCAAATGTTTGCATTGTAGACTTAAGCCTAAATTTTACGATCAGCATCACCACTGATTCTGAATGGGTTAATACGACATTAAAAAATACTAATTGGAAACTGTAGGCTTTAGATTTTAATTACGCTGCTGTGTATCAGTGCCACATAAAGTCAAGAAAGAACTCGCATTTCTACAGCGCCTTCCACCGCCACAGAACGTCCTAAAGCATTTTACAGCCAATGAAGTACTTTTAAAGTGTAGTCACTGTTGTAATGTAGGCAACGTGGCAGCCAATTGAGCGCACAAGCAAGCTCCCACAAACAACAATGAAATAAATGATCAGATCATTTGTTTTAGGTGTTAGATAAGGGTTGAATATTGGCCAGGACATCGGGGAGAACTCCCCTGCTCCTCTTCAAAATAGTGCCGCAGGATCTTTTACATCCACCTGAGGGGGCCTCGGTTTATGATCTCATAAGACAGACATTTAAATGTATAAAATATGTAGAACAGCCTTCAGAATAAATAGATCAGGGTGCAATTGTGGCCATTAGCAAAAACAGAGTAGACTAGGTTAAGATTGATCTGCAGATGGATTAGAAAAGTCCATGACTGAGAATGCAGAGTAACTGGCTGGTGTAACTAGTTCTATTTCAGACCGAAGGCAGGTGGTGTCACCAATCACCAGTATCCCAAGTGAATAAAGTGGGTGATTAGAGCGTCTTTCATCTACACATCCACACAAAGGTGGCACAATTCAAACGACTTGTGAAAGAGGGACTATTATTCAGATGTGTGGCCCCAGAGGTGTAAAGATGAGGTAACGGCTCTGTGAAGACCCCTTATGTTCCCTCGTCTACAACAATAACAAATTGCATTTATATAGCGCCTTTAACGTCGTAAAACGTCCTAAGGTGCTTCACAGGAGCGATTATCAAACAAAATTTGACACCGAGTCACATAAGGAGACATTAGGACAGAGGGTCAATAGCTTGGTCAAAGAGGTAGGTTTTAAGGAGCGTCGTAAAGGAGGAAAGAGAGGTAGAGAGGCGGAGAGGTTTTGGGAGGGAATTCCAGACCTTAGGGCCGAGGCAGCTGAAGGCACAGCTACCAATGGTGAAGTGATTAAAATCGGGGGTGCGCAGGAGGCCACAATTGGAGGAGTGCAGAGATCTCGGAGGGTTGGAGGGCTGGATGAGGTTACAGGAATGGGGAGGGGTGAGGCCATGGAGGGATTTGAGTACAAGGATGAGAATCTACACCTACTGTAGAACAAGGTCTACACCCACTGTTGCTGCAAAGTTCTCTGCCGGAAAGGGGAGAAGCAATTTATATGGTACAGTTTCCTCCCTGTTCTGTGCTCATGAATTCTTAAAAGATTAACCATCATTATTGAGTGACAGGTGGATTGAATGACAAGACTGAATTGTTAATGATTGCCCCCTGCGATGTGCCTACATTCGCCTCCTTCGTCACGTTTGTTACTTGCCCTCGGACAGGAACCCTTCACGATGCATCCTGTATAAAAATATTTGTCCTTTTTCTTCAGCCGCACCTGCCAAACCCACGACCTCTACCACCTAGAAGGACAAGGGCAGCAGGTGCATGGGAACATCACCACCTCCAAGTTCCCCTCCAAGTTACACACCATCCTGACTTGGAAATATATCACCGTTCCTTCATCGTTGCTGGGTCAAAATCCTGGCACTCCCTCCCTAACAGCACTGTGGAAGCACCTTCACCACACAGACTGCAGCCATTCAAGAAGGTGGCTCACCACCACCTTCTCAAGGGCAATTAGGGATGGGCAATAAATGCCAAACTTTCCAGCGGCGCCCAAATCCCTAGAATGAATATTAAAAAATAAATAAATAAACTAGGTGGCCCATCAGTAGGATCCAACACTGAAACACCTGTGTGTGAGTCAGAGTCAGCACCTGCATCCAGTTCTGAATCTATTGCTTGGGAGCTGCTAACCACAAACTAACAGGGAGAACAGCCAGAAATAGCTGCCTCCAGAAAATGTGGTGTTATGTAAACAAGATGGGTGTAGGAGCCATCAGGAGATAGAGAATGTCACCTCACAAGGTGGTTCCATTCCCTCACTTCAGGTGCAAAGTGTCACCAACAGTTGATGTAAATGATTGTCACTGTTCATGGTTGCTGGTGGGCTGACCCTTTTGTGTGAGCCAGGCCGCTCAGCCCGCCCACGGGAGACAGGCCGCTCAGCCCGCCCACGGGAGACAGGCCGCTCAGCCCGCCCACGGGAGACAGGCCGCTCAGCCCGCCCACGGGAGTCAGGCCGCTCAGCCCGCCCACGGGAGACCGGCCGCTCAGCCCGCCCACGGGAGACCGGCCGCTCAGCCCGCCCACGGGAGACAGGCCGCTCAGCCCGCCCACGGGAGTCAGGCCGCTCAGCCCGCCCACGGGAGACAGGCCGCTCAGCCCGCCCACGGGAGACAGGCCGCTCAGCCCGCCCACGGGAGACAGGCCGCTCAGCCCGCCCACGGGAGACAGGCCGCTCAGCCCGCCCACGGGAGACAGGCCGCTCAGCCTGCCCACGGGAGACAGGCTGCCCATGCAGAGGGGATCTCTCCTCCTACCCATGCGGACCAGGCCTCTCAGCCTGCCCATGTGGGCCAGGCCGCTCAGCCTGCCCACTGAGCCAGGCCTCTCAGCTTGCCCACGGGAGACAGGCTGCCCATGCAGAGGGGATCTCTCCTCCTACCCATGCGGACCAGGCCTCTCAGCCTGCCCACTGAGCCAGGCCTCTCAGCTTGCCCACGGGAGACAGGCTGCCCATGCAGAGGGGATCTCTGCTCCCACCCATGCGGACCAGGCCTTTCAGCCTGCCCACGGGAGACAGGCCGCTCAGCCTGCCCATGCGGACCAGGCCTCTAGCCACTCCACGTGAGCCAGGCCAAGCCTCGCAAGCCCACCTGCGCGGGCTTGGACTCACAGCCCACCGACGCAGGCCAGGTTTCGCAGCCCATCCGTGTGGACCACCAACACAGTCTTCAGGTTTTATTTTTTGCTCGAATTGTACCGTCATAAGCGTCACTTTAGAACCTTTTGGACCTCTGGTGCCATGTTACTGCCGATCCTCCGAATCAGCCCTGTGGTGCCAGCGGGGTGAATTCCGAACACGTAGCCATACCACACTGCTCCCACTAGAAGTGGGTCCACGATATTAGCCCTGTATAAAGCACCAGTCATTTTACTTCAATTTCGAGGAAACTTTATTAAAAGGCTGCATATAGTGACACCACAAGTCCCGGCCCGAATGGAGATGATTGGGTAATTGCCCCGTAAATCACACCTGGAGAACACGAGGCTATAAGTGACTGGGATTGATTTTACGCACATAACTTGTACTCAGTAACTATCCTCCACTCACTGCATTTTGCTGGAGAAGTGATCTTGCTTTTATCGGGAAACTTTGCTGTAGTTTCGGTCATGAGTTCTGTTTGCTGTAGTTCCTAGAGAGACACTGTTTAAATAGACTCTGTAGACTGTTTGCTGAGTAAATACAAATTTGCTGTTTTGTATAAAATAGACTCGGTTGGCTGCAAGCCCTGCCGTAAATCCCGCCCCGCCTTCAACTCATTGGCTGCCACAACGGTGTCAATACTCACTCCATTGTTAGAAAGCCGACAGTGAAAGTAGCTCTGCGGGGAGCTTCCGAGAACAATGCACACTGCTGATGATGCTAGCACAAGATGACGCATCCTTTTATTCTCACCTGAATAGGACCGCCAGCACATTCCGAGGCTTTCGTTCTGCAACTTTGGATCAAATGCCGCAGACTACATGACAAAAGGCTATGAGACAAGGTCACACTAATCACCGAGACACATCACTGCATCTTCTTTGTAAGCAAAAGAAAAAAACAGCCCGCTCTTATCGAGCAGGTTACTCATGAAATGAATAAAAATTCTCTGTACTTCAGTCAAAGTAACCCTCAAACAGAAGCTCTTTGTGTCAGGCTCGCTGTGAAGGGGACAGCTGCTGACAGACAGACACACACCAACGTGTAAGGGGGCTCTTTCACGGGTGACGTATCTTTAAATGGGAAGTCTATTCGACTAAAACGCCACATAATCAGAAGCCTTGCGTGGACAGATACCTGTATACATACCGCCCACCTTCAGTCCTCCCACATTCAGTCTTTTGGACAGGAGAGCAAAATTAACCCCGACGAGAAATCCAGAGAAATTTCAGTCTGCCCGAATCAGCCAATTTTAATTGTTTTCAGCTTATGCACTATGACAACAACGACGACAACAACTTGCATTTATATAGCACCTTCAACGTCCCCATGGCACTTCACAGGAGCATTCTCAGACGAAATTTGACACCGAGCCACATAAGGAGATATATGGGCAGATGACCAAAAGCTTGGTCAAAGAGGTAGGTTTTAAGAAAGAACCTACAAAGTGCCTTTCACGCCCTCAGGATGTCCCAAAGCACTTTACAGCCAATGAAATACCTTTTGAAGTGTAGTCACTGTTGTAATGTAGGAAAAGCGGCAGCCAATTTGCGCACAGCAAGCTCCAACAAACAGCAATGTGATAATGACCGGATAATCTGTTTTTTTTGAAGTGATGTTGATTGGCCAGGACACTGGGGATAACTCCCCTGTTCTTTTTCAAAATAATGCCATGGGGTCTTTCACATCCACCTGGGAGAGTCGACGGGGCCTCAGTTTAACATCTCATCCGAAAGGCGGCACACCTCTGACAGTGCAGCTCTCCCTCAGTACTGCACTGGGAGTGTCAGCCTAGATATTTGTGCTCAAGTCTCTGGAGTGGGAATTGAACCCACAACCTTCTGACTCAGAGGCGAGGGTGCTACCCACTGAGCCACGGCTGACACTTAAGGAGCAACTTAAAAGGAGGGGAGAGTGGTAGAGAGGCACAGAGGAATTGGAGGAGCACAGAGATCTCAGAGGGTTGAAGGGCTGGATGAGCCCACAGAGGAAATTAAACACAAGGATGAGAATTTTCAAATCAGTCTGAAATAAACACTAATATTACAGTAATAGCGCTACTAGAGCAAGCACTAATATTACATTCATGGAAAAGACGCACACTGAAAAAAACACCAACGTTGTAGGTATTCAGTCCATAAAGTGACTGAGAACCAAAGCACACAAATTGATTTCATTTCATAAGCACTGGTGCAGTAATTACTAATTCTCGCAATTAACCAGAGCCAATAATTGCTTCAATATTAGAGCTGCAGGAGCTGCCATTTCATCAGCCCACAGCAGAATAACATTTTTTACAGTAGGATTTGCACTCGTAGAATCATAGAATGTTGCAGCACAAAAGGAAGCCTTTCGGCCCATCGTGCCTGTGCCAGCTCTTTGGTAAAGAAAGACTTGCCTTTCTATAGCGCCTTTCACGACCGACTTATCCCTCAACCGACATCACTATAACAGATTATCTGATCATTATCACATTGCTGTTTGTAGGCGCTTGCTGTGCGCAAATTAGCTGTCGCTTTTCCTACATTACAAAAAGTGACTACACTTCAAAAACTGCTTCACAGTCTGTAAAACGCTTTGGGACGTCCTGAGGTCATGAAAGACGCTTAGAAATGCAAGTCGTTTTAATTTTTATTTCCATTATAAAATACCCACTGTATTTGCTCTACCTCCCAGTGAATTGGCAGTATTTGCTTAAGAGGCAAGTACTTTATTTCTTTCTTTATTCTTCCCCTCTCTCCCTTCCAAGAATATTCATTCTTTTACTCTGTTATTTTCAGGATTAATTCTTGAAAAAACTTCCCTTCCTTAATTCCCATGGCAGACCTCTAGCCTCACTGAAGCTGTTACTGGTGTAATGTTGCCTGGGGAGTCTCCAATAACCAGAGTTTTGGATGAGCTCAAGTTTATGGAGGGAGGAAGATGAGAGGCCGGCCTGGAGAGGGTTGGAATAGTCAAATTCAGCAGTAGATGGGGGCGATGTTACGGAGGTGGATGTAGGCGGTCTCGGTGATGGGGCGGATATGTGGTCGGGAGCTCATCTCAGGGTCAAATACGACACCAAGGTTGCAAACAGAGGTTCAACCTCAGACAGTTGCCAGGGAGAGGGATGGAGTCGGTGGCTAGGGAACGGAGTTTGTGGCAGGGAACAAAGACAATGGCTTCGGTCTTCCCAATATTTAGTTGGAGGAAATTTCTGTTTATCCAGTATGCATACATACTATATACAGGAAACTCTTTGGTATCCGGCACCGACGGGACCGGCATGTTGCCGGTTGATCAAAAATTCCGGATGACGGAGAGGGTTATCTACCGAGGCTATTTTTAACAAAGAAAAATTTAAAAAATCAAGAAATGTGCAGTATACAGTAATTGGGTACTCACCTACAGAACGTTGTGTTAAATGGATGGTGGAAGATGCTTGATTAAGTACAGTACTGCCAGTTGAGGGTAATGCAATGCAGTGACTACCAGCAGCGTGGGAGACACACAGTACCCCTGTAAAATGGCGGATCAGAAGAGACTCCCGGCAGCACGGGAGAGTCAGACTCCTGTTACAGGGGTATTGAGGTGTTCCGGCTTCCAACAGCGCCAAGAAGCCGAGTAGTGGCAGTTTGGAGAACTACCCCCACTGACTAGCTCGGCCACCGTGGGAGACTCGGACTCGGCAACATTGCCGGTTATTGAGGTGTTGTTTTCAGAGTGAGAATTTTGCCGGTTAATAGAGAATTCCAGATATTTAGGTGCCATTTAAACGAGAGTTTCCTGTATGTATATATATGTATATATTATACATACACACACACATACAAAACATACCTACATATATACACGCACATACATAAACACATACATACACGTCATTTGCTGGTTATTTGTTCCTCGTTAATAATCTTTGCTATTTGTGATTCTTTCCCTTTACGTTAATTGATTGGTTATTTAAACTAATCACAGTTTTTTGGGAGACACTTTGAGGTGTGATCTCTCGGAAACCAAACTTTTGGGTGTGAAGCCTTTAACAGGTATGACGCACAAGATTTAAGACTTCTAGTTATATAGATACTCCAAGCTGGAAGCAGAAATGGAACAAAAAAATCACACAGTGGTACGAGAGAAACTGGGATTGTTCTCCTTAGAGCAGCGAAGGTTTGACTGAGGTGTTCAAAATCATGAAGGGTTTTGATGGAGTTAATAAGGAGAAACTCTTTCCAGTGGCACAAGGGTCAGTAACCAGAGGACAAAGATATAAGGTAATTATGATGATCTGGAATGCACTGCCTGAAAGGGTGGTGGAAGCAGATTCAATAATAACTTTCAAAAGGGAATTGGATAAATATTTGATGGGGAAAAATTTGCAGGGCTATGGGGAAAGAGCAGGGGAGTAGGACTATTTGGGTAGCTCTTTCAAAGCCACGATGGGACGAATGGCCTCCCTTCTGTGCTGTATCATTCTATGATTCTAAGACAGTGTGGTAGCGGTATTGAGCCAAACGGACCAGAAAGATCCTTGGTTCCATCTCTGACCTGAGTTGAATTAGCATCTATGCTATCACCTCAACCACTCCATGCAGTAAGGAATATGGAACTCGCTACCACAGGGAGTAGTTGAGGCAAATCGCATAGTTGCATTTGAGGGGAAGCTAGATAAGCACATGAGGGAGACAGAAATAGAAGGATATGTTGATAGGGTGAGATGAAGTAGGGTGGGAGGAGGCTCGTGTGGAACATAGACCTGTTGAGCCGAATGGCCTGATTCTGCGCTGTAAATTCTACGTAATTCTATGAATTCACTAATCTCAGCCAGGGTGTCCGTAGGAGCTCCACAATTGGTCTCTCCCGTTTCCCCCACCCCTCAACTCCCAGGTTCGTGAGGAATAAAAGAAACATCTTCCAGGGCTCCAGTTCCTGCCCCCAGTCCAGTGACTTCAGCTAGAAAGTGCGTATGTATGGACACTGGTAGACTCCATGATGGGGTGCACTCTTTGCAGAAGAAGTGGGGACAATGGGGCAAAAAGGCCTTTCTGCATTCATTTATTCTGAAAAGAACGGGGAAAAAAAACGTGGAACTTTATAGTGCATTTCCTACCTTGCCACACTTCAAAAGTACTTCAGTGGCCGTAAAGTGCTTTGGGACGTCCTGAGGTCGTGAAAGGCGCTATAGAAATGCAAGACTTTCTTTTTTTCCCCAGGATATCCAAAAGTGCATTGCAACCAATGAATTCCTTTTGAACTGCAGTCAATGTTGTTATGCAGGCAAATGTGGCAGCCAGTTTGCGCACAGCGAGGTCCCACAAACAGCAATCATTTGCCAAAAGGGTTGCCCGGGAAACGAGAGATCGCAGACGACCAACAGCTCAGTAAATGAAAGTGAAGTGACCTGAAAAGGCACTGTGTTTATTCTTGCATTTTTCCACAAACCTCAAATCCATTTCGTGAACACTTCGATCTCAGGCTTTGGCACGAATCGTAAAATGTAATCGATTACGACCAAAGGCTAGAAAACAGAAGAATTGAAATTTAAAATTAAATATAAATTCTTCCTCTTCAGTGAGTGAGGAGAGAGGTTAAGAAAAATCTCTCTGCAGAGGGGATTTTATGAGCGTGGAATGCTCTGCTGCGGGAACTGGTTGAGGTAGACACCAGAAAAGTGGACAAATATTTGAAGGAGGGGCCAATAAGAGGCTATGGGGAGAGGCTGCGGGGGGGCAGGGGGGATTAGTTTTTGGATTGCTCTAGCAGAAAGCTGGCACAGAGACAATGGGCCAAATGGCCTCCTTCTGTGCTGTAAACGTCTCTGCTTCTATGGAGGGGGCCTTGATCGTGAGGCCACTTACACAAGGGCGAAGCTCAACTCATTACAAAGCAGCACGGAGGTCGAGAGGGGTTAATCCAGGTTTTAAACTGCAATCGCAGTTAAAAGCTCCTACTTTGCCTTAATAAAGGAGATTTATCTCTGCTCGTTTTGAACTTGGAGTGATTTTTAAAAAATGCAGATTATCAAACAATTTCTGGCTGCGGCAAGCGTCTGTAGCACAAAGTGCCTCCCATCAAATAGCACCCTGCAGTAAAAAAAAAAGGGAAAACAACAGGAATGCTAAAAATCTGAAATAACAACAGCAGATGCTGGAAATGCAAAGCAGGTCTGTCAGCATCTGAGAGAGAAAGGGCAACAGAAATCTGGAATTCACTTCCCCCCCCCCCCCCAAAAGGCTGTGGCTGCTGGGGGACAACTGGAGCTTTCAACACTGCGACCGATAGATTTTTGTGAGGTCAGGATATCGAGGGATATGGAGTGAAAGCGGGGTAAATGGAGCTGGCTGAGGTGCAGATCAGCCGTGATCTAATTGAATGGTGCAGCAGGCCCGAGGGGCTGAATGGCCTCCTCCCTGTTCTTAGGTTACATATAATGACATAGAATTGCACAGCACAGAAACAGGCCATTCGGCCCAACTGGTCCATGCCGGCGTTTATGCTCCGCACGAGAAATGTTACCTTTAAACAGCGCGGCCGCGCAGCGGTCTGGAGGTCCCGCGCAGATCGCTCGCCAGCTTTTCCCATGGGAATAACCGCGCACGCGCAAAAATTTGAATGGACCGCACAGCCACTTAAAGGGGCCTCGCACCCAAAAGAAAATGACAGGGGAACATTGCACACGGGTCTCCTCCCACCCCTCTTCATCTCACCCTATCAGCATATCCTTCATCACATCCTGAAATGTTAATCCATCCCCTTCTTTCCAGTTGTGACTGATCTGCTGTGAGTTGGTGGCATGTTCTGGTGTCATCTTGTTGGTCTCTTTGATCACTCTCTTCTTTTTTTGTTGATTTTCTGCCATTTCTCTTCCAGCTACGTTAGCCAGAAGTAGCTTTATTCCTCGTTTCAATGTGACTTCTCTGTGTATTTTTTTTTTTTTGCTATGCTCACTGTCCGTTCTGGTGAGGGGTCCCACCTGAAACATTAACCTCCCTTTTAAAAGCTGCTGTGCCTTTCCAGGATGTTCTCTTTCTTTTCTCATTTCCCATCATGATGTCACTTGACATTGAAAAAGAAATAGGAAACATACTGCAGGACGAGCTGAACTTTCGTTTTTCGTGAAGCCACAGTGCGAGATGGTCCGTTGGTACTAAATGCGTGTGGTTTTATTCGACTGAGTAGTGCTGTGGGTTAACGCACTGCTCTCTCACCTCTGGGACCATTTCGCCAAGCCTGATTTGGGAAAAGGTCTTATCACTGCTGGCTGCAAGGATCCCAAGTAAAATAAATTGGGACAGTCCCAGCCCAATTCTGGGCGACTATAGCCCCACACAGCACAAAACCGACCACAGCTTGGCACCGACTGGCAGTACAGCCAAGAGAAGCTGCAAAACTTGGGTACTGTAGGGAATGGAGAAGTCACACCAAGGCTGGTAGTGGGTGTTCTTCTGATCTCGGGGGTTAAGATACACTGGGGGCGGTTAACGCCATTCCAGCAAGGCAGCACTGGGATCGCTGCTCATCAGGAGCTGTGTGCTCCTGCGTGCAAAAGAGACAACTCAAAATTGCTGTGGGAATAACGAGCTGCTTTTACGTCTAGGTGGGCTTTGGCAAAGAAACTCGCCCGGCTGGGAGGCCGGCTCCCTCACCAAGTTATTTAATGACTGGTTGCGTGCCGTGGTGTCACGGGATCCAAAAAGGTGTTTTCTGATGTGACGCCGAAGAGGAATTGGTTAAAAACATTTTGGAAAATGCGCTGCCTGAAAGGGTGGTGGAAGCAGATTCAATCATTACTTCCAAAAGGAAATTGGATAAATACATGAAGGGGAGAAATTTGCAGGGCTATGGGGAAAGGGCATGGGGAATGGGACTAATTGGAGAGCTCTTTCAAGTTGCCGGCACAGGCACAGTTTTCCGAGTGGCCTCCTTCTGTGCTGTATCATTCTATGTATTCTTGAATATTTCCGTCAAAGAACAAAACAACAATACAAGAGAAGTATAATTGCAACAATGAGCTTACTCCCATCAGAGGGCCATCTAGTGTTCAGTTAACAATGTGCAAGTACCGTACATATCAGGCCTCAAGCCTCCATGCTCAATGTAGAGGTCCCTGGAACCCAAAGCAATGCAGTGCTCGGGACACCTGCCATCGCACTGTCAATCCTATTGCCAAGACAGAGCAGAAGGAGCTTTACTCTTCATGTGAGTCATGCTGTAACTGAGCTAAGTGTGTGTCAGCTGTGGCTCAATAGGTAGCACTCAAACCTCTGAGTCAGAAGGTTGTGGGTTCAAGTCCCACTCCAGAGACTTAGATACATAGATACATAGAGATAGGAACAGGAGTAGGCCATTCGGCCCTTCGAGCCTGCTCCGCCATTCAATGAGATCATGGCTGATCTTCGTCTGAGATCATAGCTGATCTTACCAGTTCAGTACCCCGTCCCCGCCTTTTCTCCGTAACCCTTAATCCCCTTAGCCTTCAGAAATATATCCAATTCTCTCTTGAAAATATTTATTGAATTAGCCTTCACAGCCCTCTGTGGCAGGGAATTCCACAGGCTCACCACTCTTTGAGTGAAGAAATTCTTCCTCATCTCTGTTTTAAATGATTTGCCCGTTATTTTTAGACTGTGGCCCCTGGTTCTGTGCTCCCCGGCCATTGGAAACATTCTCTCTGAATTCAGCCTGTCCAGGCCTGCCATAATTTTATATGTTTCGATGAGATCCCCTCTCAATCTTCTAAACTCCAGTGAGTACAAGCCCAAACTATTTAATCTCTCTTCGTAGGTCATTCCCGCCATTCCAGGTATCAGCCTGGTGAATCGCCGTTGCACTCTTTCCATGGCAAGAACATCCTTCCGCAGATGGGGCGACCAAAACTGTACACAATACTCCAGATGCGGTCTCACCAGCACCTTGTACAGCTGTAGTAAGGTATCCCTATTCCTATACTCGAACCCCCTTGATATGAAGGCCAACATACCATTTGCCTTCTTAATCGCCTGTTGCACCTGCATGCTCTCCTTCAGTGACTGGTGCACAAGAACACCCAGGTCCCTCTGCACTTCCCCATCTCCCAATCTATTGCCATTTAGATAATAATCTACCCTCCTGTTTTTACCCCCAAAGTGGATAACCTCGCATTTATCCACATTATAGTGCATCTGCCACGTATCCGCCCATTCCCCCAACCTGTCCAAATCGCACTGTAGCCTCCTGACATCCTCATCAGAGCCCACCCCTCCTCCTAGTTTAGTGTCGTCAGCGAATTTGGAAATATTGCATCCAATTCCCTGATCCAGATCATTTATATATATTGTGAACAGCTGGGGTCCCAGGACAGATCCTTGCGGCACCCCGCTGGTCACTGCCTGCCACTTGAGCACATAATCCAGGCCGACACTTCCAGTGCAGTACTGAGCGAGTGATGCACTGTCGGAGGTGCCGACTTTCTGATGAGACGTTAAACCAGAGGCCCCATCTGCCCTCTCAAGTGGACGTAAAGATCCCAGGGCACTAAGGTTCCAGGAAGTGCAGTGAGATAAATGACCAGATAATCTGTTTTTGTGGTGTTGGTTGAGTAGCAAATATAGGCCAAGACACCAGGATAACTCCCTTGCTTTTCTTTGAATAGTGCTGTGATGAAATATTCCATTCATCACTGCCTGTGACTGTGGTCGGTTTCAGGTTTCTCCTCACCATTGTATTGTATATCACTGCCTGTGACTGTGGTTGGTTTCAGGTTTCTCCTCACCATTGTATTGTATATTGGAATGTATGGAATGCATTGTGTGTAGGGCTCCGCCCATACCTGGCCCCTATGTAAGCAAGCAGTCTGGCCTCATATCCAGTACTGCAGATCTCCAGATGGAAGATACCACTCTCCACTGCATGTTATCTTCTAAGTTAATAAAAGCCTTGTTTTGTTTCGCTAACATCGAGTCTCGGAATTATTGAGGCACATCAAGTGCTGTGGAATTTTTTTATGTCCATTCGAGCATATGGAGCCACAGTCTAACAACTCATCCGAAAGACGCCACCTTTGACAGTGCAGCACTCCCTCGGAACTGCACTGGAGTGTCAGCCAAGATGATGTGCTCAAGTCCCTGGAGTGGGGCTTGAATCCATGACCTTCTGACTCATCGGGGCGAGACTGCTACCACAGAACCAAGTTGGCACTAGAGATATTAGAGTTTTGTTCATAAGTAGTTAATGCAAGACTGTGGCCCAACAAAATATCTGCAGGTCAGGTTTTCTTCCCCCCCCGCCCCCATCAGCTGATGAGATAGAACGCCTCGATTTTAAAATTCTCATCCTGGTTTTCAAATCGCTCCATGGCCTCGCCCCTCCGTCTCTGTAACCTCCTCTAGCCCCACAACCCTCCGAGATCTCTGCGCTCCTCCAGTTCTGGCCTCGTGAGCATCCCCGATTTCAATCGCTCCACCACTGGCGGCCGTGCTTTCAGCTGCCTCGGTCCGAAGCTCTGGAATTCCTTCCCTAAACCTCTCTGCCTCTCTTTCCTCCTTTAAGATCCTCCTTAAAACCTACCTCTTGGTCACCTGCCCCAATATCTCCTTAAGTGTCAAATTTTGTTTGATAACGCTCCTGTCAAACACCTTGGGATGTTTTACAACATTAAAGGCGCTATATAAATGTAAGTTGTTGTTGAGATAGTTTGAATAGTGCGTGCGTAACCTCCCTGCTGTCGCCTATACAGCAGACCCAGTCCTGAGAAACCAACTTCCCACTTTCCTATGTGTAATGCATACTTGCTTTGGAGGAGAGTTAATGAGGTACTGAGTAATTAAGCCACTTCCAGAGAGAGAGAGTAGCTTTATAATTCAATTGGCTCATGTTGTTGCCAAATCACTTTGCTTACTTTTCAAGGTGGCTCCCACAACAAATCGAACTCAGATGCTTCCCAATATTGTGTTGCTGGCCTGTAAGGACAGACCATGTACCCAGAACCAAGATGGTGGAGCTGACACAAGTGCTGGTAGCAGCAGCTATTTAGTTTTGGCACTGGCAGCACTTGGCCACACTGGGGGAACCCAGTGAGCCCACCCGTCTCCGACAACACTCACAAAGAGCTGTCTGGACTGCAGAATTGTCTCGAGCACAAAATCTAGGCTGACACTCCCAGTGCAGTGTTGAGGGAGTGCCGCACTGTCGGAGGTGCCGTCTTTCGGATGAGATGTTAAACCGAGGCCCTCTCAGGTGGGCATAAATGATCCCATGGCACTATTTCGAAGAAGAGCAGAGGAGTTATCCCCGGTGTCCTGGCCAATATTTATCCTTCAACCAACATCACTGAAACAGATTATCTGGTCATTATCACATTACTGTTTGAGGGACCTTGCTGTGCGCAAATTGGCTGCCACATTTCCTACATTACAGCAGTACTCCATTGGCTGTAAATGCTTTGGAAAGTCCTGAGGCCGTGAAAGACACCTTGGCCTAGAAACGGGGCGCCAGCCTCGCCAGGGCGCTAAAAGTAGCGCACCGGAAGTAGTAGCGGCCACCTGCCGGAAATTAACTTTGCGCGCCCAAGAGGGAAGCGCGGCGCTACTGGAGGCACCCCGCATCCCTCTTGGGGCGCTGCAACTCAATATCGCTGCACAACGTGCCGCGGCACGGCGCGCTGCGGTACTGCAGGCCTTCCTCCCCTTCTTAAAGGGGAGGGGACTGCTGCAGCGCGATCAAAGATCACGAGTGCCGGCAAAAGAGCCCGGCACCGAGGAGAAGTGCCGGGCTCTTGGAACACAGCCGGCACTCCGCAGGGGGCCAGCGCGGAGGTGTGCTGGCAGGTGGCCAGCAAAAAAAATGGCCGCCCCGCGCCTCTACCGCCGCAGGTAGGCCCCCCTGAACCGGTCGCAAATAGCGACCGGCGTTAAAGCAGGGGGCGCAACTAAATTTCACGTACCGCTAAATTTAGCAGGAGGCGTAGCCAGTGGCGTCCAACCCACTAAGTGCCCTCTTAAGGCGCTAACGGGTGGCGCAGCCCACTGAATTTCTAGGCCCTTGTCTGTCTGTCTTTCTTCCTCAGCACACAGCAAGGACTCAACACCTCCCCAGTTCAAGGTGCAATCTCCTGCAGCCGAGCGTTATAAACCAAGGATGTTTTAGCCCCCACAGTTTCACACAGACAGTAATGAAGATTAATGAGATACTGCTACTTTCTCTGAAAATATACCTTAATTTCCATCGCCTCCAAATGTCAAAGTTAGTTTCAAATTACACCTAAAAGCTGCGTCTCTCTCATTTTTAAGGGGATTAAGGGTTACGGAGAAAAGGCGGGGACGGGGTACTGAACTGGTAAGATCAGCTATGATCTCAGACGAAGATCAGCCATGATCTCATTGAATGGCGGAGCAGGCTCGAAGGGCCGAATGGCCTACTCCTGTTCCTATCTCTATGTTTTCTATGTTTATGGAAACATTTCTAATTTGCTGTTTTAGCTGCAGAAGCAGTTTGGGGATATTGGGCCGGATATTCCGATCCCTACGGGTGTGAGTACGGACTGTGTACCCACCCGTAGGGACATCGGAAATGCCGGTTTCAGGCATGCCAAGCGCATGCGCTGAAAACCGGCATTTCCGATCTGTCAAGAAAGCTCTTGACAGATCGGACGCCTGCCCTGGAGAAGGGCCTCTGCGGGCGGATAGTTCTGCTTTCTGCAGAACCTCCGCCCGCAGAAAACCCTTAGAAATCTTACGCCTGGTAAAAGCAGGGGTAAGGCCTGCTGTTACCAGCATAAGAGTTGAAAAAAGTTTATAAAAAATTTCACTCATTTATCATTTAAAAAAAGGTAAGTTTATTTTCAGCCCCGTAAAAAACTTTAATTACTTTTTTCAAAAAATTACATTTTTGCTTAAAATATTTAATTTATTGTAATTTCAACTCATTTTAAAAATGTGATTTAAAAAAAAATGTATTTAATGTTTTACAGTGTTTTTGGGGTGATCTCCATTCATATATTTGACAGGTCTGTCAAGTGTATGAAGGGAGATTCCCTTCTCCTATTGGCTCCCCATGGCCCACGTGATCCCAGGGACGCTTGCGAACCGCCTGCGCCTCTGGGATACGTGGGCCCTGCACATTTCGAGTTGGAGAGGCCCAGGAACAGAAGTATACGCACCTCGGGAGCCCTCAGGTAAGTGCGTAGATTTTTTCCAGATCGTAGACCCCCGCATGCAGGAAGCCTCCGATCGGAAAATATGGCCCATTATCCTCATCGTTACTATACGCTGAAGGGTTCTGGCCCAATACTGTACATTCAATACTTGTGCTTAGTTTGGGGATTGTGCATGAAGGACAGATTCTCCTTATCGACGTCATCTAAAAAAAAACTCATAATTTAATAGAGTTGTTCAAAATTATGAGGGGTTTTGTAAGAATAGATATGAAGAAACGGGTTCCACTGGCAGGAGGGTCGGTAACCAGGGGACACAGATGTAAGATAATTGGCAAAAAAAATCCGGGGGGTGGGGGGAGGATATAAGGAAAATGTTTGTCCGCAGGGAGCATCTGGAATGCGCTGCCAGAAAGGGTGGTGGAAGCAGATTCAATAACTTTTAAAAAGGAATTGGATAAATACTTGAAAAGGAGAAATTTTCAGGGCCTTGGGGAAAGAGCAGGGGGAGCAGGACTAATGGGACAGCTCCTTCAAAGAGCCGGCACAGACACGATGGGCTGTATGGCTTCCTTCTGTGCTGATATATATAAGGACGTTGATGGTGGGGGATTCGGCAATGGTAATGCCGTTGAAGGTCAAGGGGAGGTGGTTAGACTCTCGCTTGTTTGGAGATAGTCATTGCCTGGCACTTCTGTGGCGCGAAGGTTACCTGCCACTTATCAGCCCAAGCCTGAACGTCGTTCAGGTCTTATTTCATGTGGGCATGGACTGCTTCATTACCTGAGGAGTTGTGAATGGCGCTGAACACTGTGCAGTCATCAGCGAACATCCCCATTTCTGACCAGTTTGTGTTACAGTGACTACACGTCAAAAGTAATTAATTGGCTATGAAGCTTTTTAGAACATTTTGCAGCAATAAAAGGCGCTGTATAAATGTATGTTCTTTCTTCTCTATGTAGCTTGTTCACATTGTCCGCAATTCCATGTTTGAATCCCTCCAATCAGGTTTTCGCCTCTGCCACAGTATCGAAACGGTTCTCATCAAAGTCACAAATGACATCCTCTGTGACTGTGACAAAGGTAAACTATCCCTTCTCATCCTTCTTGACTTTTCTGCAACCTTTGACAGTTGACCACTCCATCCTTCTCTAATGCCTCTCCACTTTCGTCCAACTGGGTGGGACTGCACTCGCCTGGTTCCATTCTTATCTGTCTAATCGTAGCCAGAGAATCACCTGCAATGGCTTCTTTTCCCACTCCCGCATCATTACCTCTGGTGTCCCCCAAGGATCTATCCTTGGCCCCCTCCTATTTCTCATCTACATGTTGCCCCTTGGCGACATCATCCGAAAACACAGCGTCAGTTTCCACATGTACACTGACGACACCCAGCTCTACCTCACCACCACTTCTCTCGACCCCTCCACAGTCTCTAAACTGTCAGACTGCTTGTCCGACATACAGTGCTGGATGAGCAAAAATTTTCACCAATTAAATATTGGGAAGACCGAAGCCATTGTTTTCAGTCCCCGCCACAAACTCCGTTCCCTAACCACTGACTCCATCCCTCTCCCTAACATCTGCCCGAGGCTGAACCACACTGTTCGCAACCTTGGTGTCATATTTGACCCCGAAGTGAGCTTCCGACCACATATCCGTAGCATAACAAAGACCGCCTACTTCCACCTCTGTAACATCGCCCGTCTCCGCCCTTGCCAAAGGTTCACCCGCTGCTGAAACCCTCATCCATGCCTTTGTTACCTCTAGACTTGACTATTCCAACGCACTCCTGAATGGCCTCCCACATTCTACCCTACGTAAACTTGAGGTCATCCAAAACTCAGCTGCCCGTGTCCTAACTCGCACCAAGTCCCATTCGCCCATCTCCCCTGTGCTCGCTGACCTACATTGGCTCCCGGTTAAGCAGCGCCTCGATTTCAACATTCTCATCCTTGTTTTCAAATCCCTCCATGGCCTCGCCCTTTCCTACCTCTGTAATCTCTTCCAGCCCCACAACACCCGGCGATATCTGCGCTCCTCTAATTCTGCCCTCTTGAGCACCCCTGATTATAATCGCTCAAACGTTGGTGGCCATGCCTTCTGTTGCCTCTGCTCTGGAATTCCCTCCCTAAACCTCTCTGCCTTGCTACCTCTCTCTCCTCCTTTAAGACACTCCTTAAAACCTACCTCTTTGACCAAGCTTTTGGTCACTTCCCCTAATCTATCCTTATGTGGCTCGGTGTCAAATTTTTTGTCTTACAATACTCCTGTGCCGCGCCTTGGGACGTTTTGCTACGTTAAAGGCGCTATATAAATACAAGTTGTTGTTGTTGTGTTCAATGCCACATATACTGTAGTATTTAGAATACTTGTGTGGCTGGCAATGAGGTCCACTCATGCAAGGTTCGGGATGCATTGGGTGATCATCTGTCAATCATAGAATCAGAGACGTTTATGGCACAGAAGGAGGCCATTCAGCCCATCGTGTCTGTGCCAGCCGAAAAAGAGCTATCCCGTCTAATCCCACTTTCCAGCTCTTGGTCCGTAGCCTTGCAGGCCACGGCACTTAAAGTGCACCTCCAAGTACTTTTTAAACACGATGAGGGTTTCTGCCTCTACCTCCCTTTCAGGCAGTGAGTTCCAGACCACACCCCAGCGGCCCCCCCCTCCCCCCCCCCCCCACCACCCCCTGGGTGAAAAAAGTTCTCAACTCCCCTCTAATCCTTCTACCAATTACTTTAAATCTATGCCCCCTGGTTATTGACCTCTCTGCTGAGGGAAATAGATCCTTCCTATCCATTCTATCTAGGACCCCCATAATTTTATACACCAGATCTCGGAGACAGAAGGGCAGGGGTCATTGACAAACAACACCAGCGTAGCCGAGATTAGACAGAGAGAGCCCCCAGCCTCACCATCGGTCCTTCAGTCAAATTTTCCAAACTAAATCTGTACAGTTTTGATGTTCTGATCAACCAGAGATAATCATCCAGATTATCTTCACCGAAATGTCCTCTTTCTTTTCCCCAAAGCTAATTGTAAACAGCAATGCCACGAGCAGAGATTTGGGTATTAGAAAAACAATCATTTCTTCCTTTCTATGCAAATTCTGCTCCGCACAAAACCTGATGTTGATCCTTACAGAAACCGAATCCACTCAAATGCAATGGGAGGAGGACCTGGTGCGCTGTGGGTTCACGATGTATTTATACTGCATCTCACAGGGCCATCTCAAAGTACTTCACAATGAATAAATTACTTTGAAGTGCATTTATGGAGGTAAATGCAGCAGCCAGTTTGCACAGAGGAACGTCCCATAAGCTGAAAATGAGTTAAATAACCAATTAATCTGAGGGTGTTTTTGTAGTCGTCTTTTGTCTCCACTAGTCCTATCACCATCTCGTCTCGTTTTGAATACCTCTTAATGTCTCTTCACTTCTCTTTTGTTCTCTCCCAGCCTGGCCTTCAGTCTTGACAAAGGGTTTGACCCGAAACGTTGACTCTATTTTCTCTCCACGGATGTTGCCTGGCCTGCTGAGTTTTTCCAGCATTTTCTGTGTTTTTTTTTGTAGTGTTGGTTGAGGGAGGAATACCAGGAGAACACCTCTGTCCTTCGTTGAATGGTGCCATGGGATCTTTTGCATTCCCTTGAGCAGGAAGGCAGCGCCTTGCTTTAATATCTCATCTAAAAGACGGCATCTCCAACACTGCAGCACTTCCCTCAATACTGCACTGAAGTGTCAGCTGAGATTATGTGCTCAAGTTCAGCAGTGGGAATTGAACCCACTAAGTTATGACTCAGAGACAGGAGTACCATCAACTGAGCCAAGCTGTATTTACTTCTTTGGGCATGGAACTCACTATAAATTTTTAATATTACTGTTTTGCAAAAAAAAACTGCGCATTCTTTTTTAGATTTTCCACAAGAAATCCCCAAAAGTTTACAATCCCTATTCCAACTGAAACGAACAATTCAAACAGAAGTAAATGACGTGGAATGGAATTTGAGGTTCAACTCTTTAGTTATTGAAGCTCCCATTGTCTATGTCTCTCTGTTACAGCATCAGTAATATTAAAGACTAGTCAGAGTTGCACTGTCGAAGGTGCCGTTTTTCGGATGAGACATTAAACTGCCATCTCAGGTGGACCTATTATCTGGTCATTATCACACTGCTGTTTGTGGGAGCTTGCCGCGTGCAAATTGGCTGTTGCATTTCCTACATTACAACAGTGACTAAATTGGCTGTAAAGCACTTTGAGACGTCTTGTGGTCGTGAAAGGTGCTATATAAATGCAAGTCTTGCTTTCTTTCAAAAAGTACTTAATTGCATGTAAAGCGCTTTGGGATGTTCTGAGATCATGAAAGGCGCTATGTAAATGCAAGTCTTTATTGCACAGTGTGATGCATGCAACATAGCATGTCTACACCGGAACTAAACTGATATACATTCTTTGGTCTCTAATTCATCCTTAAATATTTGCAAAGAAAATTTTACGGCACTACCACAGAACCCTGATAAATAGTAATCATCAACCAACTGTACAGTGTGAAGCACAAGTACACTGATCATAGAATCATACAGCACAGAAGGAGGCCATTCGGCCCATCATACATGTGCAAGCTCTTTGAAAGAGCTATCCAATTAGACTCACTCCCCTGCTCTTTCCCCGTAGCCCTGTCATTTCTTTTCCCTTCAAGTATTTATCCAATTCTCTTTTGAATGTTTCTATTGAATCTGCTTCCACCACCCTTTCAGGCAGTGCATTCCAGATCACAACTCGCTGTGTAAAAATATGTTTCCTGATGTCGCCTCTGGTTCTTTTGCCAATCACCTTAAATCTGTGTCCTCTGGTTACCGACCCTTCTGCCACTGGAAACAGCTTCTCCTTATTTACTCTATCAAAACCATTTGTGATTTTGATCACCTCTATCAAATCTCCACTTAAGGAGATTTAAGGAGAAGAACAACCTCAGCTTCTCCAATCTCTCCACGTAACCAAAGTCCCTCATCCCTGGTACCATTCTGGTAAATCTCTTCTTCACCCTCTCGAAGGCCTTGACATCCTTCCTAAACTGTGGTGCCCAGAATTGAACACAATACTCCAGCTGAGGCCTAACCAAAGTTTTGTAAAGGTTTAGCATAACTGCCTTGTTTTTGTACTCTATTCCTCTATTAATAAAGCCAAGGATCCGATATGTTTTTTTTTAAAAAACAGCCTTCTCAATTGATCCTGCTATCTTCAAAGATTTGGACACAAACACCCCCCAGGGTTCTCTGTTCCTGCACCCCCTTTAAAATTGTACCATTTAGTTTGCATTGCCTCTTCTCACTCTTCCCCCTGATGTGATGTGCTAATGTGCAGCTGGAATGGGCAGTGGGATATGGATTGGTATCCACAAATCTCTGGGCCACAGTACTGCTGAGCGGAGACCAGTGGCTTTCTCACAACCACTGGAAGGAAAATCAACGCTGTTCATCGTTGGAGTGCCCTCTCGCAACCAGAGAGCTTGTTAAGTACAAAAACGTATTGTAAACCCACACTACATATCAACACATTCTGAACCTTCACCATGTCAATGCAGCAAGAGAATGTTCGAAGTATAAACATTCTAAACCTTCGGCCTCAATGCAGCAAGAGAATGTTCAGAAAAGAATCTAAACCCATGTCACACGTCAACAGAGCAAGACGGCATTTGCAGGGAAAACATTTTAAACTTGTGCCACACATCAATAGGGCAAGGGAATCTTTGCATTGTAACCATTTTCAACTCGCATCACACATCAATAGGGCAAGGTAGTCTTTGCATTGTAACCATTTTCAACTCGCATAACACATCCATAGGGCAAGAGGATCTTTGCACTGTAAACATTCTAAACTCAAGCCACACATCAATATTTATGGCCTTTATTGCAAGGGGGTTGGAGTATAAGAGTAAGGAAGTCTTGCTACAATTGTACAGGGCCTTGGTGAGACCACGCCTGGAGTACTGTGCACAGTTTTGGTCTCCTTATCTAAGGAAGGATATACTTGCCTTGGAGGCGGTGCAACGAAGGTTCACTAGATTGATTTCTGGGATGAAAGTGCTGTCCTATGATGGGAGATTGTGTAGAATGGGCCTATACTCTCTGGAGTTTAGAAGAATGAGAGGTGATCTCATTGAAGCATACAAGATTCTGAAGGGGATTGACAGGGTAGATGCTAAGAGTTTGTTTCCCCTGGCTGGAGAGTGTCTAGAACTAGGGAGCATAGGCTCAAGATAAGGGGTCAACATAGAAACACAGAAGATAGGAGCAGGAGTAGGCCATTCGGCCCCTCGAGCCTGCTCCGCCATTTAATGAGATCATGGCTGATCATCCAAATTCAGTACCCTGTCCCTGCTTTCTCCCCATATCCCTTGATCCCTTTAGCCTTAAGAAATATATCTAACTCCTTCTTGAATATAGTTAATGAATTGGCCTCAACTGCCTTTTGTGGTAGAGAATTCCACAGGTACACCACTCCCTGGGTGAAGAAATTCCTCCTCATGTCTGTCCTAAAAGGCTTACCCCTTATCTTTAGACTGTGACCCCTGGTTCTGGACTCCCCCGCCATTGGCAAAATCCTTCCTGCATCCAGTCCTGTTAGAATTTTATAAGTTTCAATGAGATCCCCTCTCATTCTTCTAAACTCCAGCGAATATAAGCCCAATTGACCCAATCTCTCCTCATACGTCATTCCTGCCATCCCAGGTGTCAGCCTGGTGAATCTTCGCTGCACTCTCTCCATGGCAAGAACATCCTTCCTCAGATAAGGTGACCAAAACTGCACACAATACTCAAGGTGTGGTCTCACCAAAGCCCTGTACAACTGCAGCAAGGCATCCTTGCTCCTGTACTCGAATCCTCTCGCTATGAAGGCCAGCATACCATTTTCCTTCTTAACCGCCTGCTGCACCTGCATGCTTACCTTCAGCGACTGGTGTACAAGGACACACAGGTCTTGTTGCACTTCCCCTTCTCCCAATCTATAGCCGTTCAGATACTAATCTGCCTTCCTGTTTTTGCCACCAAAGTGGATAACCTCACATTTATCCATATTATACTGCATCTGCCATGCATCTGCCCAATCACCCAACCTGTCCAAATCATACTGGAGTTTCTCTGCATTCTCCTCACAGCACACACGCCCACCCAGCTTTGTGTTCTCTGCAAAATTGGAGATATTACATCTAGTTCCCTCGTCTAGATCATTAATATATATTGTGAATAGCTGGGGTCCTAGCACCAATCCCTGCGGTACCCCACTAGTCACTGCCTGCCACTCGGAAAAAGACCCGTTTATTCCAACTCTTTGCTTCCTGTCTGCCAACCAGTTCTCTATCCAAGTCAGTGCCTTACCCCCAATCCCATGTGCTTTAACTTTACACACTAATCTCTTATGCGCGACCTTATCGAAAGCCTTTTGAAAGTCCAAATACGCCACATCCACTGGTTCTCCCTTATCTATTCTACCAGTTACATCCTCAAAAAATTCCAGTAGTTTAGTCAAGCACGATTTACCTTTTGTAAATCCATGTTGACTTTGTCCGATCCTGTCACTGCTTTCCAAGTGCTCTGCTATTACATCTTTTATAATGGACTCTAGCATTTTCCCCGCTACCGATGTCAGACTTACCGGTCTATAATTCCCCGTTTTCTCTCTACCACCTTTTTTAAATAGTGGGGTTACATTAGCTACCCTCTAATCCTTGGAAATGTGCCAGAGTCTATAGAATTTTGGAAGATGACCAGCAATGCATCTACTATTTCTAGGGCTATATCCTTAAGTACCCTAGGATGTAGATTATCAGGCCCTGGGAATTTATCGGCCTTCAATCCCGTCAATTTCCTTAACACCATTTCCCTACAAATATTGATTTCATGCAGTTCCTCCCTCTCATTAGACCCTATGTTCCCCAACATCTCTGGGAGGTTATTTGTGTCCTCCTTTGTGAAGACAGAACCAAAGTATGTATTTAATTGGTCAGCCATTTCTTTGTTCCCCATTATAAATTCCCCTGATTCTGACTGCAAGGGATCTACGCTTGACTTCACCAATCTTTTTCTCTTCACATATCTATAGAAGCTTTTACAGTCAGTTTTTATGTTCCCAGCAAAATTACTCTCATATTCTATTTTCCCCCTCTTAATTAATCCTTTTGTCCTCCTTTGCTGAATCCTAAACTGCTCCCAATCTTCAGGTTTGCTGCTTTTTCTGGACAATTTATATGTCCTCTCCTTGGATCTTATGCTATCCCTAATTTCCCTTGTTAGCCACAGTTGCGCCACCTTTTTTGTTTTATTTTTATGCCAGTCAGGGATGAACAAATTCTGTAGTTCATCCATGCGATCTTTAAATGTTTGCCATTGCCTATCCACCGTCAATCCCTTTAAGTAACGTTCCCCAATCCATCCTAGCCAACTCGCGCCTCATACCATCGTAGTTTCCTTTATTTAAATTCAGGACCCTAGTCTCTGAGTCAACTACTCCACTCTTCATCTTAATGAAGAATTCTATCATATTATGATCGCTCATCCCCAAGGGGCCTCGCACAACAAGATTGCTAATCAATCCTTTCTCATTACATAATACCCAGTCTAAGATGGCCTGATCTCCAGTTGGTTCCTCAACATATTGGTCCAGGAAACCATCCCATATACACTCTAGGAATTCCCCCTCCACAGTATTGTTACTAATTTGGTTAGACCAATCTATATGTAGATTAAAGTCACCCATGATAATCGCTGTGCCTTTATTGCACGCATCTCTAATTTCGTGTTTAATGCCATCCTCAACCTCAGCATTACTGTTTGGGGGTCTGTATACAACTCCCACTAATGTTTTCTGCCCCTTCGCAGCTCTACCCATACAGATTCCACATCATCAGAGCTAATATCAGAGCTAGTAGGCCATTTAAGACTGAGATGAGGAGGAATTTCTTCAGAGGGTTGTGAATCTTTGGAATTTTCTGCCCCAGAGAGCTATGAATGCTGAGTCTTTGAGTATATTCAAGGCTGAAATAGATAGATTTTTGTACTCTCGGGGAATCAAGGGATATGGAGATCGGGTGGGAAAGTGGAGTTGAGGTCGATGATCAGCCATGATCTTATTGAATGGCGGAGCAGACTCGAGGGGCCGTATGGCCTACTCCTGCTCCTAATTCTTATGTTCTTATCAATAGGGCAAGAGAACATTAAAATATAAAAATTCTAAACCCATAGGACAACACCATAATGAGCACTTGCTCTTCTTTGAACTACAGTGCAACTAAATTATAATGAGATTTAGTACTGCATTAAGATCAATTATTTTCACCCATCTACTTAATTAACTTTACCTAATTCCTCGCCAGAATAAATCCTTCACATTTTGCATAAACAGATGTTATTATTAATACCAACAGGATATCATTTATATCACACTTGTGGCACCAAGTCACTTGCGAATTTACCTCTTGCAAGTTATCAAGTCAAGCCCCCATGCGGGATATGCATCATGATCCCATGAGTCTGACAATGTGTCCGTATTTAATGAATATATTTCTAGTTAGTATCAATGCTATTCTTGTATATAGTAAAAAAGTGTGCCAATTGAATTGTGTTATAATCAAAAGATTTTGGTGCACTTTTAAAATAACAGGCCCCTTCGAGTGAAGCCTAGGACAGTGCAGCAATGATAGGACCACCTTAGCATCGATGCTTTCACTTAGCTTCCAGGGGCATCAAAAGCACCCAACAAGTTACCAATTTAGCTTTTCACATTTCCAATCTTAAATCATTCAAAGTGCTCATTCTATACTGTGTCCCATAAGGAACATGTGTGAAAGGGTAAGTCGGTAACTTATTGGGTGCTCTTGATGCTCCTGGAAGTTAAGTGAAAGCATCGACGCTAAAATAAGGTGGCCCTAACCATTGCTACACATTCTAATCATATCTGAGAATGTCTGCGATACATCACATTGAACAAACGATATGAATTAGTAGATTATAACTACAGTGGGTCCCCATGTACAATCAACGCTGAAGAAGCCAAATCCTGGAGAAAAGGAAGTTTCACCACCCAGACCCCTTCACAGAATGGGAAATCACGTGCAACAGCGCTGCCACATTTGTAACGCTTCCTTTAATTCGCACTAACATGAAATGGCTTTGTAACAGCAGACCGCTCATGGGCCTGAATGATGAGACTTCCGCTTATAAAAAGTGTCCCTTCACATTGCCATTGCATCGTAAATTCCCCAAGATCACCCACCTCTGCTCGCAAATGTGATACAATATCTCCACATGGCGTTGTTGTCACTGGGCAGGAAAAGGCTCTCTTTCCCCCCCCCCCCCTCCAACCACACCCACCTCCCCCAACCCCCATGAAAGAAGATTAGCAGCACCATCCACCCAAGTGAAATGCACATTTGCAGAAAATGCCTTATCCATAATTTTGCCGACTTTAGGCTTCATTTCTCCAATTTCCTCCATGCCAGCCTCCCATCCTCCGCCTTTATGAACTCAGCCACATTTAAGTCCCACTTGCCCATCAAGCCCATTGTTGCTAACTTACACTGGCTCCCTCACTCCCAATGTATTGAATTTAGAAGTCCTCATCTTTAAATCCATCCACAACCTTGAAGAAAAAATGCCGTAAGAATGATCTTAAATGTGCCACTTCAGTCCTACTCTCTGGAATTCTCTCCCTAAACCCCTTCGCCTTCCACTTCTCTCTCCAACTTCAAAAACTTTGTCAAACATATCGTTTTGACCAAATTTTCAGTCAACTCTCCTACAAGTCAGCAACCATTCCTGTGTCATGGGTACAGCAGTGCAGTGGTTAAATTACTGGACCAATAATCCAGAGAACGAGTTCAAATCCCACCATGGCAGTCGGAGAATTTGAATTCCATTTTTTAAAAATCTGGAAATTTAAAAAAAAAGTAAAAGTCTTGGATTGTCGTAAAAACCCAACTGGTTCACTAATGTCCTTCAGGGAAGGATGCTTGTCGTCCTTACCCAGTCTGGGCCTGTACATGGTTGACTCTTAATCGCCCTTTGAGGTGACCTAGCAAGGCAATCCATTGTATCAAACCACTACAAAGAAGGCGGCCCACCACCACCTATCTCAGCACAATTAGGGATGGGCAATAAATGCCGGCCTTACCACAGAGGCCTATTTTTTACATTAAAGGTGCTATATAAATGATGGTTGCCATTCTTGCTATATCAAACTACACAGAAGGTAATTTTTCCATTCTAATTAGTGATTTGGGAAGTGGAGCACATTACACTGGCCACTCTGCTGAGGTTGGGGGAAAAGTCAATGGTTGAGGGAGCTCTGATTTGCTTTGCATCCAATTAGAACTGACCTCGAGTGCTTGTTGCTGACAGTGGGTACCCAAAATAGTAAATGTTTCATTGTTCCAGCAGTAACATGCCTCACTTTGATGAACTCAAAAATTTAGATAGCAGGAAAAAAAATGGTTCTGAAGAGCACTTCACTGCACTGCCCATCTGGGTATTTTAACTCCCTCCACGTTGGTTAAAAGTCTATAAAACATGATTAAAAACCAATGTATAGGTAGACATGATTTGCAAATTGCCCAAGGATTTCTTCCTTCTCAATTGCAAACCTGCTGAGTGTATCTAGCATTTTCGGTTTGGATTTTCAGCATCACTTTTAATTCTCTTTTCCACTCTAATTAGAGGTCTCCTCCTACTATACACCTTTCCCCAATTGAAAGAGCAGACAAGCAACCGCTCGAGCCTCTTATTGCCGCTTTAGCATTTTGTAATCTCTCTCCATTTAAATAATAATTTGCTTTTTTATTTTTCCTTCCAAAGTGTATAACCTTGCACTTTCCCACATTATATTCCATCTGCCAAATGTTTGCCCACACTGTGGTAAGGCCGGCATTTATTGCCCATCCCTAATTGTGCTGAGATAGGTGGTGGTGGGCCTTCTTCTTTGTAGTGGTTTGATACAACGGATTGCCTTGCTCGGTCACCTCAAAGGGCAATTAAGAGTCAACCATGTACAGGCCCAGACCGGGTAAGGACGACAAGCTTCCTTCCTTGAAGGACATTAGTGAACCAGTTGGGTTTTTATGACAATCCAAGACTTGTACATTTTTTTTTTTAATTTCCAGGTTTTTAAAAAATGGGATTGGGACTCATGTTCTCTGGATTATTGGTCCAGTAATTTAACCACTGCACTACTCACTTAGTCTGTCTATATCCCTTTGCAGGTTCTTTTGAGTCCTCTGCACAACTTGCTTTCCCACCCATGTTTGTATTATCTGCAAACTTGACTACATTACACTCGATCCCTTCATCCAAGTCATTAATGTAGATTGTAAATAGTTGAGGCCCCAGCACCGATCCCTGTGGCACCTCACTAGTTCCTGTTTGGCCAACCGGAAAATGACCCATTTATCCCGACTCTCTGCTTTCTGTTAGTTAGCCAATTCTCTATCCATGCTAATATATTACACCCAATTCCGTGAGCTCTTATCTTATGCAGTAACCTTTTATGTGGCACCTTATCGAATGCCTTCTGGAAATCCAAATACACCACATCCACTGGTTCACCTTTGTCCACCCTGCTCATTACCTCCTCAAAGAACTCCAGCAAATTTTTTAAACATGATTTCCCTTTCATAAAACCATGCTGACTCTGCTCGACTGCATTATGATTTTCCAAATGCCCTGCTACTGCTTCCTTAATGAAGGATTCCAGCAGTTTCCCAATGACAGACATTAGGCTAACTGATCTATAGTTTCCTGCTTTCTGTCTCCCTCCTTTCTTAAATAGGGGTGTTACATTTGCGGTTTTCCAATCCGCTGGGGCCTCTCCAGAGTCCAGGGAATTTTGGTATATTGCAACCAATGCATCCACTATCTCTGCAGCCACTTCTTTTAAGACCCTGGGATGCAGGTCAGCTGGTCCAGGGGACTTGTCATCTTTTAGCCCCATTATTTTACCAAGTACTATTTCCTTAGTGATAGTGATTGTCTTTAGTTCCCCCCTCCCTGTGGCCCCTTGATTATCCATTATTGGGATGCTGTTAGTTTCTTCTACTGTGAAGACAGATACAAAATATTTGTTCAGAGTCTCTGCCATTTCCCCGTTCCCCATTATTAATTCCCCAGTCTCATCCTCTAAGGGACCAACTTTTACTTTAGCTACTCTCTTCCTTTTTATATACCTGTAGAAGCTCTTACTATCTGTTTTAATGCTTATTGCCAGTTTACTCTCATAATTCATCTTCGCTCTCTATTATTTTTTTAGTTCCTTTGCTGGTTTTTAAAAATTTGCCAATCCTCTGGTCTCCCAGCAATCTTGGCAATATTGTATGCTTTCGTTTTCAATTTGATACCAACTTTTACTTCCTTAGTTAGCCACGGATGGTGTTCCCTTCTCTTAAAATCTTTCTCTCTCACTGGAATATATTTTTGTTGAGAGTTATGAAATATCTCCTTAAATGTCCGCCACTGCATTTCAACTGTCTTACCCTTTAATTTATTTATCCAGTCCACTTTAGCCAGTTTTGCCCTCATGCCACTGTAATTGCCTTTGTTTAAGATCAGGACATTGGTTTGAGATACAACTTTCTCACCCTCCAACTGAATTTGAAATTCAACCATGCTATGATCACTCTTTCCTAGAGGATCCTTTATATGAGATCATTTATTAATTCTGTCTCATTACACAGTACCAGATCCAAGATAGCCTGCTCCCTGGTTGGTTCCATTACATACTGTTCTAGGAAACCATCCTGGATGCACTCTATGAACTCCTCTTCAAGGCTACAATGGCCAATTCGATTTGTCCAATCAATATGGAGATTAAAATCACCCATGATTATTACCGTACCTTTTCTACCTTCATTTATTGATTTATACTCTGTCCAACAGTATTGCTACTGTTCGGGGGCCTGTAGATTACGCCCACCAGAAACTTTTTCCCTTTATTATTTTTTATCTCCACCTAAACCGGTTCTACATCTTGATCTTCTGAGCCAAATATCTCTTCTCACCACTGCACTGATCCCATCCTTTACCAACAAAGCCACCCCACCTCCCTTTCCTTTGTCTGTCCTTCCAAATTGTCAAATACCCTGGAATATTCAGTTCCCAGCCCTGGTCACCTTGCAACCACGTCTCTGTAATGGTGCTCAGATCATACCCATTTGTATCTATTTGTGCCGTCAACTCATCTATCTTGTTAAGAATGCTGCGTGCATTCAGATATAGAGCTTTTAACTGTGTCTTTTTACCATGTCTCCTTGTTTTGGCCCCATTTTCTGTTGCACTCTTATTTTTAAACATTCTGTCCCTTCCTGTCACACTCTGGTTATTATTTCCCCCATCACTATCCTGCTCTATTGCTTTCTCATTGACTTTTTAAATTCCCACTCACCTGGATCCTCCCCCCCCCACTATTTAGTTTAAAGCCCTCTCTATTTGATTCGCCAAGACTCTAGCCCCAGCATGGTTCAAGTGAAGCCCGTCCAAACGGAACAGCTCCCTCTTATCCTAGTAGTGGTGCTAGTGCCCCACAAATTGAAACCCATTTCTCCCACACCAGCCTTTGAGCCACTCGTTCATTTCTCTGATCTTATTTACCCTATGCAAATTCGCTCATGGCTCAGGTAGTAATCCAGAGATTATTATCTTTGTGGTTCTGCTTTTTAGTTTAGCCCCTAGCTGCTCATACTCTCTCAGTAGAACCTCTTTCTTTGTCCTACCTATGTCATTGGTGCCTACGTGGACCATGACAACTGGATCCTCCACCTCCCACTCCAAGTTCCTCTTCAGCCCAGAGGAGATGGCCTTAACCCTGGCACCGGGGTAGGCAACACAGCCTTCGAGACTATTTGAAGAAAAGCAGGGAGTTCTCCCCAGTGTCCTGGCCAATATGGCGGCCGTATGGCAATGAGGCCAATCCTCAAAATGGAGCAGGCTTCCCACCGGCCCGGTCAGACGGCTGGCATGCTCCACTGATTAGCACCGCCCCCCGCACTCCAATAGTTAACATCTACACCCACCTTGAGTCTTGTGAATGAACTAAAGTGATTGTTGCCCAAGCTAAGACCAGACTTCATTTTTGTCACAATGTATTACACATCACTTTTTTCAGTCCACTCATTACTGCGTGAGGAGATGAGATCTCGTAATATCTTATGTTTGTCATAATAATGCTTATAAACTGATAGATGGTGACAGCTACAGATGGGAAACTGCCTGACAGCATTTGGTAAACAGAGAAAGAGACACGGCCACGAGGCAAAACTCAGAGAACACAAAACAACACAGCAAAATATAAGGTACATCGCACGGAGAGTGCAAAATACAAGGTACATCGCACGGAGAGTGCAAAATACAAGGTACATCGCACGGAGAGTGCAAAATACAAGGTACATCGCACGGAGAGTGCAAAATACAAGGTACATCGCACGGAGAGTGCAAAATACAAGGTACATCGCACGGAGAGTGCAAAATACAAGGTACATCGCACAGAGAGTGCAAAATACAAGGTACATCGCACGGAGAGTGCAAAATACAAGGTACATCACACAGAGAGTGCAAAATACAAGGTACATCGCACGGAGAGTGCAAAATACAAGGTACATCGCACAGAGTGCAAAATACAAGGTACATCGCAGAGAGTGCAAAATATAAGGTACATCGCACAGAGAGTGCAAAATACAAGGTACATCGCACAGAGAGTGCAAAATACAAGGTACATCGCAGAGAGTGCAAAATATAAGGTACATCGCACAGAGAGTGCAAAATACAAGGTACATCGCACGGAGAGTGCAAAATACAAGGTACATCGCACGGAGGGTGCAAAATACAAGGTACATCGCACGGAGAGTGCAAAATACAAGGTACATCGCACAGAGAGTGCAAAATACAAGGTACATCGCACGGAGAGTGCAAAATACAAGGTACATCGCAGAGAGTGCAAAATACAAGGTACATCACACGGAGAGTGCAAAATACAAGGTACATCGCACGGAGAGTGCAAAATACAAGGTACATCGCACGGAGAGTGCAAAATACAAGGTACATCACACGGAGAGTGCAAAATACAAGGTACATCGCAGAGAGTGCAAAATACAAACCGACACTCGCGAGAGAGTGCAAGATACTGCTTCGCATTGCCACAAGTTTGATGCTCATCCATTATTCAGCAAGGTCCTTAGCTAAGGACTAACAAGATGGCCATAAAACAACATGGTATTGATAACAGAGGCTGGCAGTTTTGGCTGCCTAACGGAAGCCGGCAATTTATACCTACAGCTGGCTTATGCACTATCGGAAAATAGGCTCCATCTTTTACTTGAAATTTAAGAAAGGGAAGATTTTAATGCTCACTTCAGCAGCTCCTGTGTGTATGTTTATGATGCTGTTTGCAAGGTCATGATTAAAGCTTTACAAGCGCGGCAACAAACTACGGGTGAGCTCAGCAATGTTTGGCCAGTAATCTATACATACACTTGAATCCTGATAAACACATAATTGCTTTGCCCATAAAGGATTATGCTGGACCAGGCTGTTCATTCAAAAATGTCCTGAAGGTTTTCACTGTCCAATCGAGATCACAGACTCGGGGAGTTTGCTCCCTCAAAGGTAGGTTCCATTGGGTCCTGCTCTTCTCTGTACAAATCAATGCCCCATGACTCGTGTCTAATTACAGGTCTGGGGAAGGTGTGGAGGTGGAAGTTTTGCTTCTCCACAGAGGAGAGAAATCAGAGATAACAACAGAAAATGCTGGAAAAAACTCAACAGGCCAGGCAACATCCATGGAGAGAAATTAGAGTCAACGTTTCGGGTCAAAACCTTTTAAGTCTTGATAAAGGGTTTTGACCCGAAACGTTGACTCTAATTTCTCTCCACGGATGTTGCCTGGCCTGCTGAGTTTTTCCAGCATTTTCTGTTGTTATTTCGGATTTCCAGCATCTGCAGTATTTTGCTATCATTGAGAGAAATCAGAGTGTGAGCTGGCCCCCTATCCTTGAGCAATCACCCAGAGGGTGGTGGGGGTCTGGAACTCACAGCCTGAAAGAGTGGTAGAGGCAGAAACCCTCATCGCATTTAAAAAGTACTTGGATGTGCACTTGAAGTGCTGTAACCTACGAGGCTACGGATCAAATGCCGGAAAGTGGGATTAGGGTGGATAGCTCTTTGTCGGCCAGCACGGACAAGATGGGCCGAATGGCCTCCTTCTGTGCTGTAAATTTCTATGAATCTGCTGCAGAGACACCGTAGGTGTTAAGATTTCCAGTCATGAGTCACGTGGCTGAGGCCTGCAGAGAATCAGATCACTCCTCTTTATCCAGGAGATCCTCAGTGTTCTCCGAAACCTGAACAAACACTTGATGCTGGAACTTGCCCACACAACTCTAGCCCCCACACCAAGCATGTGAATCAAACATCCTCGGGACAAATCCCAGTCAGAAAGGGTGATGTATGGACTCCACCAGCAATCCCAGGCAATCTGATACACACTCCTGGAAGCGCACACAACCTCGGCACCTCTTACACAGACCACCTCCAAAAAGGGTCAAGGGGGAGAGAATAAACTAGTCAACCAACCCCACCCCCTCCCATGCTCCACAAAGGACAAATCAAAACCCTGCAAAAACCATCATATTTACCAGGCCCTCAACACTCCGTGACCCAGCCAAACGTCACAGAGTGTTGCAACATCATTCTGATCACTAAAGAGTGGGCTATTTCCAACATATCAATGCGCCAATGGCATACCTCTAAGTACCGTGTGACAAACGGCACAGTTATTTCATAAATATATCGAAGCTTAAAGAAAAATATGAGCAAATTACACCCATCACACGGGCTGAAGCACCCAAATAATGGTCAGTTATTCTTCTTATCTCCTTTACCACCCTTTCATTTCTCCCTGTCCTTCTCTCTCTAACTATTCCTCATCACAGCCCATTTACCCAAATGCAAAATTCTTCCTGCCGCAACTATGGAGGCATCCATGGCAAAAGTGAAAGCTGTCCGGCAAAACTATATAGACCGTTATAGTTTTAATCAGAGACTTTCGCTCCCACTGTGATAGCCCAGGCTGTAGAGCATTCTCTTGTCTCCTCGCACGATCTAGAACCCAAACGTATGAGAACTTGCAAACCAGAGGTACGGGATCGGAATATCCTTTATAGGCGCTGGAGAGACGGTCGCCCCGAGCTTTCCTCTCAGCTAAGAATTCACAATAAAAAAAGTCTAAACTTGATGCTCGCCTTTTGGAAATGGTTGCTTGAAAGCTTCCTTATGACAAAAGCATCAGCTTTGTTCAGGAACAGCACGAAAAAAAAATCACATGCTCACTAGCAAAGAGCTTGAAACCAAGTTATTCTTTTTTTCACCGTGGACAGTAATTATCATCAGCTTGCGCAAACACCAGTCAGATGGTCACCCAGTTACTCGGTTTTGGGTGGTGTTGGTTGAGGGAGGAACATTAAAGAAAGAATGACTTGCATTTCACGGCCTCAGGCCGTCCCAAAGCACTTTACATCCAATGAAGTAATTTTGAAGTGTAGTCACTGTCACGGTTATAATGGTGAGAAACGCAGCAGCCAATTTGTGCACAGCAAGATCCCACAAACAGCAATGAGATCATGAGCGGATAATGGCCCAGAGATTCGGGTCCCCACGGGTGAGTACGCGCTGGGTACTCACGCGTGGGCCCAACGAAAGTGCCGGTTTCGTGCATGCACTGCGCATGCGCTGGAAACCGGAACTTCCGTTCCCTTGAAGGAAGGGATTCGAGGGTCAAATGCGTGCGCCGGAGAGGCAGCGCGTACGCCTGGAACTTCCGTTTTTTTATTTTTTTATTTTTTTATACAGGTTTCTCCGGGAGGGTAAGTCTCCAGCAGCTGCATGTTTAAAAAGCAGTCGCAAGGCCTGCTTTTAACAAGGTAAGTGCTGAATTAAGTAAAATTAAAACATTTTTCCCACAGGTTTATTATTTTTTAAATACTTTAAAGAAAGGTAAGTTTATTTTTAGCCCCGTCAAAAACTAATTAATTTTTTCAAAAATTTAAATTATTGTTTAAAAGTTATTTTATGTAATTTATAGTTAATTTTAAAATGTGATTTAAAAAATATATATTTTTTGAAGTTTTAGTTAGGTTTTGGGGCCGATCTCTATTCATAGATTTGACAGGTCTTCCTGTCAAATTTATGAATGCAGATTCCCTGCTACGATTGGCTCTCCATGGCCCACGTGATCTCAGGGGATGCTTCGAACTAACTGCGTCCCTGGGATACGCAAGCACTGCGCGCCGGCAGTTGGAGCAGGCCCAGGATCGGAATCCCACGCGGGCCCACAGCACAACGGCCGGCGCGCTAGGTAAGTGCAGGTCGAGGGCTTGCACCCACGGGAAGCCTCCGACCCGAATTTCTGGGCCAATGTGTTTTGGTGATGCTGTTTGAGGGATGTATATTGGCCCAGGGCACCAGGGAGAACCTCCTTGCTCTTATTTGAATGAAACATAGAAACATAGAAGATAGGAGCAGGAGTAGGCCATTCGGCTCCTCGAGCCTGCTCCGCCATTTAATGAGATCATGGCTGATCATCCAAATTCAGTACCCGGTCCCTGCTTTCTCCCCATACCCCTTGATCCCTTTAGCCTTAAGAAATATATCCAACGCCTTCTTGAATATATTTAATGAACTGGCCTCCACCGCCTTCTGTGGCAGAGAATTCCACAGGTTTACCACTCGCTGGATGAAGAAATTCCTCCTCATTTCTGTCCTAAATGGCCTACCCTTTATCCTTAGACTGTGTCCCCTGGTTCTGGACTCTCCGACCATCGGGATAGAAACATAGAAGATAGGAGCAGGCGTAGGCCATTCGGCCCCTTGAGCCTGCTCCGCCATTCAATGCTGGTATAAACACCGGGCGAACTCGCAGCTCATCTTGAAATATTGCCTCGGCATCTTTTTCATCCTGCTGAACAGGCAGACAGGGCCTCAACTTAACATCTTAGCCAAAAGGTGCTGCCTCAGTACTGCACTGGATATGTCACCTTGTAGGAATTCACCAATGTTGGAGGTCACCAATGTAGGTATTGATGTATTCCTAACTAATAACTGAGGTCGACTCAGGAGAAGAATCATATAGGTCTTTAATGTAAGATTCGACGAATTGCAGAGAACAACGGAGATCGATGCAGGAGAGCCGTGGAGCAGGTCTTCACCAGACGGGGACGCCACGAGGACTGACTGGGCAGTCCCGAGGTTTGCGTCGTGACGTCATCGCGTTTTCCCGCACTTGGGGCGGTCACGTGATGTGCGACGTGACGTCATCGCGTTTGCCCGCGCTTGGGGCGGTCACGTGATGTGCGACGTGACGTCATCATGTTTGCCCGCGCTTAGGGCGGTCACGTGATGTGCGACGTGACATCATCGCATTAGGTCGCGTTCTTAAAGGGGCAACGCCCCGTACATGCAAACTCTATATAAACATAGTTAAAGGGAATTATGTACAGTAAGTAAGAGACACTCGGTGGTACCACTACAACCTTAGATTTACAACCCACAGCTTTCTGATTCAGAAGGCTTCTTAGAACCCCCACCCACTTCCACCAAAATAATGCTTCTCAGGCATCAGGATCTCAACTCCAACCTCCAGGTCCTGAAGCAAGAAATGCAGGAACATAAGAACTGGAAAAAAATGAGGAACGAAGGCCCAAAATAAAAGGTTCGATTTCTTTCAGCCACCCTTTGTTACGAAGGAACTTTCTCCCTACTTAACTTTCTTTCCGCGGATTTTTTTTTTTAAAGAATTGTCAAATATGTCACTAGGAGCAATACCAATCTGCGAAAAACATTGATATCGGGCCAACATTTGCGATCGGAGACTTCCCGCGGGGCGGGCGGACGCCTCCGACCTGCAAAATGTCTATGAAAGTACCTGCCGATCCTGGGCCTCTCCGGGTCCGCGCGGGCAGAGCCCCACGTATCCCAGGGGCGCGAGCAATTTGTAGGCGCGCCCGGGATCATGTGGGCCGGCCCAACCAATAAAAGAAGGGAATTCCCATTCATACTTTTGACAGTTCTGTACGTACAGAACGGTCGTAAGTATGAATGGGGATCACTTAAAAAAATACACCAACACATGAAATAAATTTTTAAAAAAACATTACATGTTTAAAATTAATTAAAATGCCATCTGATTAAATATTTGAAACAAAAATTTAATTTTTAGGGGGAAAAATTTAATGTTTTTACAGGGCTAAAAATAAAGTTTTTTGAAGAGTGTTTTTAATTTATAAATTTTTATTTTTCTATTTTTAAAAAAGTTGTGGGGGGGGGGGGGGGGGGAACGCAAAATACGGCCCATTATCGTTGGATAGTGTTATGGGAAGGTATTCTAGGCCCCAGGAGCTGAATCGCTCACAGTGTCAAATTTCATCTCTTAAACATGCTATAGAGTGCCAATGAAACCCCAGCTGGGTATCAACCACCACAACAAAAATACAAACCAGCCAGTTGCGTTGCCCCCACCCCCCAATAGGATAATACTTTAATACGCTGCCCGATATAGCACTAGAGTTGACAACACTGGTTGGACATATTCCTGGCGGTTTCATCAGATGACCTCCTGCCTTCAACTGCCCCGTCCCCACCATTGGTCCATCCTCATGGCGCAACGCCTTCCCGAGCCAATTGGAAAGCAAACAGACTCTTCCTTACCCGATCGGATGATTCTTGACTTCGGTCTTTTCCCCCCCCCACCCCATCTCCAATATTTTATGAATAACAAACAGAAGTGCTCAAAGAAAATGAACACCAAAAAAAACCACACAATTTCTTTTCGATGCCCCTATGGTTTCTTTCCCTGGGTTTTGCTCGCAGCGCCGTCCAGGAGATTAATCTTCCGTTCCTGGGGACGCCAGGGCGAGCCATACAGATCAAATTAGCCAGTGTTCATTCAGCTGATCACAGCCAGGGATAACACAGCTACCACAGGACTCAATATCCAGCCCCTCCACCACCAGCGCACCATGACTCTGACCTACAGGATGCACTGCAGCAACTCGTAGCCTTCGTAGCGAGAGGGTTTGAGTACAGGAACACGGATGTCTTGCTGCAGTTGTACAGGGCCTTGGTGAGACCACATCTTGAGTATTGTGTGCAGTTTTGGTCGCCTTATCTGAGGAAGGATGTTCTTGTCATGGAAGGAGTTCAGCGAAGATTCACCAGACTGATACCTGGGATGGCAGGAATGACATATGAGGAGAGATTGGGATGATTGGGCTTGTACTCGCTGGAGTTTAGAAGAATGAGAGGGGATCTCATTGAAACTTATAAAATTCTGACAGGACTGGACAGACTAGATGCAGGAAGGATATTCCCGATGGTCGGGGAGTCCAGAACCAGGGCTCACAGTCTAAGGATAAGGGGTAGGCCATTTAGGACAGAAATGAGGAGGAATTTCTTCACCCAGAGAGTGGTGAACCTGTGGAATTCTCTACCACAGAAGGCAGTAGAGGCCAATTCATTAAATATATTCAAGAAGGAGTTGGATTTATTTCTTAAGGCTAAAGGGATCAAGAGATATGGAGAGAAGGCAGGGGCAGGGTACTGAATTTGGATGATCAGCCATGATCTCATTAAATGGCGGAGCAGGCTCAAGGGGCCGAATGGCCTACTCCTGCTCCTATCTTCTATGTTCTATGTTTCACCCCAGCTTACTACAGCAGGCCCTGGCAACCCCGCAACCGAGAAGAACAAGAACAGCAATATCTTGGGAAGACCATCGCCATTGAGTTCTCCCTGACGTCACAAACCATCTTGACTTGGACACATATCACATATCATATTGGCCTTTGTCGTCACCAAGGCCAAATCTTGGCATTCCCTCCCAAGACTACCGCAGGAGCACCTTCAACCACAAGAACTCCAGCGGTTCAAGAAGACGGCCCACCGCCACATTCTCAGGGAAAGTAGGGATCACCAATAAGTGCTGCCTTGCCAGCGTGGCCAACATCCGGAGAACAGAAAAGGTGCCCTATGAACCTTTGGGCTTTTTTGGGCAAGAACAGGAATCGACTCGATTGTGTTGCCCCTCGCTCCTGACAACATCCACTATTTAGGCCACATTTGAGAAAAAGTGTCTAGATTGGACTATTCCATTCCTCTCCTGGAATACCTCCAATCCTCCACTCTCTGTAAACTTCAACTCATCCAAAACTCTGCTGCCCGTATCCTAACTCGCACCCGATCACCCATCACCCCTGTCCTTGCAGACCTACATTGGCTCCTGGTCCCCCAATGCATTTAAATCACTTCCTGGCCTCGCTCCATCCTATCTCTGTAACCTCCTCCAGCCCTACAACCCTCCAGGAACTCTCCATTCCTCAAACTCTGGGCTCCTCTGCAACCCCCACATCCCTTCGCCCCACCATTGGTGACCGTGTCCTCAGGCACTTGGCCCCAGCTCCAGAATTCCCTCCCTAAACTCTCTCCACCCTCCTTCAAGACACTCCTTCAAGCTTTTGGTCATCTTAATATCTCATTCTTTTGTTACACGTCCAATTTTGCCAGATTATGCTTCTACGTTAAAGCATTTTGTTCTTATTATTGTTCAATGGGCGTGTGGGTGAGGCACTGCAGAATACCTAGCGCCCATGGAACCGTGTCCCAGCCCAAGCTAGCACCTTCGACGGTGGAGGGGAGAAGAGAGGAAGGGGAACTTTTTTTCTTGAATAAAAAAGTACCTGAATAACAAAACTATAAAGGGGCATTGGCCAGTTTGAGGCTGAGAGACTTAATGCTGTGATTGCCTACGCTGATTTCAAGAGATTTTACAGGAGCTGCATTGTGGAGCAAAATGACTGATGTGTCATTTTGAATCTAAATCCTGCGAGCAACTTCTGCCCTCATCGCGACGGAGCTTTGCTGCAAGGGTTTCTATTTCTGTTTGGTTTCTCTGACAGAAGAAGGCGGTGCGCGATAAGGACTGTGACACCGGAGAATAAGCTGAGGCAGTGTCACATTGGATGTGCGAGGGAATCGCAGCGTTACAATTTCTTGGTGTTACAGACACTTTTTCACGAGTTACACGTGTCATAAATTAGTTCGTGATTGAGGAGATATCCTGTGCTTTATTGCAAAATCAAACTTTCAGCTAATGATGCACATCAGGCAACAGATAATCGTGGGATTCAGGTGGTTTATATATAGAATAATGGATACCTGAGTTACAGGCTGGAATCTAATGAAGGGGTTCAGGTGGTTTATATATAGAATAATTGTTGAGTTGGTGTTTCCAAATGTAGTTATGCTGAATAACTGGACACAGACTACAGAAATAATTAAACAGGTCTTTAGTAATTGAGGGTCAGGGCTGAACTGGAATACACTTTGCTCCACAGGGTTTATATACCGGTGTGGTCACCACCGGTACTACAATGTACAGGAGCCATCAAAAAGTAGTCCATCACCTTAAGGTATCCTCTTAAGGTGGTACAGGTTACATACACTACAATAATGGATACCTGGGAGTGAGTTACAGGCTGGAATCTAATCGATGCATTTAGCTATCATAAAAGGTGACAGTGAAGCTGAATCCCAGGATCAGATGACTGCATTGCAATGACTCCAGCCTATGTGTTTTTTTGTATTAAATATGCAGTTCATATTATGGATGATTTTCAGCATTTTGTGGCTTAACGTTGGTAGCAGATCTGCTGTCCTGTATTAGTACTGCCCAGTGATTTCACACTGAGGCAGTTATTGATCGGCACGAGTTTGTGAAACGAGGTAATTTGACACTGATTATTATATACTGGCCTTTGAATTCTAGATAATGTTGCTGAAGGGATGACTCAAGGCATGAAAGAATTCTGGCAGGTAGGATTGAAATTAATCGTTAATACACAATGGCACTCCTTTAAAAAAATTCTTTTCACTACATAGTACAGTCCAGGTCTCGGGAGAGTGAACTAACTTTATTATGAAAGGGTTTGACAGGGTAAACATGGAGAAAATGTTTCCACTTGTGGGGGCGACTGTAACTAGAGGCCGTAAATTTTATTCGTTTATGGGATGTGGGCGTCGCTGGCAAGGACAGCATTTATTGCCCATCCCTAATTGCCCTTGAGAAGGTGGTGGTGAGCCGCCGCCTTGAACCGCTGCAGTCTGTGTGGTGAAGGTACTCCCACAGTGCTGTTAGGAGGGAATTCCAGGATTTTGACCCAGTGACGATGAAGGATCGGCGATATGCTTCGAAGTCAGGATGGTGTGTGACTTGAGGGGAACGTGGAGGTGGTGGTGTTCCCATGCGCCTGCTGCCCTTGTCCTTCTAGGTGGAAGAGGTCGCGGATTTGGGAGGTGCTGCCAAAGAAGCCTTGGCGAGTTGCTGCAGTGCATCTTGTAGATGGTACATACTGCAGCCACGGTACGCCGGTGATGGAGGGAGTAAATGTTTAAGGTGGTGGATGGGGTGCCAATCAAACGGGCTGCTTTGTCCTGGATGGTGTTGAGCTTCTTAAGTGCTGTTGGAGCTGCACTCGTCCAGGCAAGTGGAGAGTATTCTATCACACTCCTTACTTGTGCCTTGTAAATGGTGGAAAGGCTTTGGGGAGTCAGGAGGTGAGACACTTGCCGCAGAATACCTCACCTCTGACCTGCTCTTGTAGCCACAGTATTGATGCGGCTGGTCCAGTTAAGTTTCTGGTCAATGGTGATCCCCAGGATGTTGATAGTGGGGGATTCGGCAATGGTAATGCCGTTGAGTGTCAAGGGGCGGTGGTTAGACGCTCGCTTGTTGGAGATAGTCATTGCCTGTCACTTGCGTGGCGCGAATGTTACCTGGCACTTATCAGCCCAAGCCTGAACGTCGTCCAGGTCTTGTTGCATGCGGGCATGGACTGCTTCATTATCTGAGGAGTTGTGAATGGCACTGAACACTGTGCAGTCATCAGCAAACATCCCCATTTCTGACCTTATGTTGGAGGGAAGGTCATTGATGAAGCAGCTGAAGATGGTTGGACCTAGGATACTGCTCTGAGGAACTCCTGCAGCAATGTCCTGGGGCTGTGATGATTGACCTTCAACCACCACAACCATCTTCCTTTGTGCTAGGTATGACTCCAGCCAGTGGAGAGTTTTCCCCCCTGATTCCCATTGATTTCAGTTTTAGTGGGGCTCCATGATGCCACACTCGGTCAAATACTGCCTTGATGTCAAGGGCAGTCACTCTCACCTCACCTCTGGAATTCAGCTCCTTTGTCCATGTTTGGACCAAGGCTGTAATGAGGTCAGGAGCCGAGTGGTCTTGGTGGAACCCAAACTGGGCATCAGTGAGCAGGTTATTGGTGAGTATGAGCTACTTGATAGCACTGTTGATGACACCTTCCATCACTTTGCTGATGATTGAGAGTAGACTGATGGGGCGGTAATTGGATGCATTGGATTTGTCCTGCTTTTTGTGGACAGGACATACCTGGGCAGTTTTCCACATTGTCGGATAGATGCCAGTGTTGTAGCTGTACTGGAACAGCTTGGCTAGAGGCGCGGCTAGTTCTGGAGCACAAGTCTTCAGCACGATAGCCAGGATGTTGTCGGGGCCCACAGCCTTTACTGTATCCAGTGCACTCAGCCGTTTTTTGATATCACGTGGAGTGAATCAAATTGGCTGAAGACTTGTTTCTGTGATGGTGGGGACCTCAGGAGGAGGCCGATATGGTTCATCCACTCGGCCCTTCTGGCTGAAGATGTTTGCAAAAGCTTCAGCCTTGTCTTTTGCACTCACGTGCTGGGCTCCACCATCATTGAGGATGGGGATATTCATGGAGCCTCCTCCTCCTCCAGTTAGTTGTTTAATTGTCCACCATCATTCACGACTGGATGTGGCAGGACTGCAGAGCTTTGATCTGATCCGTTGATTGTGGAATCGCTTAGCCCTGTCTACAGCATGCTGCTTCTGCTTTTTAGCATGCATGTAGTCCTGTGTTGCAGCTTCCCCAGGTTGGCACCTCCTTTTTAGGGATGCCTGGTGCTGCTCCTGGCATGCTCTTCTGCACTCCTTATTGAACCAGGGTTGATCCCCAGGCTTGCTGGTAATGATAGAGTGAGGGATATGCCGAGCAATGAGTTTACAGATTGTGGTGGAATACAATTCTGCTGCTGCTGATGGCCCACAGCGCCTCATAGATGCCCAGTTTTGAGTTGCTAGATCTGTTCTGAATCTATCCCATTTAGCACGGTGGTAGTGCCACACAACACAATGGAGGGTGTCCTCAGTGTGAAGACGAGACTTCGAAATATAAGATAGTCAGTAATAAATCCAACAGGGAATTCAGGAGAAACTTCTTTACTCAAGAGTGGTTAGATTGTGGAACTCGCTAACACAAGGAGTGGTTGAGGCGAATAGCATAGATGCACTTAAGGGGAAGCTAGATAAGCACACGAAGGAATAGAAGGGTTTGATGAAAGGTCATCGACCTGAAACGTTAACTCTGTTGCTCTCTCCACAGATGCTGCTGACCTGCTGAGTATTTCCAGCATTTTCTGTTTTTATTTCAGATGAAGAGGGGTGGGAGGAGGCTCATGTGGAGCATAAACACGGCATGGACCAGTTGGGCCAAATGGCCTGTTTCTGTGCTGTAGGCTGAATATAACTCAACGTAAGTTCACCACTTGCCCTCCTTTACCATTCTAATCTGCGATCAGTCTGCTTGTAGACCGGCTGCACGGTGTTGGCCACTCCTCCATTATGCACGTGCGCACACAGTCTGTGGCATTTTCTGGCCAGTGCACGTAATGTCACTGCAAAGAGAACGCTGGTGTGTGTGTGTGCTGATGTCATCACTGTGCTGCACTGTCGGAGGTGCAGTCCTTTGGATGAGACGTTAAACCGAGGGCCCGTCTGCCCTCTCGGGTGAACATAAAAGATCCCGTGGCACTATGCGAAGAAGAACAGGGCAATGCTCCCTGGTGTCCTGGCCAACATTTATCCCTCACCCAACATCAATAAAACAGATTATCTGGTCATCATCACATTGCTGTTGGTGGGACCTTGCGGGGTGCAAATTTGGCTGCCGCGTTTCCTATGTTATAACTGTGACTACACTTCAAATGTGCTTCATTGGTTGGTAAAGCACTTTGGGATATCCTGAGATCATGAAAGGCGCTATATAAATGCAAGTCTTTCTTTCTACAGTCTTTAAAAAAAACGTCGGGAAGGGTCACTTTAGTGCGGTGCAGTTGTACAAAGCCCGCAGCCGAAGAGGAACATAAAATGCACTCATTGTTTGGGCAGGCGGCCGATTTAATCCACCCTTCCAAACCTCCCATCGGTTTCCTGACCACAATCCCGGAACCAATAGCCCTTTCCACGTCCAGTCACGTTTCAGGATTTTCTGATCATGTTTCCGCAGAAAGGGTTTGGAAAAGAGTTGCGCTTGAGACGTGCGTCTCAAGTCAGAGCTGCTTCACACGGGTTTAAGGTTCTCTTTACAGCCACATGCTGCGGCCTCTGAGACGAAGAGGAATTTGTTTGTCGATGGGACTGCCATTACGTATGTTTTTGAGGATTATAGACGGCCGCAGAGGTAACCATGGGTTACGCAGGGGCCAGAGAAGTGAGAGTTTAGTCATCCATACCATTCAATGCTTTGATAGCGAATGACGTTGATTCGCAAGGAAGTTTATAGGCAAACAGCTCAGGGAAGAGGAGATCAGAATGACACAGTCCAGGTCTGGCCTTACTGGTTTAGCGCTGGTAGCTGAAGTCATTGACCAAGTTGCGCAAGTTCTTAGGCTCCGCATGAAGAAACTCAGGAGGCCCCGGCCATTTCAGGTGAAGGGCGGCTCAGATCACCATGGAAATGAGGCGGTGTAAGCTGAGCAGTAGATCATTTTAGGGGCTTAGCTGTCCAGAGAGGACCTGGATAGTACAAGCTGAGGGGTTGGGTGGAAGAGAAGGTACAGCTGACCAACTGATGTAAAAAGACTACTGAACACTTGGTTTGAGTATAAAACAAGGTTTTAATCAACTGTTTCACAACCATGGGATTCTAGTTACATCACTAGTTCCTGGTTTCAGAAACATCCTGAGCAAGCTGGGCCCACGCCCGAGTATTTATACTCCTTGGACGGCGCCACCAGCTGGCCGCCCAGTGTTACTTCATGAGTCATGATAAGATTCATGACATCCTTCCCGCCTGAAAGTTTTGGAAGTCCGACGACTTCCTTCTAGTGGATTAGGCGGACCACGAATAGGCGCAGTCTTTTAGATCTTCGCTTGTGGCTGGAAGGCACGTCTCCTCGGACCGTGTCTTGGTCCCTGGGTCGCTTGTTCCGTACTGGTAGATCGACGGGGCCTGTGTCGCCTTGATCGACCTGCGGAAGACTGGGGAGATCGTGACTCCAGGTGTGGGTCCCCACAGGCGCAGAGCTGGCGTCATCTTGGTTGGTAGCCGGGGATTGACCGGCGTCCTGACTTTGGGTAGCCATCCCGTGGGGAGCGCTTGGCTCAGAGTTGATCCGGTGGAGTAGCCGGCAGATTCCTTGATGTCCCAGGTAGGGCATCATCCTCAAAGGAGTGCAGAACATCGGTATCATTACCATGGGTTCCTCTACCAGTTGAGTCCATGGGACTGGTTGGACAGGGAGCCAGATCTCGGAGTGAAACGGTGGACTCCCAGCCATCAGGGTACCACACATGTGCGTAAGTGGGATTAACGTCCGTTAGTTCCACCTTGTCGACGTGGGGATCGTTTTTGGAAGATTGGACGAATCTTCGGAGCAGCACAGGGCCGGGAGCAGCCAACCATGATGGTAGGGACGTTCCAGGAGTGGAGCGATGCTGGAACCTGAAGAATCGCTCATGAGGAGTGACATTGGTGGACGTAGAAAGAAGAGACCTGATGGAATGCAACGCGTCAGGGAGCATAGTTTCCCACTGCTGGTCTAGTAGGTTGCGTGACCTCAGTGCAAGACGGACAGCGTTCCAAATGATAGCGTTGTATCTCTCAACCTATCTGTTACCGATGGGATGATACAGTGTCGTTTCACTTGTGGCGATTCCCCTTTGGGAAAGATAACTTTTGAGTTCGCTTGACATGAAGGAGGGACCCCGATCAGAGTGGATGAAATTGGCCGTACCGCAAAGGGAAAAGACCTGATCGAGGCATTTGATCACTGTGGAAGTTAGCATATTGGGACAGGGGAAAGCAAAGGGAAAGCGTGAATATTTGTCCACCATAGTAAGTAAGTAGGTGTTTCGCGTTGAGGAAGGCAATGGCCCTTTAAAGTCAATGCTGAGTCGCTGCATAGCGTGTATGAGCGAGCCATCCGATGGACGGAAGAATTGCGGTTTTAAATTCCACACAGATTCTACAGGTGGAGCAAGTTCTTTTCACATCTTCCGTAGAAAATGCGAGATTTTTAGATCGCACAAAGTGCAAAATACGGGTAACGCCAGGATGGCATAAGTCAGTATGAAGGTCCGCAAGATTCGAAGTTGACATAGAAGAGCAGAATGCACGCGTGAGGGTGTCCGGGGCCACATTCTCTTTGCCGGGTCGATAATGTATGGTGTAGCCAAAGGCGGCCAATTCCATCCTCCAGAGTTGTATTTTGTTATTCTTGATCTTAGTGCGTTTCCGGTTATCCAGCATAAAGGCCACGGAGCGCTGATCGGTTATAAGCGTGAAATGGCGACTGCGAGAAAATAACTCCATTTACGTACTGCTTCGATGATAGCCTTAGCCTCCTTCTCAACAGGAGGATAATGGAGCTCGCTACCCTTCAAAGTTCTGGACAGAAATGCATCGGGTCGACCACCTTGATTCAAGGTAGCCGAGATCGCCACATCCGATGCATCGCACTCGACCACAAAAGGGAGATTTTCATCGATGGAACGAAGCGTGGCTTTTTCCAGTTGTCGCTTGAGGAGGTTGAAAGCTGAAATAGCCGTTGCCTCCAACGGAAATGACTTTGCATGAAGCAGGGGCTGGATCTTGTCGGAGAAGTGGGGTATCCACTTCGCATAATAGGCGAACATGCCAAGTGCCCGACGAAGAGAGCCGAGATTCGTAGGGGGAGGGAGCTCCTGAAGCGGACGAAGTCGCTCCGGATCCGGTTTGATAACACCATTGCCCACCCAGTAGCCAAGGATGTTGACTGATGGTACTGATTTCACAGATTTGGACTCATTTAAGGTTAAGTTGCGATGACAGAGAATGTCAAAACATTTCTGGAGGTTGGCATCATGCTCCTTCTGGTCATGACCAACAATGGTGATATTATCCAGATATGGAAAAGTGTCCGTTAAGTTCTCCTGTTTGACTAGGCTATCCATTGCCTGTTGAAAGACGGCCACCCCATTGGTGACCCCAAATGGAAGGCGACAAAACTGATAAAGCCGACCATTGGCCTCAAAGGCCATATACTTTTTGTCAGAGTCCTTTAACGGTACTTCATGGTATGCGCTCTTTAAATCAAAAGTTGAAAATACCTTGTAGTTGGCAAGGTTATTGACCATGTCATCGATGCGTGGTAGTGGGAAGGCATCCAGGTCAGTATACTGGTTAATACTTTGCGAGTAATCGATGCAAAGACATTTCTTGTGTTGCTTCAGAGGATTTTTAACAACGACGACTTGAGCCCGCCAGGAAGATGAACATGGTTCAATGATACCGTCAGCTAGAAGGCGAGAGATTTCTGCCTCGATAAAGGATCGATCATCTTGGCTGAAACGTCGTGATTTAGTGACTATGGGCTTACATTGGGGGGAAAGATTGGCAAACAAGGAGGGCTCGTCGAGCGAAGCTGCCGAAAGCACACAAAACGGTACTTTGGAAATAGTAAGCTCCGGCTTTGACCCTCCAAACTTGAAAGTGAGTCTTTTGTGTTGTTTCTGGAAATCCTGTCCCAGGAGCACATCACTGCATAGGTTTTTGAGCACCCCGAGCCGGGTGGAGAAATAAGTGCGGCCATTGAGAATAAGGTCGACAAGACAAAAGCCGGAAGAGTTGGTGGTCAGTGTCGTCATAGCCATTGCAATTTCCCTGTCCGAGGGGTAAATACACAGTTTTAACTTACTGACAAGCCCGCTCACTAATGAAGCTGTCAGAGCTGCATGAGTCGATTAGTGCACTCAAAATGTGTCCATTTACCGAAACCTTTGTGGCTGCATGGGACAGACTTTGGGGAAAAACAGCTGTGATGGGAGGAGGGGCAGTTTTACCCTTGACAGCTGTAACCTTAGTAGTGGTTCTTGGGGGAGGAGCAGTTTTATAGATTGCAGCTGTAACCTTAGTAGTGGCTCTTGGGGGAGGAGCAGTTTTATAGATAGTAGCTGCAAAACTAACAGGGGCTCTTGACCGGTATACCTTAGAAAAGTGGCCTTTCTTACTAACAGAGGCTCTTGACTGGCATACCTTAGAAAAGTAACCTTTTTTACTGCAAAGATTGCAGGTTGCGTTACGAGCAGGACAAAATTTCTTATAGTGGAATGCACCTCCACAGAAGAAACACTTCCTTCCAGATTGCCAAGATGCCGCTAGGGCAGGCTTCTAGGGTAAGGTTGTCATCATCAGTGAGGGCTTCCGCCCAAGACCTATCGAAGGAGTCATTAAAAGTGATAGCAGCAGCCCGTGCACGTGGTAAAAGATAGGTATCTGCATTCCTCTTTGCTAAGTCCAGGGAACATGCCTGGTCATAGGCAGCCTATAACTCGAGAGTTTTATTCTCCAACAGACGCTGGCGTATGAAGGGAGACGTAACTCCGTTAATAAAAGAATCACGAATTAGCTCCTTCTGGTACTGCTCAGCCGTGACAGCTTTAAGATTACAATCCTTGCTGAGCCTGCGAAGCTTTTGAAGGAATTCGTCAAGTGATTCCCCGGGTTGTTGTCGAGTAGTGGCCAGTAGATGCCGAGCAAAAATTTTGTTTGGGGCCTTAACATATAGTCGCTGTAATATTAGGGCAACGGAGTCATAGTCTACACAGTCTTTGATATAGTCAAACACATGAGGAGATACATAATTGGCAAGTATCTCTAATTTATCAGGAACATTCTCATCACACACCCTGAGGAAGTTGCTGAAGGTACGATACCAGTGTTTCCATACCTTAGCAGTTGTAGGTGAATTCGGGTCCAGGTCAAGACGGGCGGGTCTGAGTAGTTTGTCCATGATGGATTGATTACTACGTCAGAGTTCCCTTCTACAGTTGAAGTCGTAGCTGGCTGTTCCCGAAATTACTCAGAGCGTGGAGCCGATACACAGTTGATTAAATTGATGTAAAAAGACTACTGAACACTTGGTTTGAGTATAAAACAAGGCTTTAATCAACTGTTTCACAACCATGAGATTCTAGTTACATCACTAGTTCCTGGTTACAGAAACATCCTGAGCAAGCTGGGCCCACACCCGAGTACTTATACTCCTTGGACGGCACCACCAGCTGGCCGCCCAGTTTCCGCCCAGTGTTACTTCATGAGTCATGATAAGATTCATGACACCAACCACACCCAAAGGCTCAGTGAAAGGCCTCTAGTTAGGCCTGGGAAGGGAGCCAGGCCTAGTTAAGGGCAAGCTCATTCATCATAAGCCTTAGAACCAGAAGGCTGACCAAGAAAAGTTCAGAGGCTGCTATTACAGGATAATGTGGTGTATTTGTTTTTTAAATTATATTTTGTGAAGTTGTTTAAATTAAACCAAGATTTGATGATAACTATTATTCTGGATGTTCGCTTGCCGGCTGAAAAATAAAGCAGCTTAATTGAGTCTTATCTGGCCTCATCTCACTCAAGTGTTATCAGTCCACCTACTAAACGATTGGAGAAGCGCATGCAACACGATAGCTGGTCCAGACCACAATGGGATCTTATCGCTAAAGCTATTGTTCAATTAGATATTGGGCGGTGCAAGCACATTCCTAAACACAAGAGACACAGGAGCACAAGAACAGGTGTAGGCCAGTCAGCCCCTCCAGCCTGTTCCGCCATTCAATGAGGTCGAGAGTGACCCACTTGCGGAAGTTACCAACACCACCGAGAGCCCTAGAGACTATTTCGGATTTGCAACACTTTTAAAAGGACTGATGCCGAGATTTCACAACCACAGATTAAAAATCACATTGCTTTTGTTTGGCATGCAACATTTGGACAATATAATTACAAGAATATAATCTGTTAATCGGGCTTTCCTCATGATGGTTCTGTCATGTTGCAAGTTCAGTTCAGGGCCTCTGAAAAGAAGCAGCCATGTTTATGCATTCAAGGCTCAGAATACTCCACCAGTTACTGCACTGAGATTGCCATGGGCGACAAGCTGCAGGAGGATTTATGCGACCTACAGTCAGGATGCTGCAGCGTTTAAGCCATAGTCGTGTGACTATCATGTGCATCCGAAAATAATTACACCCACACTACACAGTGAGGGAATGCTTCATCACAAGAGCTCTTATGAGTCACTTCAGTGATCATGAGGAACATCAGAAGTCAGAGCTACGATTAACAGTTACATCGTGTGACTGAAGGAAATAAGGCCACAGGATGACTGAAAACAAGAGGATCCACCTCACATTTTGTTCACTCACCCAGTATGGGACAGCACGCCCTGGGAGCGGGCTTCTGGCTCGAGTCGAATGTGCACCGCCAGAGTCCGCTAGACTCATCGCCTGGTCGCCCTCCCAGTCAGGGAATTGTGTGCGACATAGGGAGACTTGATAGGAAGGGAGAAATCGCCTCCGTACACGCCCTTCCTCCTCAAGACACATCGCACTGTGTGACTGTTGTTTTATTCAATCACGGGATGTGGGTGCAGCTGGCAAGGCCAGCATTTATTGCCCATCTCGAATTGCCCTTTAATTGGTACAACTGAGTGGCTTGCTTGGCCATTTTAGAGGGCAGTTAAGAGATAACCACATTGCTGTGGGTCTGGAGTCACATATAGGCCGGACTGGATAAGGACGGCAGATTTCCTTCCTTAAAGGACATTAGTGAACCAGATGGGTTTTTACGACAATCCAATAGTTTCATGGTCACCATTACTGACACTAGCCTTTTATTCCAGATTTATTTAATTAACTGAATTTGAATTCCCCAGCTGCCGTGGTGGGATTTGAATTCACGTCCCTGGATCATTAGTCCAGACCTCTGGATTACTAGTCCTCTTCTTCTTCTCTTAGGCAGTGCCTCGGTACCGAGGATGACTTGCTTCCACATTAAAAATGAATTTGCAGGTGACTGATGAGTCCAACGCGGGAGCTACAGACTCTGTCATGGGTAGGGCAGATGGTGGTTGAAGGGGTGGGTGGGTGGGGTGCTTGGATTGACGCGCGCTCCTTGCGCTTGGCTTCCGCTTGCTCCCGGCGAAAAGACTCGAGGTGTTCGGCGCCTTCCCGGATGCTTCGCCTCCACTTTGTGCGGTCTTGGGCCAGGGATTCCCAGCTGTCAGTGGGGATGTTACACTTTTTCAAGGAAGCTTTGAGGGTGTCCTTGAAGCATTTCCTCTGCCCACCTGGGGCTCTCTTGCCGTGCCGGAGCTACGAGTAGAGCGCTTGTTTTGGGAGCCTCGTATCGGGCATGCGGACAATGTGACCCGTCCATCGGAGCTGATTGAGCGTGGTCAAAGCTTCGATGCTGGGGATGTTGGCCTGAGCGCGAACACTGATGTTGGTGTGCCTATCCTGCCAATGGATTTGCAGGATCTTGCGGAGGCAGCGTTGGTGGTACCTCTCCAGTGCTTTGAGGTGCCTGCTGTACATGGTCCATGTCTCTGAGGCATACAGCAGGGCGGGTATCACTGCTGCTCTGTAGACCATGAGCTTAGTGCTGGGTTTGAGGTCCTGGTCTTCAAACACTCTCTTCCTCAGGCGACCAAAGGCTGCACTGGTACACTGAAGGCGGTGTTGGACTTCATCGTCGACATCTGCCCTTGTTGACAGTAGGCTCCCGAGTCCAGTAAAATAATAACTATGCTGCCGTTCCTGACCTGTTCCAACTCATTCTGTCCTGGGCCTCTCAACTGTGGAACTCCAAACCTCCCTCAGGCCTTTGGTCCCTCCTACAATCTACGTGCTCTTAAAGCCCAAGCCTAGCGTCACCTAACCATGATCATCTGCACCTTGATTTACCTTATCTTGTCTCCTGGTCTATTCAACCTTGGTGGGGACCTGCACTAAGGGCCTTGGCCCTTCACCTCTGCTTCTCAGAACAAACAAATGGGCAGCCTTGAGCGGCTCCTTCCCCGTGCATGTCCATATGGATCTGCCCCCTTAATTACATTCACTAACATGAACAGTTAAGGAGTAGATTTTCCTGTTCACTATCGGTAGAGAAAAAGTAGAAATGAGTATAGTGTGCGCAACCACCATGAAATGAAAAATTTGCAGGGCTATGGGGAAAGAGCGGTGGAGAACGGGACCAATTGGCTAACTCTACCAAAGAGCCAGCACAGGGACGATACGCCGAATGGCCTCCTTCTGTGCTGTATGATACTCACATGTTGCTACACTACAAACAGCAGGCAGATAAAATATGCCTAAAGGTGATTTAAAGGAGAACTTCAGATCCAGTTAATCATTTTAGACTTGGAAAAAGAATGGCTACAGACCGAATTGTACAGTGATCCTTGAGCCTAGAGGGTCATGTCTTTCCTCGTCTGTGTTTCCAAGTAAATAACTGACAGATTACTGAGTCAGAGACTCTGAAAGGGATTTTCGTAACTGACAAGAATAATGTGTTGTTTTTGCACTTACTGTGCATTTGCTTCACTGAATATAATCAGCCAATAGCAAAGACAAAATTGACTTAAAAAATCCATTAGTTCACGGAGATACTTTGCCAGTGGAGTAGGATGAACAGCAAGGAATGGCGCTGAAACGGAGCACAACATAAAGGTACGTTGACAGTCCTCTCAAAGACCCTTAACACAATCATTCTCATTGTATTAAAAGCAGAGGTGCCTTTAAAGCTTCCCCATCATCCTGCCCTTACATCTTTGTATACATGCCTGGATGGGTGCAGATGAAACAACACTCAAGATGCTCGACACCATCCAGGACAAAGCAGTCTGCTCGATCGGCAGCCCATCCACCACTTTAAAAGGTCCACTCCTCCACCACCATCGCACCGTGGCTGCAGTGTCCATTATCTCCAGGATGTACTGCAGCAACTCGCCAAGGCTCATACGGCAGTGTCTCCCAACTCTGCGACCTCTCCCATCTAGAAGGACAAGGGCAGCAGGCGCATGGGAACACCATCACCTCCAAGTTCCCCTCCCAAATCACACACCATCCTGACTTGGAAATATATCACCGTTCCTTCATCATTGCTGGATCAAAATCCTGGCACTCCCTCCCTAACCGCACCTTCACCACACAGGCTGCAGCAGTTCAAGGCGGCGGCTCACCACCACCTTCTCAAGGGCAACTCGAGATGGGCAAGAAATGCCGGCCATGATAGCAACACCCATATCCCGAGAATGAATAAAATAAAACAATGGCGATATAACAAACAAAACTGCAGGTTCTACAAAGCCAAACTCTCGCTTGGAGAAGAGCTAGCAAAGAATCGCGCACTCTCATCAACTCCCACATGTATGAGCGCAGTCACAGTGCTGTTCCGAGGGCCCTTCAGTAACAGAATCGCAACATAAAGCCATTGTGGCCGCCTGGCAACAAACTCCAGCCAGCAATTTCCTGCCGACACTCTTCACCATCAGAAACAGCAGTGCTGGACTTTATAACATAATCGTCACATAATATGAAACCATTCAAACACTGTTCTTGGTGCGTTTGTGTAAAAATACAGCTGGGTGGGGAGAAAAAAAGTGGCTTTGGTATGAGCACTGCTCTTAGGCAGACCTGAAGAACTTAAAACAAAAAAAAACAGCAGAATAATCCGTGCTGCAGAGAAACAATTTGGCTCCCTGAATTATGCCCTTTTTAAAACAGGCCTAAGTTAGATAATGTAAATCTAATGTAGAATTACCATAGAATTTTACCACACAGGAGGAGGCCATTCGGCCCATCGTGTCTGTGCCGGCCGAAAAAGAGCTATCCAGCCTAATCCCACTTTCCAGCTCTTGGTCCGTAGCCTTGTAGGTTACAGCACTTCAAGTGCATATCCACGACAAGGCCTTGGACAATGTGGACCACTTTCCATACCTCGGGAGCCTACTGTCAACAAGGGCAGACGTCGACGACCAAGTCCAACACCGCCTTCAGTGTGCCAGTGCAGCCTTCGGTTGCCTGAGGAAGAGAGTGTTTGAAGACCAGGACCTCAAACCCAGCACTAAGCTCATGGTCTACAGAGCAGCAGTGATACCCGCCCTCCTGTGTGCCTCAGAGACATGGACCATGTACACCAGGCACCTCAAAGCACTGGAGAGGTACCACCAACACTGCCTCTGCAAGATCCTGCAAATCCATTGGCAGGATAGGTGCACCAACGTCAGTGTTGTTGCTCAGGCCAACATCCCCAGCATCGAAGCTTTGACCACGCTCGATCAGCTCCGATGGACAGGTCACATTGTCCGCATGCCCGATACGAGACTCCCAAAACAAGCGCTCTACTCGTAGCTCCGGCATGGCAAGAGAGCCCCAGTGGGCAGAGGAAACGCTTCAAGGACACCCTCAAAGCCTCCTTGAAAAAGTGTAACATCCCCACCAACACCTGGGAATCCCTGGCCCAAGACCGCACAAAGTGGAGGAGAAGCATCCGGGAAGGCGCCGAACACCTCGCGTCTCTTTGCCGGGAGCAAGCGGAAGCCAAGCGCAGGCAGCGCAAGGAGCGCACGTCAACCCAAGCACCCCACCCACCCGCCCCTTCAAACACCGTCTGCCCCACCTGTGACAGAGACTGTAGGTCCCGCATTGGACTCATCAGTCACCTGAGAACTCATTTTTAATATGGGAGCAAGTCATCCTCGGTTCCGAGGGACTGCCTAAGAAGAAAGAGATTCCCTTTCCTTGTTAGCCCGCCCCAAATGCATTACCTCACACTTCTCCGGATTGAATTCCATTTGCCACTGTTCTGCCCAATTTATTGATATCTTCCTGCAGTCTACAGCTTCCTTCTTCAGTATCAACCACACAGCCGATTTTAGTATCATCTGCAAACTTCTTAATCATACCCCCTATATTCAATTCTAGATTGTTGATATATACCACAAAAAGCAAGGGACCTAGTACTGAGCCCTGCGGAACCCCACTGGAAACAGCCTTCCAGTCACAAAAACACCCGTCAACCATTACCCTCTGTTTCTTGCCTCCGAGCCAGTTTTGAATCCAACTTGTCACTTTGCCCTGGATCCCATGGGCTTTTAACTTTGTGACCAGTCTGCCATGTGGAACCTTATCAAAAGCCTTGCTAAAGTCTATATACACTACATCAAATGCACTACCCTCATCTACCCCCTCCTTGTTACCTCCTCAAAAAATTCAATCAAGTTTGTCAGACACAACCTTCCCTTAACAAATCCACGCTAACTATCCTTGATTAATCCGTGTCTTTCTAAATGAAGATTTATCCTGTCCTTCAGAATTCTTTCCAATAATTTTCCCACCACCGAGGTTAGGCTGACTGGCCTGTAATTACTCGGTCTATCCTTTTCTCCCTTTTTAAACAAGGGTACCACATTAGCAGTCCTCCAGTACCACACCTGAAACCAGAGAGGATTGGAAAATGATGGTCAGGGCCTCTACTATTTCTTCTTTTGCTTTGCTTAACAGCCTGTGATACATTTCATCCGGGCCTGGGGATTTATCCACTTTTAAAGCTGCTAAACCCCTTAATACTTCCTCTCACTATGTTTATTTCATCTAATATTTCACAGTCCTCCTCCCCGATAGCAATGTCTGCTTCACCCCTCTCCTTCGTGAAAACAGACGCAAAGTATTCATTAAGAACCCTACCGACGTCTCCCGCCTCCACACACAGATTACCCTCATGATCTCTAATAGCCCCTACCCTTTCTTTAGTTATCCTCTTACTCTTAATATATTTATAAAACATCTTTGGGTTTTCCTTGATTTTACTTGCCAAGAATTTTTCATGCTCTCTCTTTGCTTTCCTAATATCCTTTTTAATTGCACCCCTGCACTTTCTGTACTCCTCTAAAGATTCTGGAGTATTTAGCCCTCGGTATCTGTCATACGCCTCCCTTTTTTTCTTTATCCTACCCTGTATGCCTCTAGACATCCAGGGGGCTCTAGATTTGTTAGTCCCACCTTTTTTCTTTAAGGGCACATATTTGGTCTGAACCCTCCGGATCTCCTCCTTTAATGCCTCCCACTGCTCTGACACTGATTTACCTTCAAGTAGCTGTTTCCAGTCCACTATGGCTAAATCCCCTCTGAGCTTAGCAAAATTTGCTTTTCCCCAATTTAGAATTTTTATTCCTGGTCTATCCTTGTCCTTTTCCATAACTACCTTAAATCTAACTGAGTTATGGTCACTAGCACCAAAATGCTCCCCCACTGTTACGCCTTCTACCTGCCCAGCTTCATTCCCTAAAACTAAGTCCAGAACCGCCCCTCCCTTGTTGGGCTTGCTACATACTGGCTAAAAAAGTTCTCCTGGATGCATTTTAGGAATTCCGTACCCCCTATACCCTTCACACTAATTTTATCCCAGTTAATATTGGGGTAGTTGAAATCCCCTACTATTACTGCCCTATAGTTCTTGCACTTCTCAGAATTTGTCTACATATTTGCTCCTCTATCTCCCTCTCACTGTTTGGGGGTCTGCAATACACTCCCAGCAGTGTGATCGCCCCTTTTTTGTTTTTCAATTCGACCCATATGGCCTCGTTTGATGATCGCTCCAACATATCATCCCTCCTCACAGCTGTAATAGTTTCTTTAATCAATAACGCGACCCCCCCCTCCCTTTTTATCTCCCTCTCTATCCCATCTGAAAATCCTGTAACCAGGAATGTTCAGCTGCCATACCTGCCCCTCTTTCAGCCACGTCTCTGTAATAGCTATAATGGCCCAGTAATTTGGGTCCCAACGCGTGAGTACGGAAGGGGTACTCACGCGTGGGCCCGATGGAAGTGCCGGTTTTCAGGATGCACAGCGCATGTGCTGAAAACCGGCATTTCCTGTCCTCTGAACCAAGGGGTTAAGAGGCGGAACGAGTGCGACGTTTCAGGCAGCGCGTGCGCGCTGAAATTCCTTTTTTTGTAAAGAGTTGCCCGTGCGTAAAGGCCTCCGGTTTTTACGCTTGAAAAAACCAGACGTAAGTACTTAGTTTTACAGGTAAGTGGTCTATTAATACAACTTAGAATTTTTTTTCCACAGGTTTATTATTTTTAAAGAATTTACAGTAAGGTAAGTGTATTTTTAGACCCAATTTGTTAAAAAATATTTTTTTTTTAAATTTGATTAATTGTTTAAAATAGTTTTTTTTTACAGTTATTCATAGTTCATTTATTTAGTGGGATGTTTTTTTAACTTTTATTTGTAGTTTAAGTGCTGTTTTGGGCGCCGAGTTTTCATGAGTTTGACAGTTCTTACTATCAAACTCAGAGTCATAGAGTTATACAGCACGGATAGAGGCCCTTCGGCCCATCGTGTCCGCGCCGGCCATCACGCCCTGTCTAATCTAATCCCATATTCCAGCATTTGGTCCGTAGCCTTGTATGCTATGGCATTTCAAGTGCTCATCCAAATGCTTCTTGATTGTTGTGAGGGTTCCAGCCTCCACAACCCTTTCGGGCAGTGAGTTCCAGACTCCAACCACCCTCTGGGTGAAAAAGTTCTTTCTCAAATCCCCTCTAAACCTCCCGCCCTTTACCTTGAATCTATGCCCCCTAGTTATTGACCCTTCTACTAAGGGAAAAAGCTCCTTAGTATCAATCCTATCTATGCCCCTCATAATTTTGTACACCTCAATCATGTCCCCCCTCAGCCTCCTCTGCTCCAAGGAAAACAAACCCAATCTGCCCAGTCTCTCTTCATAGCTGAAGCGTTCCAGCCCTGGTAGCATCCTGGTGAATCTCCTCTGCACCCTCTCCAAAGCTATCACATCCTTCCTGTAGTGTGGCGACCAGAACTGCACACAGTATTCCAGCTGTGGCCTAACCAGTGTTTTATACAGCTCCATCATAACCTCCTTGCTCTTATATTCTATGCCTCGGCTAATGAAGGCAAGTATCCCATATGCCTTTTTTACCACCTTATCCACCTGTTCCGCCGCCTTCAGGATCTGTGTACTTGCACACCCAGATCCCTCTGACCCTCCGTCTTGCCTAGGGTCTTACCATTCGTTGTGTATTCCCTTGCCTTGTTAGTCCCCCCAAAGTGCATCACCTCGCACTTTTCCGGGTTAAATTCCATTTGCCACTGTTCCGCCCATCTGACCAACCCATCGATATCGTCCTGCAGACTGAGACTACCCTCCTCGCTATTTACCACCCTACCAATTTTTGTATCATCCGCGAACTTACTGATCATACCTTTTACATTCATATCCAAGTCATTAATATAGACCACAAACAGCAAGGGACCCAGCACCGATCCCTGTGGTACCCCACTGGCCACAGGCTTCCAGTCACAAAAACAACCTTCGACCATCACCCTCTGCCTTCTGCCACTAAGCCAGTTTTTTATCCAACGTGCCAAGGCACCCTGGATTCCATGGGCTCTTACCTTCTTGACCAATCTCCTGTGCGGGACTTTATCGAAGGCCTTACTGAAATCCATGTATACCACATCCACTGCGTTGCCCTCATCCACACACCTAGTCACCCCCTCAAAAAATTCAATCAAATTAGTCAGACATGATCTTCCCTTGACAAAGCCATGTTGACTATCCCTGATTAATCCTTGCCTCTCCAAGTGGAGACTGATTTTGTCCCTCAGAATTTTTTCCAATAATTTTCCCACCACTGATGTTAGGCTCACTGGCCTGTAGTTCCCCGGTTTTTCCCTACTCCCCTTCTTGAATAATGGAACTACATTAGCGGTTCTCCAGTCCTCTGGCACATCCCCTGTGGCCAGAGAGGTTCTGAATATGTGTGTTAGAGCCCCCGCAATCTCTTCCTTTGCCTCACACAGCAGCCTGGGATACATTTCGTCCGGGCCTGGGGATTTATCCATTTTTAGGCCTGCTAAAACCGCCAATACCTCCTCCCTCTCGATGTTAATGTGTTCGAGCATATCACAGTCCCCCCGCCCTATTTCTATGTCTACATCGTCCCTCTCCATAGTGAAAACAGATGCAAAAAATTCATTTAGAACCCCTCCTACATCTTCCGGCTCCACACACAGATTGCCACTTTTGTCCCTAATGGGCCCTATTTTTTCCCTAGTTATCCTCTTACCCTTAATATACTTATAAAACATCTTAGGATTTTCCTTTATTTTGCTCGCCAGTGTTATTTCATGGCCCCTCCTTGATCTCCTAATTTCTTTTTTTAAGTATCCCCCTGCACTTTTTGTACTCCTCTAGGGCTTCCTCCGTCTTTAGCCTTTTGTATCTGCCAAAAGCCCTCCTTTTGTTTCTAATCCATTCTCGTATATCCCCTGACATCCAAGGTTCCCTGTGGTTTTTGGAACCACCCTTGACCTTTACGGGAACATGTTGCCATTGTATGATCTCAATCTCCCTTCTGAAAGCCTCCCATTGCTCCGATGCGGATTTTCCTACAAGTAGCTGATCCCAGTCCATTTTGGCCAGATCCTGCCTTATCCTATTAAAATCGGCCTTCCCCCAATTTAGAACCTTTATTTCCGGCCCATCCCTGTCCTTTTCCATGACTACCTTAAATCTCACCATATTATGGTCACTGTCACCAAAGTGCTCACCTACTAGCACTTCTTCCACTTGGCCGGCCACATTCCCTAGAATTAGATCCAGTACCGCCCCCTCTCTTGTAGGACCTTCTACATGCTGGCTCAAAAAGCTCATGAATGAACTTTTGCAACCTCCCATTGGTTGCCCAGCGCCCACGTGATCCCAGCCGGCTCATCAAAATAACTACGCTTTAATTCTGTTTAAAACTACTTTACATTCTTCAAAATAATGTAAAAGTATTTAAAACTTTATAAAAGTTACCTAAAGATTAATAAAAATACAAAAAAATTATTTAAAATGCTGCTCTGCATGTAAAATTGCTTTGCAGCTTGTGCTAAAAATTGGGGGCGTGGCCTATGTTAAGGAGACCTCAAGGGGCGTGTCTAACTTAGACTCCGCGCTCGAGGCTTCGCGCTGGCTGCACTCCTGGGTGGCGTGACGTCAGACGCTGCCCGGGAGTAATCAACTGAAAATAGGAATTGCAAGCGTCCCGGGAGCAGAACGGCAGGCGCGCCGGGTAAGTGCACATTGGGGGCTTGCACGCGCGGCAAGCCCCCGAACCTAATTTCTGGGCCAATATCATAGTCCCAAGTATCTACCTGTGCCCTCAGCTCATCTGCCTTGTTTGCTATACTCCTACCATTTAGTACAGGCAAACCTTCTTGTTGACTACTATCTAGCCCTTGATTCCTCTGTCCTTCCAATTTACTTTCTACATTTTTGTTTTCCAATTCCAGTTTTTCTTCCCTCCCTACTGACTCTATTCTTAGGTTCCCATCCCCCTGCCAAGCTAGTTTAAACCCTCCCCAACAGCACTAGCAAACCCTCCCACGAGGATATTGGTCCCGTTCCCGTTGAGGTGCAACCCGTCTGGCTTGTAGAGGTCCCACCTCCCCCAGAAATGGTTCCAATTCCTCAGGAATCTAAAGCCCTCCCTCCTACACCATCTCTCCAGCCACGCATTCATCTGCTCTATCTTTCTATTTCTGTACTCACTAGCACGTGGCACTGGTAGTAATCCAGAGATTACTACCTTTGAGGTCCTGCTTTTTAACCTCTTTCCTAGCTCCCTAAACTCTGCCTGCAGGACCTCATCCCTCTTTCTACCTATATCGTTGGTACCGATATGAACCACGACCTCTGGCTGTTCACCCTCCCCCGTCAGAATGCCCTGCAGCCATTCAGTGACCTCCTTGATCCTGGAACCAGGGAGGCAACATACCATCCTGGAGTCACATCTGCGGCCGCAGAAATGCCTGTCTGCTCCCCTAACTGTTGCTCTCTCTCTCCTCTTCCGCCCACACCCTCCCCCCGCCCCCACCCCATTCCACGGGTGTGAGCTGCCCTGCCATATCTCTAATTAACAGACTTACTAGCTGTGATGAAATACTTCCATTCATCACTGCCCGTGACTGAGATCGGTTTCAGTGTCATTTCCCTTCCCCCAGACCTCATTGTATTGTGTACTGGAATGTGCTGTATTGTATACTGGAATGTGCTGTGTGTAGGGCTCCGCCCATACCTGGCCCCGTTTGTAAGCTAGTTCAGTCTGGCCTCCGTCTCCAGAAGGACGACATCTCTCTCGCTTACGTGTTACGTTCTAAGTTAATAAAAGCCTTGTTTTTGTTCTGCTAACTTCGAGTCTCGGAATTATTGAGGCACATCAATTTTATTAACTTATTTTTCAACACTATGGATCAACTCCTGAAACCCGAACGTTTGGATTTGGATCAACATGCTCCGGACGCATCAGCACGCTTCGGACACTGGTTTGAGTGTATGGAATTCTTCCTGGACAATTCCGCAGCCGTCAAAGACGCTACGGACGCTGCGAGGATGAGACTCGGAATTCTGCGGAATTGGGTAAGCCACCGGGTTTACCCCCTCATCCAAGACGCCGAGACGTACCTGGCCGCCTGCGACATCTTAAAGGCGCATTACCAGCAGCCTACGAATGAGGTGTATGCTAGGCACCTGCTCGCCACCCGCGCACAGCGACCTGGGGAATCGGTGGAGGAGTTCCTAAGCACCCTGAAAATGCTTGGCAAAGACTGCAAGTGCCGAGATGTAAAAGCCGCAGTGTACACTGACGAGCTTGTTCGCGATGCCTTCATCACAGGCCTCAGCTCCACTTACATCCGGCAAAGACAGCTGGAAAAAACGGGGTTGGACCTGAAACAGGCTGCGGACACCGCGCGATCCCTGGATGTGGCCCAGAGAAACTCGGCCGCCTACTCTTCAGCCCGCGCCGTCCACGCCGCCACATGTGCACCGAGGGCGCCGCCATCTTGGAAGGCATCTTCCCCGCCCGACAGCCCGACACCGGTTGGGCCCCGCTCTCCCCCCAGAAGCCCTACGACAGCCGCGATGCGTCAGGGACCCAACTGCTACTTCTGCGGGCAGCCAAAGCACACCAGAAACCTGTGCCCGGCGAAAGGCACCACCTGCTTTAAGTGCGGTAAGAAGGGGCACTTCGGGAAGGTGTGCAGAGGGAACCCTGCCGGAAAACCAACCGCCGGAAAACCCGCCACCGCCGCGTGTGCGCCGTGGGAGCGGCCATCTTGGACGCCATCTTGCCCGACCTCGTGGGGTCCGCCATCTTGTGAGCAGACAGCGTGGACGCCATCTTGTATCGATCAGGGCCCTACAGTGGCATCGGTCACAGTGGACCAGACCAGGCCGCACCCGCTATCCAGATCAATGGTGGACATCGAGGTAAACGGGTGCCGGGTTAAATGCTTAATTGACAGTGGAAGCACGGAGAGCTTTATCCACCCAGAACTGGCACAACAACTCTCCCTAAAGGTGGTCCCTACTCAGGGTACCATCTCTATGGCTGATAAAACCCAGACATCGACCATTCTGGGTTACTGCACGGTACAATTGTGCGTTAACGGAACTGTATATGATAATTTTAAAGTATTAATCATGAAGAACCTATGTGCGAGCGTGATCTTGGGCCTGGATTTCCAGTGCAACCACCAAAGCATCACGCTCAAGTACGGTGGGTCCCAGCCGCCCCTCACAGTGTGCGGTCTGGCTACCCTGAAGGTAAAGCCGCCTTCGCTATTCGCGAACCTTACCCCTAACTGCCGGCCAATAGCGACCAAAAGCAGGAGGTACAGCTGGGAGGACAGGCGGTTTATCGCGACCGAGGTAGACAGGCTCCTGAAAGAGCGTATTATTGAACGCAGCAACAGCCCATGGCGCGCCCAAGTGGTAGTGGTAAGGGGTAGCGAGAAGAAACGGATGGTGATCGACTATAGTCAAACGATCAACAGGTACACCCTACTAGACGCCTACCCGCTACCCCGCATATCAGAAATGGTGAACCAAATCGGCCAATACCGGGTGTTCTCCACCATCGACCTCAAGTCAGCGTACCACCAGCTCCCTATCAGACCAGAGGACCGCCCGTACACCGCCTTCGAGGCGAACGGACGCCTCTACCAATTCCTCAGAGTCCCCTTTGGGGTGACGAATGGGGTCTCGGTCTTCCAGAGGGAGATGGACCGCATGGTCGATGACCACCACTTGCAGGCAACCTTCCCCTACCTCGACAACGTCACCATCTGCGGTCACAACCAGCAGGATCACGACTCGAACCTCGAGAGGTTCCTGAAAACCGCACAAAAACTCAACCTCACCTACAACGAGGACAAGTGCGTTTACAACACCACGCGCCTCTGCATACTAGGCAGCGTGGTGGAGAATGGGGAAATCGGACCAGACCCCGACCGATTGCGTCCCCTACGGGAGCTGCCTCTGCCCAACACTCCCAAAGCCCTGAAAAGGTGCCTGGGGTTATTTTCTTATTATTCCCAATGGGTCCCCAACTACTCCGACAAAGCCCGCCCCCTCTTGAAAGCATCCTCTTTCCCGCTCTCTGCTGAGGCCCACGCCGCCTTCAAAAGCATTAAGCAGGATATTGAGCGGGCCACGCTACAGGCAGTGGACGAGAACACTCCATTTCAAGTAGAAAGTGATGCGTCCGACTTCGCCTTGGCGGCCACCCTCAACCAGGCGGGGCGGCCCGTAGCTTTCTTCTCGAGGACCCTCCAAGAGCCCGAGATCAGACACTCCTCCATGGAAAAGGAGGCCCAAGCCATCGTGGAGGCAGTGCGTCACTGGCGCCACTACCTAGCCGGCAAACGCTTCACCCTACTTACCGACCAGCGGTCGGTAGCGTTTATGTTCAATAATAAACAGAGGGGGAAGATTAAAAATGATAAGATTCTTAGGTGGCGGATCGAGCTCTCCACCTTCGAGTACGACATCATTTACCGGCCAGGGGCCCTTAACGAATCCCCTGACGCCCTCTCACGAGGGATGTGTGCCAGCGCCACCGGGGATCGGCTACAGACACTCCACAACGACCTCTGCCACCCAGGGGTCACGCGGCTGTTCCACTTCATAAAGTCCCGTAACTTACCCTACTCGATTGAGGAAGTTCGGTCCCTGACCAGGAACTGCCGCACTTGCGCTGAGTGCAAGCCTCGGTTCTACCGCCCAGATAGAGCCCACTTAATCAAAGCTACACGGCCCTTTGAGCGGCTCAGCTTAGATTTCAAGGGCCCCCTCCCGTCCGTCGACCGCAATGTTTACTTCCTGAACATTGTGGACGAATACTCCCGGTTCCCATTCGCCTTCCCCTGCCCAGACATGACCAGCGCCACGGTCATTAAATGCCTCAACAGCCTGTTCTGCCTGTTCGGTATGCCGAGCTACATCCATACGGATAGGGGGGCGTCCTTCATGAGTGAAGAGCTACGCCAGTACATGCTGTCCAGGGGGATCGCCACGAGCCGTACCACCAGCTACAACCCCCGGGGTAACGGCCAAGTGGAGCGAGAGAACGGGACAGTATGGAAAGCAGTCACTCTAGCTCTAAGGACCAAGGGCCTCCCTATCTCCCGCTGGCAGGAAATCCTCTCGGATGTGCTCCATTCAATACGGTCGCTATTGTGTACGGCCACTAATACCACGCCTCATGAACGAATGTTTATCTTTCCCCGGAAATCCACCTCAGGCGTATCCATGCTGTCATGGCTCTCCACCCCAGGTCCGGTACTCGTGCGAAGGCATGCGAGGGGCCACAAGACGGACCCTCTCGTGGAGCCAGTACACCTACTCCACGCCAACCCCACGCCAACCCCCAATACGCATATGTCCGGCACGCCGACGGAAGGGAGGACACCGTGTACATAAAAGACGTCGCCCCAGCCGGCATCGACAACAACCACGGCAATAGCGGCAACGACGATCACAGCAACGCTTACCCACCCACTACTCTTTCATCACCCCCGGAAGAACACCGACCAACGGCACCCCCACCAACTACCCCTTCAACAACCCTGGCGGCACCCCCGGCAGAGACCCAGGAGGCTACCGGGGACACCCAGCCGACACCCGCGGCACCGCAACAGCCACGTCGGTCGTAGAGGACTATCAAACCCCCGAACAGACTAAATCTATAGAAGGGGTGAATGTGATGAAATACTTCCATTCATCACTGCCTGTGACTGAGATCGGTTTCAGTGTCATTTCCCTTCCCCCAGACCTCATTGTATTGTGTACTGGAATGTGCTGTATTGTATACTGGAATGTGCTGGAATGTGCTGTGTGTAGGGCTCCGCCCATACCTGGCCCCGTTTGTAAGCTAGTTCAGTCTGGCCTCCGTCTCCAGAAGGACGACATCTCTCTCGCTTACGTGTTACGTTCTAAGTTAATAAAAGCCTTGTTTTTGTTCTGCTAACTTCGAGTCTCGGAATTATTGAGGCACATCACTAGCCTAGCTGGAATAAACTTAAAAACTTTAAGAAAGCCAAGTATAAACACTTACCAGATACTCACCAATCAGCTCCCTCCTCTTCTGCCGACGTCACTTTTGACTTCTGACGTCACTCTTTGAAAATTCTGCCGGTGCTGAGTTGGTATCACCGCCGCCACCTCGCCGCTCCTCCCAGGTCCGCACTGCCGCTGCTGCTGCTGTGGGGCCTACCTGCGTCTCCGGCTCACTTTATACCGCCACCTCGCCGCTCCTCCCAGATCCGCACTGCCACCGCTGCTGTGGGGCCTACCTGCGCCTCGGGCTCACTTTATACCGCCACCTCGCCGCTCCTCCTAGGTCCGCACTGCCACCGCTGCTGCTGTGGGGCCTACCTGCACCTCAGGCTCACTTTATACTGCCACCTCGCTGCTCCTCCCAGATCCGCACTGCCGCCGCTGCTTTTGAAATGTATTTTCCCGGAAGGTATCTAGAAGCTGGTCATAGGTTTTTCCCCAAACAAGCAAATAAATCTCGAATAGTAAGTGGCGACCATTCACTTTACTTTGCTTGTTCAGGAGCATCTTCACAGAAATCACAGAAACCCCACAGTGCAGATAGAGGCCATTTCGGCCCATCGAGCCTGCACCGACACATATACCACCCGATCCCCGTAACCCCTACACCAACACATATCCTACCCTATCCCTGTAACCCCACGTATTTAATCCCCCTAACATTAAGGGTTAATTTATCATAGCCAATCAACCTAACCCGCACATCTTTGGACTGTGGGAGGAAACCGGAGCACCCGGAGGAAAGCCACGCAAACACGGGGAGAATGTGCAAACTCCACACAGACAGTCACCCGAGGCCGGATTCGAACCCGGGTCCCTGGCGCTGTGAGGCAACAGTGCTAACCACTATGCCCACAGCGTCTTGTCCACAGACTATCTGTTCTGCCCAGTGAAACCTAAAGGCTGAGTGCGGACACTAGTCAAAACGTTTAACACACCGACACGATTCTCTTTATTTGCTCTTTTGAGAATACTTCCCCCTCTGGCAAGACACCTAATGTGCCTGAGCTCCGCAGCACAGGACTAGTGGTCACGATCAATACAATCTAGCACTTTTTTTTTCTCTCGAACAATTATAGTGTTTTGAGCATATAGACTTGGAATAGCATTTCCCCCACATTCAGCCTGTGCAGGTAAGCCTTGGCTAAAGCTTCTTTATTTTTAATTGCCTGGGATGGGTGGGAGGTCAGCAACAGCGATGCTACAAAGAAATCCAGCCAGGGTCCCTGGACCTCCTCCACAGTCGGCTCCTATCGATCCGAGCTACTAGAAATGGAAAGCTTTTTACTTCTCAAATCGATCGGAGCTGTGAAAAATAACTTTTAAGACTACAACTAAAAACATACCTGGCATAAAATAAGTTTTTACACATCTTTTAAGATTGGACTTCAATCACACATCAGCAGAAACATTCAACTCTCTAAAGAGAGGCTGGTAAAGAGATAGGGTCTTTTGTATCACAAAGTGTGCTGAATTGGTCCATTAAACGGCCAGTGGAAAGAAAGTGAGTGAGCCACAAGGAGAGATTGGAGAATCTTAATACTCTACAATCTAGAAAGGAAGCCCTTAAGGGGCGACCTCATTGAAGTGTGTAAAGTATTAAATGGCATCGATTAGATGAACTCAGGATATTCCTGTGAGGTCAGGCGGTGCAATAGAATAAAACATCGAGTCAAATTGTTGGAAACAATTCTCAAAGGACAATAAACGCTTGGGGATAATCTACCAGATGTCATAATGGAATTAGAGAGATATAGGGAATTCAGGGCGCAATTGGGTGAGTTAGAGTACTAGAGGGACAAACTCGATGGGTCAAATAGTCTCTCATATTTGGCTGTTTTTTTACATTTTAATTCCCACATTTCCTCTTCGAAATAACTCGCTAAAATAGAAAAAACACAGCAAAACAAAACAGTTCTCCCAGAGTCAACTCAGGATATTTTTATTTATTCATTCGCGGGATGTGGGCACCGCTGGCAAGGTCAGTATTTATTGCCCATCCCGAATTGCCCTCGAGAAGGTGGTGGTGAGCTGCCTTCTTGAACCGCTGCAGTCCGTGTGGGGAAGGTACTCCCACAGTGTTGTTAGGGAGGGAGTTCCAGGGTGTTGACCCAGCGGAGATGAAGGATTGGCGATATACTTCTAAGTCATGATGGTGTGTGACTTGGAGGGGAACTTGGAGGTGGTGGTGTTCCCATGCGCCTGCTGCCCTTGTCCTTCTAGGTGGTAGAGGTCACGAGTTTGGGAGGTGCTGCTGAAGAAACCTTGGCGAGTTGCTGCAGTGCATCTTGTAGATGGCACACACTGCAGCCACGGTGCGTGGTGGTGGAGGGAGTGAATGTTTATGGTGGTGGATGGGGTGCCAATCAAGCGGGCTGCTTTGTCCTGGATGGTGTCCAGCTTCTTGAGTGTTGTTGGAGCTGTAGAGAGCATTCCATCACACTCCTGACTTGTGCCTTGTAGGTAGTGGAAAGGCTTTCGGGAGTCAGGAGGTGAGTCAATCGTCACAGAATACCCAGCCGCTGACCTGCTCTTGTAGCCATGGTATTTATGTGGTTAGTCCACTTAAGTTTCTGGTCAATGGTAACCCCCAGGATGTTGATGGTGGGGGATTCATCGATGGTAATTCCATTGAATGTCATGGGGAGGTGATTAGACTCTCTCTTGTTGGAGATGGTCATTGCCTGACAGTTGGGTGGTGCAAATGTTACTTACCATTCATCAGCTCTAGCCTGGATGTTGTCCAGGGCTTGCAGCGTGTGGCAGAGTGCATCATTATCTGAGGAATTACGAATGGAACTGGACACTGTGCAATCATCAGCGAACATTCCCATGTCTGAACCTATGATGGAGGGCAGGTCATTGATGAAGCAGCTGAAGATGGTTAGACCCAGGACACTGCCCTGAGGAACTCCTGCAGTGATATCCTGGGGCTGTGATGATTGACCTCCAACAACCACAGCCATCTTCCTTTGTGCTAGGTATGACTTCAGCCAGTGGAGCGATTCCCCCCCGATTCCCATCGACTTCAGTTTTACTAGGGCTCCTTGATGCCACACTGGGTCAAATGCTGCCTTGATGTCAATGGCAGTCACTCTCACCTCACCTCTGGAATTCAGCTCTTTTGTCCATGTTTGAACCAAAGCTGTAATGAAGTCGGGAGCTGAGTGGTCTTGGCGGAACCCAAACTGGGCATTGGTAAGCAGGTTATTGGTGAGTAAGTGCTGCTTGATAGCACAGTCGATGACACCTTCCATCACTTTGCTGATGATTGAGAGTAGACTGATGGGGCGGTAATTGGCCACATTGGATTTGTCCTGCTTTTTGTGGACAAGACATATCTGGGCAATTTTCCACTTTGCTGAGTAGATGCCAGTGTTGTAGCTGTACTGGAACAGCTTGGCTAGAGGCACGGTTAGTTCTGGAGCACACGTCTTCAGCATGACAGCCAGGATGTTGTCAAGGCCCGGAGTCTTTGCTGTATCCAGTGCGCTCAGCCGTTTCTTAATATCACCTGGAGTGAATCGAATTGGCTGAAGAGCTTCTGTGATGGTGGGGACCTCAGGAGGAGGCCGATATGGTTCATCCACTCGGCCCTTCTGGCTGAAGATGGTTGCAAACGCTTCAGCCTTGTCTTTTGCACTCACGTGCTGGGCTCCACCATCATTGAGGATGGGGATATTCTTGGAGCCTCCTCCTCCTCCAGTTAGTTGTTTAATTGTCCACCATCATTCACGACTGGATGTGGCAAGACTGCAGAGCTTTGATCTGATCCGTTGGTTGTGGGATCTCCTAGCTCTTTCATCCGATGTTCAGCATGCATGTAGTCCTGTGTTGTAGCTTCACCAGATTGGCACCTCATTTTTAGTTATGCTTGGTGCTGCTTCTGGCATGCTCTTCTGCACTCCTCATTGAACCAGGGTTGATCCCCTGGCATGATGGTAATGGTAGAGTGAGGGATATGCTAGAACATGAGGTTACAGATTGTGGTGGAATACAATTCTGCTGCTGCTGATGGCCCACAGCGCCTCATGGATGCCCAGTTTTGAGCCGTTAGATCTGTTCTGAATCCATCCCATTTGGCACGGTATTAGTGCCACACAACACGATGGAGGGTGTCCCCAGAGTGAAAACGGGACTTTGTCTCCAAAAGGACTGTGCGGTCGTCACTCCCACCAATACTGTCATGGACAGATGCATCTACGACAGATAAATTGGTGAGGACGAGGTCAAATAGGTTTTTCCCCTCGTGTTGGTTCGCTCACCACCTGCCGCAAGCCTAGTCTGGCAGCTATGTCCTTCAGGAGTCGGCCAGCTGTGATGCTACCTGCATTACAACGGTGACTACACTTCAAAAAGTTCTTCATTGGCTGTAAAGTGCTTTGGGACGTCCCAAGGTCCTGAAAGGCGCTATATAAATGCAAGTCTTTCTTTTTACTGAGCCACATTCCGTGCCCTTGCGTGGTGTTCAACATGGAGGAGTACTGATTCATCAGCTGAGGGAGGGTGCTGGGTGGTAATCAGCAGGAGGTTTCCTCGCCCATGTTTGACCTGAAGCCATGAGATCACATGGGTCCTCAGTCCATGTTGAGGACTCCCTCCACTGTGCCGCTACTTCCGGTGGGTGGGTGTCCTGCCAGTGGGATAGGACGCACCCAGAGATGGTGATGAAAGAGTCTGGGACATTTGCTGATAGGTATGATTCTGTGGAGTATGATTCTGTCAAGCTGTTGCATGATGAGTCTGTGGGACAGCCCCCACCAGCCGCCCCCCACCCCCACCCCCCCCAAATTTTGGCACAAGTCCCCCGATGTTAGTGAGGAGGACTTTGCAGGGTCGCTTGGGCTGGGTGTGCCGTTGTGTCCGCTGCCTTGGTTGATGCCGGGTGGTCCGTACGGTTTTATTCTCATTATACCTTTTTGTAGCGGTTCTGATTCAACGGGCACAAAAGCAAAATACTGCGGATGCTGGAAATCTGAAATAAAAAACAGAAAATGGTGGAAACACTCAGCAGGTCAGGCAGCATCTCTGGAGCGAGAAACAGAAGCTAACGTTTCAGGTCGAAGGGTCAGCAGGACCTGCTGAGTATTTCCAGCATTTTCTGTTTTTATTTTGATGCAACTGAGTAGCTTGCTGGGCCACTTCAGAGGTCAGTTAAGAGTCAACCACATTGCTGTGGGTCTGGAGTCACATCTAGGATAAGGACGGCAGGTTTTCTTCACCAAAGGACATTAGTGGGTTTTTACGACAATTCATGGTCACTGTCATGAATCTTATTGCTCATGAAGAAATAACTCATGAAATAACACTGGGCGGCCAGCTGGTGGCGCCGTCCAAGGAGTGTAAATACTCGGACGTGGGCCCAGCTTGCCTAGGACGTTTTTGTAACCAGGAACTAGTGATGTAACTAGAATCTCATGGTTGTGAAACAGTTGATTAAAGCCTTGTTTTATACTCAACCAAGTGCTTAGTGAGTTTTCTTACGTCAGTCACCATTACTAACCTTTTATTAACTGAACCCAAATTCACAAACTGCCGTGGTGGGATTTGAACCCATGTCTCCGGATTATTAAATTTATTAATCCAGGCCACTGGATTACTAGTCCAGTAACATAACCACTATGCTACCGTACCCATTTGATTTATAATGGCCCAGATATTCCGATCGCAGGCCTCCCGCGGGCGGACGGCTGCGATCTGCAAAAATCTGCGCCTGGACCGGAGGGCTCCCGGGAGGCGCAGAGTTCCGTTCCTGGGCCTCTCCAAAACTGCCGGTGCACGGGGCCCACGTATCCCAGGGGCGCAGGCGGTTCGCAGCGTCCCTGGGATCACGTGGGCCATGGGGAGCCAGTCAGAAAAGGGAATCTCCCTTCATACATTTGACAGGAAGACCTGTCAAATATATGAATAGAGATCACCCCCAAAACATAGCAAAATTTAAATACATTTTATTTTTTTAATCACATTTTTAAAATGACTTTAAATTACAATAAATTAAGTACTTTAAACAAAAATGTTATTTTTTGAAAAAAATAAAGTTTTTAACAGGGCTAAAAATAAACTTACCTTTCTTTAAAGTATTTTTAAATGATAAATCAGTGGGAATTTTTTTTTTTTTACTTTTTTCAACTCTTATCCTGGTAATAGTAGGCCTGCTTTTACCAGGCGCAAGAATTGAAAGTGTTTTCAGCGAGCGGAGGGTCTCCAAAAAGCGGAACTCTCCGCCCGCAAAGGCCCTTCTCCAGGGCAGCCGGAGGTTCTGTCAAGAGCTTTCTTGACAGATCAGAAATGCCGGTTTCCAGCGCATGTGCAGTGCATGCCTGAAACTGGCATTTCCGATGTCCCTACGGGTGATTACACAGCGCGTACACACCCGTAGGGATCGGAATATCTGCACCTATATGTAGTTTTAGGTTATCCAAGAACACTTGCACACATTAAGATTCTGGCAGTAATAGTCCAAAGGGTAAGGAACAGATGAAGGAAAGTCTCCAGGTTTCTGATAATTGTATCTAGAGCTGGTTCTAACTCAATCTTAGGGATCTGCACTCCTGCTTTGATCCCTCCTCAATACCATCTCTTGGCCATTTAAAGGCTATAGAATTCTAACAAATGCAGAATTTCCAACTCCATCTGGTTGACATCGTACCCAGAGAGTGCATAGCATTACTCAACTAGGCCGCTCAACCAAACTAGAGGCATCTTTATACCAACAAAACACTTCATTCAACCATAGTCGGGCGGAGGCAGCGCAGCGCATCAGGACGCAGCAGCAGCCACGTCGACCCGCTAGGGCACGTCGGCCGGCTGCTCCTCAGCGGGAAGGAATTCCGACCGGGAGGAGGGGAGCCGAGTATGGCGGCCAGAGGCCGGACCAGAAGCGGGAGAAGCAGGCCCGGGCCGTCGGACCGTGGAGCCGACGACGGTGAGGTGGAGGCCATGGCGACCGGAGGATGTGTTCGGCGAGTCGGGCGGAGGCAGCGCAGCGGGACGCAGCAGCAGCCACGATGACTCGCAGTCCGACTGGGAGGAGGGGAGCCGGGAATGGTGGCCAGAGGGTGAGCGGGAGAAGCAGGCCACCACACGTGGAGCCGAGCCGGCAACAGTGAGGAGGAGGCCGTGGTGACGAGGAGGACGGAGCAGCTGAGGGACATCGTGCTCCCACTGCCACTGGATGCCAAAGAATTGACTTTCTGAACACGGCGCTGTAAAAATAGCTGACGTGTCCCCACGGGGAGTAAGCATTCCATTGTACTAGTTACATATGGCAAATAAAAAATTTTAAAAATTGAATTGAATATTCTGTATGCCTGATGGTCAATAAGGAGTATCTCGCTATCCTATGACCTTTACAACCTCAGCAAGTGACTGAAAACCTGGAATAAACAAAAATACAAGGGGTGGGCTGCCTGTATAGGAAATATGACCACTGAAGAGGGCCAAACAGAAAAGAATAGTAAGGATCGAGAGTCATACTACTGTAAACAGAAGATAACCAAGATGAGTAACAGAAGAATGGACAACAGAAGATAATTTGTAGAGGAATCCAGTTAATGTTTAAGCTGTGCAAATTTTAGAGGGTATGTTGAGCACTAGACAGGTCCTTTAAGAGTTAAGTTGGGTAGAAATATTATCCAAGATCATCACGTGGAAAATCTGTTATATTGGTTCTTCACATTAATTTATACAAGTGAAGATTTTGGTCGTATTCCAGATCCAGCCACTCAATAAAAAGTGAATGCAAGTTTTGCCTGAACTACTGCAGACCGCTCTCATATCAAGCAATATCAACTGAGGATAGATTATGGTCAGGCATCATGAGCAATGAATACCAACTGACCAGATGGCTCCATAGGTGATGAATGTTGGTGAGTGGTTTATGGTCACCTCATGACTGAAGATATTTATCGTAGCACATCGCTATTAGAGACATTCATCTAGAACAGTTGTTGTGTATTCGCAACTGAATAAAGTCAACTTCAATACACATCTTTATACTTCTTGTAGCCCAAGAAAATCAGCTTGAAACTGCCTTTTGAAGTTAGTGGTCCCGATGATGTTATGCCAGTAGAAAAAGAACCTTTTATCTCCACTAATATTCCCCATCAGCAGCACTTATATTAGAGTAACACGGCTTGTATCAAAGGAATTCACCATAGATAGACTCCAAATACAGCCACAGTCTAGTCGCAACCAAGATCAGCAAAGGCTTACAGGAATAGATCATCCCATTATTCTTTCGGATGAGATGTTAACCCGAGGCCCTGTCTGCTCTCTCAGGTGAACGTAAAAGATCCCATGGCACTATTTCGAAGAGGAGCCAGGGGAGTTATCCCCAGGTGTCCAGGCCAATATTTATCCCTCAATCAACATCAATAAAACAGATTATCTGGTCATTATCACATTGCTATTTGTGGGAGCTTGCTGTGTGCAAATTGATGGCCATGTTTCCTACATTCCAACAGCGACTACACTTCAAAAGGTACTTCTATAAAGCACTTTGGGAATTTCCTCGCTATCCCTCAACCAACACCACCAAAAGCAGATGAACTGGTCATCTGTCTTGTCACTGTTTATGGGACCTCACTGTTTGAAATTGGCTGCCATGTTTGCCTATAAAAAGAACAGTGACTGCAGTTCAAAAGTAGCTGTAAAGGGCATTGGAATATCCTGAGGTTATGAAAGGCACTACATAAATACAAGTTCTTTTTTTCTCCCCAACAAATGTACTAGAGGAAATGGCAAACATCTTAGGTAATAAAAATTCTGTGGATGTGATATATTTAGATTTCAGCAAGGCTTTTTGACAGCACATCTTATAAATAATTAGCCCACAAGGTCAGGATGGAATCTTCCAGGGTGGATTGAAGATTGACTAAACCAGAGAAAGTAAAGCGTGATTGAGACGGATTGTTGACCCAAAAAACATCAGGAGAACGCCCCTGCTCTTCGTCGAATAGTGCCATGTGATCTTTTACGTCTACCTGAGAGGGTAGTCGGGGCCTTGTTTTAACATCTCAGCACACCTCCGACAGTGCAGCACTCCCTCAGTACTGTGCTGAAGTGACAGCCTAGATTACGTGCTCATGTCCTGGAGCGTGGCCTGAACCAACAACCTTCTGACTCAGATGTTTAATTAGCCCCTCTTTCAGTGCACCTTGTAGGATTTTACCCGCAATATGTTAGGCTCACTGGCCTATACCTCATTGGGTCATTCCTACGCTCATTTTTTCCAAGATTGGTGTGATATTAACTGCTAAATGTCGGCGACGCTCTTTAACAAAAGGTGGGTAGGGAATTGTATAAAACTATGAAGCCTATGGAGCTTTGCCAGCTACTCAATGAGATACACAGCCTCGCCTACTTCCCTTAGTTTTCAGAGGTTGCCGTGGAAACAAGTTGTCCTCCTCCGTAATCTGAATTGTTGAAGTGCTGCTGATGGATTAGATTCAGATTAAAGCTTGGTGTGGAACATTAAAAAAAACCTTAATTCTGGTTCCATTTTATTAGGGTGCCAGCACTGGAGTTGGATACTCTCGGGGCCTCTTCTTCTTCCCCTCTCCTCAAAAGGAGAAAAAGAAACAATCAATGTGCTCCTCCACTGTCACATTCAAGAGAGACAAGAGCTGGTAATGGATGATGGACAGTTAAATTGTGCATGAAATCTCTCAAGCTGTCTGATCATTTTTTCCAGCTCCAAAGACAAAGGCTTGGTCATTTAATCCTCTTTGAAGAGAAATAAATTATTTTCTCCCCTTTAGGAATTCTTGCGTAGGTGCGAGATAGGGAAACGTTCCAAGACAGAACCCATATTGATTCCAGTTAATACCTTCTTTAAGAATGTTTAAGAAAACCTTTTGGTTCCTGGATTCTCTGCTAAACAAGGAGTCTAGGATACAATACTTCAATGAGAGTACATGAGTGCGCATAGAATCATAGACATTTACAGCGCAGAAGGAGGCCATTTGGTGCATTGCATCTGTGCCGGCCAAAAAAGAGCTACCCAGCCTAATCTCACTTTCCAGCACTTGGTCCGTAGCCTTGTAGGCTATGACACTTCAAGTGCATATCCAAGTATTTTTTAAATTCCATGAGGGTTTCTGCCTCTACCAACTTTTCAGGCAGTGAGTTCTGGACCCCCAGCACACTCTGGGTGAAAAAATTCTCCTCAACTCCTCTCTAACCCTTCTACAAATTACTTTAAATCATGCCCCCTGGTTATTGACCTTTCTGCTAAGGGAAATAGGTCCTTCCTATCCACTCTATCTAGGCCCCTTATAATTTTATACACCTCAATTAAATCTCCCCTCAACCTCCTCTGTTCCAAAGAAAACAACCCCAGCCTATCAAATCTTTCCTCGTAACTAAAATTCTCCAGTCTTGGCAACATCCTCGTAAATTGCCTCTGTAACCTCTCTAGTGCAATCACATCCTTCCTGAATGTAGTGACCAGAACTGTACGCAGTACTCTAGCTGTGGCCTGACTAGTGTTTTATACAGTTCTAGCAAAACCTCCCTGCTCTTACATTCTATGCCTCGGCTAATAAATGAAAGTATCCTGTATGCCTTCTTAGCCACCTTATCTACCCGTCCTGCTACCTTCAGGGATCTGTGGACATACACTCCAAGGTCCCTCTGTTCCTCCACTTTTCTCAGTATCCTACCATTTATTGTGTATTCCCTTGCCTTGTTTGCCCTTCCCAAATGTATTACCTCACACTTCTTCGGATTGAATGCCATTGGTCATTTTTCTTCTCACCTGACCAGTCCATTGAGATCTTCCTGCAGTCTACAACTTTATTCCTCACCATCAACCACGTGGCCAATTTTTGCATCATCTGCAAACTTCTTAATCATGCCCCCTACATTTAAGTCTAAATCATTTATATATACAGGAAACTCTTGTTTAAACGGCACCTAAATATCCGTAAATCTCTATTAACCTGCAAAATTCAGGAGTAGGTTCAGGTAAGTTTTACTGTATATTAGTGGCCGTGTAACCGGGGTTCCTGCACCTGTGACCATGTAACAGGGACTCCTGGATCTGTGGCCATGTAACCTGGGTTCCTGCACCTGTGGCCGTGTAACAGAGACTCCTGGATCTGTGGCCATGTAACCTGGGTTCCTGCACCTGTGGCCGTGTAACAGGGACTCCTGGATCTGTGGCCGTGTAACCGGGGTTCCTGCACCTGTGGCCGTGTAACAGGGACTCCTGGATCTGTGGCCGTGTAACCGGTGTGCTGTGTAATGGGGCTCTCGTGCCTTGGTAGGTATACCTCTCCGTTATCCGGAATTTTTAATCAACCGGCACCATCCCGCTCCTGTAGGTGCTGGGCACCAAAGAGTTTCCTGTACCATGAAAAGCAAGGGACCTATTACTGAGCCCTGCGGAACCTCACTGGAAACAGCCTTCCAGTCACAAAAACACCCGTCGACCATTACCCTTTGCTTCCTGCCACTGAGCCAATTTTGGATCCAACTTGCCACTTTCCCTTGGATCCCATGGGCTTTTACTTTTCTGACCAGTCTGCCATGAGGGACCTTGTCAAAAGTCTTGCTAAAGTCCATGTAGACTACATCAAATACACTACCCTCATCAACCCTCCTTGTTACCTCCTCAAAATTTCAATCAAGTTAGTCAAACACGATCTTTCCTTAACAAATCCATGCTAATTGTCCTTGATTAATCCATGCTTTTCTAAATGATGATTAATACTGTCCTTCAGGATATTTTCCAATAATTTGCCCACCACCGAGGTTAGGCCGACTGGCCTGTAATTACTTGGTTTATCCCTTTCTCCCTTTTTAAACAACTGTACAACGTTAGCAGTGCGAGAGTATGTGAGAGTTTATGCGAGTACATGAGAGTATATGGGAGTACAGGAATATATAGGAGCATGTGAGAGTACATAGGAGTACGTGAGAGTTTATGATAATGCATGAGTAAATGAAAACAGGGAGTGCATGATTAAATGAGTGTATATAGGAGTGCGCTCCTGCACACAAGTCTGTTGGCACGTGTGGCGATAACCCTTTCTCCTTCTACCATCACCCAAGTAACATCACACCGACAGCCAACCAATTGATGTCATTAGACCGATCATCAGATCTAATGACGGAAGGCATGATCGAAAAAAAGCATCTCTGATAAAGTGACCCCCTCAACAGTGCTCGCTGATATACAATGAGCACTGATATGTCGCTCATCATTCTCACTCGCTCTCTCTCTCATTGGAAATCAAGGTACAATGCCTTCATTATAGCAGGTTATTCATGTGGTTCACACACCATTCTGTACAAGTGACCCACTGTAATGGGAACGGACATAGCATGAATGCAGGTTAAGCTTCCGGCACAGTGGGCAACCTGTACAAAATTTCGATCTTGCAGTCGGGATATTGGAACCACTTTCAGCAGCGTAAGCTTGCGGAGTTGGCGTACGGACAGGGCTCTCCTGCGACCCACACTACTTCAGTTCCAACAGCAAAACACCTCTGACCTACCGCACCAGCAAGTGCTGGCTGAGTTGTCACAAGAAGATTCCTGGTAATGAATGTAACCCAGGTGTGAGAGAGAATATTCTTCCCTGTAGAACCAAGGTGACATTCATTACCAGGAGAGGGAAAGGGGACGGAGTCCCGTTACGTTCGGTTTCTGGCCTCTTAAAGCTGCTCTGGGATTTCAGGACTTTCCCCAAATGGGTGGACCTAGTGGCGCAAGCCCAGCATTGTAATATAAAGTAGAGTGGGCGAGGGCCTTCCCATGGCAACCCAGCAATTTTGCCGCTGGTTCCGAGGGGACCCAATAGGTGCACTTCCTTTTCAGGCACCTAGTGGACCGTCAGGCCTCGCGAACTCCTGGTTGCTGTTTTCCAAACTTGAGGCCTCGAGGCCAGCAGCCATGCCATATCAGCACAGATCTCTCCGCCAGGGGGAAGGAACTGCTTGCGTTGGCTGCACAACTGAGCCAACGGCCTGGAACACTAAATCTGGGCGCGTGACCGCCGGTTTAGGCAGGTTCAATGTGCACAGTCTATCCTGCACCCGGGAATATCAGGGCGGGGGGGGGGGATTTTCGCACGTGCAGAAACTACCAGCCGACCATAGCACTAAGATTAACACAGCACAGACGAGCTTAAATCAAAAATGCAGGATTTAACCTGTAGTGTCATATAATTGTAGATTAACATTGTGAGAAATTCTGTCCATCGCTCCCAAACCAAAGCCTGATGGGATACAAGTCTGCACCTGCGACTTGCTAACCTTGAGTAATTCGAGACACGACCTGTGGCGAGTGTAGCAATGCTTGGGAGGAACAGGTGACTTTGGACCTATGGTTCCCAAAGCTGTCCACCGCTGGGGGGTTTTCCTCGCCTCATGTCTGGGTCTGTTGTAGACGAATTAATAGAGATTGCTTGCCATGATTGGTCAACAACTCCATTATCATTGTATCATGCAACTTCCAGGATGGTAGGTGGTGAACTGGGTGGACCTTGGTCTTTTTTCCGGCTAGCAATTCCTATTTTCCCCAATCATGAATTCTGGTGGAGTGGTTAGGGAGGGAAGGTAAAACTTCCAGGTTTTGTGCATCTGGCCATCAGCTCAGCAGGAGAATGGTGCACAGTACCAATATTAAAACCATGCTAAAAATTAAGATATAAACTCCCTTAAGGGGAAGCTAGATAAGCACATAAGGCAGAAAGGAATAGAAGGATATGCTGATAGGGCGAGATGAAGTAAGGTGGGAGGAGGCTCGTGTGGAGGATAAACACCGGCACGGACCAGTTGGGCCGAACGGCCTGTTCCTCTGCTGTAAATGCCATGTAATCCCTCAATGGGTTAATCCACGTCCCAACATGGTGTGAACTGTACAGATTAGGAAAATCCCAGGTCTGTGCTGGGTTAACTAAAATCAGCCAGAGTTCCAACTCATGATCACGATCCAGTGACCTATCCCGGATAATGCAGGTGAGTGGATTGACAGGACGAGGCTTAGCTCCGACACCCTTCAAAGTCAAATAGCTTACCAGCAACAAAAACCACGGGCATTTTATACAGCACCTTTAACAGAGAAACAAGCCGCCTCGCAGGAACGTGATCAGGCCATGAGTGTCGAGATAGTGAAAGGGACGACCAACAGCTTGGTCCAAGAGGTGGGTTTTAAAGACCGTCTTAAAAGAACGATTGGAAGGTGGAGAGGCAAAGGAGTTTAGGGAGGGAATGGGAGCTTGGGGCCTAGATAGCCTAAGGTGTGGCCACCAGTGGTGGGGCAAAGGTAGGCCAGAGGCACAGAAGGTCAGAATCAGAGGAAAGGAGAGTTTGTGTGGGGGGGAACAGAAGGGGTTGGAGGGTTGGAGGAGGTTACAGAGATGGGGCGGGGTAAGGCCTTGAGGGGGATTTAAACACAAGGATGAGAATTTGACACGTGAGGCATTATGATTCTGAGCCAATCAATGCTCCCTATAAGCGCGGGACCGGCAGAGAGCTGTGCGGCCGCGCAGCCCGCGGTACCAGCTTTTTCAGTGTTAAGTTTAGTGCATGTGCGAAACTGTGAATGGGAAGCACAGCCCCTTAAAGGGGCCGTGGACCCAAAAAAAAAATTAAAAAGGGAACATTGAAGTCAATTTAGGTCAGCAAGTACAGGGGTGAAGGGTGAGCGGGATCGGAGTTTTGGACAAGCTGAAGTTTGCAGCACTCACCATCAAGGCTCGCACATCATTTTTTTTTAATTAGTCTTTTGGACAAAATACCAGACGGCTGCCAGCAGCCACAGAAATGTGCCCCAGTATGAATCACTACCACACAGAGGAAATGTCGCAAAAAAATCTATGCTAAACACTTGGAAAAGAAAAACAAGCAAACTGTCAGAGGATAGAAATGTTGATGTCAACTGTAAATCCTTTGAGAGATTCAACAAGCCTGCAGTCAGAAGTGAGATGTGGGGCGCTTTATTGTAACAAGCCACTGCCATGGAGACTCTGCTAATACTGACAGTCTGCACAGCTGCGGTGCCGTCACATCACACAGCCAGGCAGCATGCAGAGGAGCCCCGCGTCGCTCCTCCTGAAAGAATGTCTCGCGACTGTCGCAGGCTGTGAGTGACAGCAAGTCTCGTCCCGTCCGCTCCTAAAGTGCGTGTCGATTATTTCGCTGACACGCTGCTATTAAACCATCATAAAGCGCACCTAATTAAAACGGTGGAGGCTGGGGCCAATGTGTTTCAAACTTATGCCAACCAGCAGCCTTAATGCAGTCAGCTACATATGTTCCTCCTTCAGAATGCCCCGATTTCAATTCATTGCTTAGTGCAAAAATATGCAAGTCAGCACATCGGCACGGCAAGATGTTTATGATTCATTAGAGTAATGAACTACATAATCAGAATAAAATTAACTCCTGGCAGGTTTTTCTTGTATTGTTTACAAAAATTTGCATATAATTTAATAACTCGCCAGTAATTGAGGCAATACTTATTACATTACTGCGTACATTCTATACTGTTTTGAAAGATGTAATTCGATTTTGTGCCAGGTTAAAAGAAGGCGTGAGGTTATCACACTTCCATCACCTTGTGGGGGTTTCTCCTGGGGATATTTGGCATTGAAGTGGTGTTAACATAACCATTTTCCCCCCTCCTAAAGGCACATATTGGCTAAGATGAAGTGTAGTATTTTTTTTTCGCCCCTTAATTAAGTTTTTTTTTCTTTTACGCAGCCCCATAGCTGGGGGTGACCATCACCACCCCATTACTGGGGTGTGACTACGCTTGATCTTAGCCAAAAGGCCGAAAAAAAAGATGAAGTGTAGTATCACACCCCAGTAATGGGGTGGTGATGGTTCCCCCCCCAGCTATGGGGTGGCGTAAAAGAAAAAAAAACCTTAATTAAGGGGCAAAAAAAAAACTAAAGGTTGGTGCCGCCGCCGCAAAGGCACGATGGGGAAGGTCCACAGTTTAAGATTCAGATTAGATTAGATTTATTTGCCATATGTAACAAGTACAATGGAATGCTTGTTCCCCGTAGGGACGCGTCAGCTATACATACAGCGCCGCGTTCAGAGTCAATACAATGGCTTCCCGTGGCAGTGGGAGCACGATGTCCCTCAGCCGCTCCGTCCTCCTCTTCACCGCGGCCTCCTCCTCACTGTTGCCGGCTCCACGTGTGGTGGCCTGCTTCTCCCGCTCTGGCCACCATGCCCGGCTCCCCTCCTCCCATCCGGACTGCGAGTTACCCAAAATGGAGCTGCCGGCCGACGTGCTGCAGCGTGTCGCGAGTCTGCTGCTGCTGCTGCTTGTTGCGCTGCGCTCCTCTGCCCGACTCGCCGAACACATCGTCGGGATGCGAATGCTCCAATGCGGCCTCCTCTTCACCGTCGCCGGCTCCACGCTCCACGGCCCAGGGCCTACTTCTCTCTCTCTCTTCACGGGTCGGCCTCTGGCCGCCATGCTCGGCTCCCCTCCTCCCAGTCGGAATTCCTTCCCGCCGAGGAGCTGCCGGCCGATGTGCTCCAGCGGGTTGACTTGGCTGCTGCTGCTGCTCACCGCGCTGCGCTGCCTCTGCCCAACTCGCCGAGCACCTCGCTCCGGTTGCGGGAGCTGGCCGCCCGAAACGGAGAGCGATCTCAGCACCGGACCATCACAGCCGCCAGTGTACACCGAGGGGCTGAAACCAGTATAAAACCCCCCCTCGGGCCGTATGTTGCAGAAATGGCTCAATGAAAATGTATTTGCAACCTGTTTGTGTAAAACGAGCTCCATGTACTGGTTTCATCTGTAATGATTTGTGATGTGTATTGTAATGTATTCCAACAAGCATTGATATGTGTAATGATAAATGTATTGTCATTTGTAAATTGAGTGCCATGTACTGAAGTTAATTTGTATTGGATCAGATGTGGATTGTATTGCCATGTACGTGAACAAAGATTTTTATGAATAAAGTATATATTTTTGAAAAAAAACCAGTTATAATGTGCCTTTGCAAAGAAGGTCTGGAAAGAGATGCAGTGGTCTTTGTCGAGGTTCATCCCGAGCAGCTCGGTAACACAGGACTCTGCGCTCTACGGACTGTGCCCAGGGACGCACACCGAGACAAACATCAACTGCTGCTGGAAGATCATCAGCTCGATGAAAGATGCCCTTTGGTCTGCCCGAAACTTGCTGGTCTTCCAGAGCAAGGAGTTGTCCACGACCAAGTGTTGCAGACTGGCACGTTCCAAGGTCCAGGAGTACGTGCTGAGGGACGCACTAAAGGTTGGTGCTGCCGCCGCAAAGGCACGATGGGGAAGGGCCACAGTTTAAGGCCCTCCCACCAGTGTACACCGAGGGGCTGAAACCAGTAGAAAAACCCCCCTCGGGCCGTATGGCGCAGAAATGGCTCAATGAAAATGTACTTGCAACCTGTTTGTGTAAAAAGAGCTCCATGTACTGCTTTCATCTGTAATATGATTTGTGGAGTGCATTGTAATGTATTTCAACAAGCACTGATATATGTAATGATAAATGTATTGTAATTTGTAAATTGAGTGCCATGTACTGCAGTTAATTTGTATTGTACCAGATGTGAACCATATTTTCATGTATATGGACAAAAAAATTTATGAATAAAGTATATATTTTTGAAAGAAAAAAAATATACAGGCATCACCACTGCTCCACCCTTCTGTGTCAGCCCTGGCTCAGTCGGTAGCATTCTTGAACCTATGACCTTCTGACTCTGGGGGCAAGTCCCACTCCAGGGACCTGAACACAAAGTCTACATTGACACGCCCAGTGCAGTACTGAGGGAGTGCTGCCCTGTCGGAAGTGCCGGCTTTCGGATAAGACGTTAAACCGAGGTCCCCGTTTACTCTCTCAGGTGGATGTAAAAGATCCCGCAGCACTATTTCGAAGAAGAGCAGGGGAGTTCTCCTCATTGTCTTGGGGCCAATATTTATCCCTCAACCAACATCACTAAATCAGATTATCTGATCATTATCACATTGCTGTTTGTGGGAGCTTGCTGTGCGCAAATTGCCTGCCGCGGTTCCTGCATTACAACAGTGACTACACTTCAAAAGTACTGTCATTGGCTGTACAGCGCTTTGGGATGTCCTGAGGTCGTGAACGGCGCTGTATAAATGCATGGTCTTTCTTTTTGGTCTGATGTGTTTGGCCACAATCAATATTGAATTTCTTGTATAACTGTAGGAGTGGCGGGCGGTGAAATAAACTGCTGACTGACCTTCACCTTTTGCCGTCGAGTTCCCTCCCTCCCCCAGACGAGGAACGGAGTTTGCAGTTTCATTAGCAAACCCATACATCACCCGCCTGATGAAATCCATCCAAGTGTGAACTGGGCAATTAATGACACCTTCTTCTAACGACCTCAGTATTGAAAGACACTGGATGACACGCACATTGGAGCACTCACTGTCGGGAAATAAAGCAGATGAATGGGTTCACGGTCCGGTGCAAGTTCTGATGGAATGTGATCAGACCTGCAGCAGGCGCATTATTTGGGGGGGAAAGGAGGGGCTGACCTAAAAACGAGTACGTCCGAACCCGATTTGTTTAAATAGTTGTGAAGTAGTATTATCATGTGCATATTTCAAAAAAACATAAGAAAGCATGGGGCAAGTCCATTAGGCCCCTTAAACTCATCCTCTCACAGACCGGGTGCAATCAGGGGCTCCACGCAACCCACTTAACATTTCCCGAGATGAACTTCTGCACCATCCCGGATCCCCCCCAAAGATAATCAAGCAAAACACTTCCTGAACGCCAAGGTAAGCAAAACTCCAGAATATTTATAATAACAGAAAACGCTGGAAAAACTCAGCAGGCCAGGCAGCATCCGTGGAGAGAGAAACAGAGTTAACGCTTCAGGTCGAAACCCTTCGTCAGGACTGGAAAAAGCAGGAAATGGAAAGCAAGTTTAGGGGATGAGCCATCCTTTGTTTCTTAACCTGTCCCATTACCACCACCTCTCGCCTTGAATATCTCTTAATGTCTCTCAATGTCTCTTAATCTCTCCTGCTTTCTATCCTATCACTGACCTTCCCTTTTGTTCTTTCATCCCCTCCCCCTTTTCCCAGCCCCTAAACTTGCTTTCTATTTCCTGCTTTTTCCAGTTCTGACTAAAGGTCTTCGACCTGAAACGTTAACTCTGTTTCTCTCTCCACGGATGCTGCCTGGCCTGCTGAGTTTTTCCAGCGTTTTCTGTTGTTATTTCGGATTTCCAGCATCCGCAGTATTTTGCTATTGTATCCAGAATATTTATCTCTCCTCACATATCCACCGGTTGCTCACGAGACAACATCCCGCAAGTCCCAATAGTTTATGACACATTGAGGGGGAATTTTAAAAACCACCACCACCCTCCGTGACAGTCAGGAATGGGTTAAATCAGTAACTATGTGGAAACCTGACCCAAACCCACCTACTTCTGGTTTAACTGGAGCAGGTTTTGGGGGGGTGGGGGTCGGACTAGTAACCTGATCCTGAGAGGTGGGTTGGTGATTATAATATTTAAATGAGGCTCCGTTCCTCAGATTTTTGGGAGCCATTTGACTTTAACGGCCGCAGGCCAGGTTTTCACCAGCTTTCCTGGTCATTTTTTTTTCTCTGGTGCCAAAGCCAGCAAATCACCACAATGTTTCCACTGAATTTCCCAACTTGCCAGTGAGGCCAGAAAGGAAACAGCAGTGACTCGCATAGTCCGGAGCCGCCGACGGGGGCCCGCAGCCGCCACGGAGGGCCCGGAGCCGCATGTGAAATGAAGAGGTGCCACAAATGGTCGCTGGGCCAAGGCAAATAGCCATTTAAGAAAGAATGCTTTCAGAAACCTCATGACATGTGCAGCCCTAATCGATTAAAAAAAAAGCTTTTACAAGGAGATAAAAGAAAATGTCAGCAACAGCTGAAAATCTGAAAATAAAAAAAACATAGAGCACGCTGGAAACACACAGCAAAGTCAGTCAGCGTCAGTGAAAGGGAAGGGCCGGTTAATACTTCGGTTACAGTCCCCACCGTTTATAGCGGGCATGTTGGGTGTTAACACGTTTTAGCTGGCATACGTGGTGGCTGGTAAAACCAAAAAGCAAAGTAACCAACATTTTTTTTTTTTTTAAATGGGAAGTCTCTACTGAGCAACTGCTCCTCACAATTGATAGCAGTTATATCCAGAACCTCATCACTAAGGTAATTGCACTTTAATGAGGTGCGAACAAGAGATTGAATCTGCTTCAAGACTCTTTGCCTGAAATCAGCAGAGCTTTTCAAAATAGGTAAGCACAGGGCAAGCACTTATTAAACTGTACCGGCTCTCGAGGGATTTGAGCACATAATCGAGGCCGACACTCCCAGTGCAGTGCTGAGGGACTGCTGCACTGTCGGAGGTGCCGTCTTTTGGATGAGATGTTAAACCGAGGCCCCAGTCTGCTCTCTCAGCTGGATGTAAAAGATGCCGTGGCACTATTTCGAAGAAAAGGAGAGTTCTCCCTGGTGCCCTGACTAAGAGTTAACCCTTAACCAACATCCGTAAAACAGATGATCTGGACACCATCACACTGCTGTTTGTGGGACCTTGCTGCGCGCAAATTGGCTGCAGCGTTAGACAACAATGAGGGCCAAATAAACCCAACAATGGGCTGACTTGAATCAGTCTTCACTGTCCAGTGTGTTAACATTCAAAGCTAACCAGCATTCACAACTCCACAGTTATCACCGCTTCTGTTATCAGCGATATCTCAAAGTATTTCAGCTGCTACCCAACAGGACGCAGCAAAGGGTGATAGCTGCCAAGGGATGTACTGCCTGGTGAGCAACCCTTGGGGAGAAATGGAAGCGCAGCTTAAAAGGGTCAGATTCAAGATCAGCAGACTGCTTAAATAAAAAAATAATGAGGCTTTTCAGCTGTTCGTGTCTGCTGCACAGGCTCCAGAGATGCCACACAGCAAAAATAAAGTGGTCGTTAGTGGTAACCGCGGCTACATTACAATATGATTTACTCCAATTCCTGATGCGTTGCAGGAGAATTGAAGCCTTGGCTAATGTCTGAACGCTGGTAGTTGGAGGGCTTGTCCAGCGCACTGCAAACCCCTTCCAAATGCCACACGCAAGTGCTCATTTTTTTTTTCGTTCTTGGGATGTGGGTGTCGTTGGCAAGGCCAGCATTTATTGCCCATCCCTAATTGCCCTTGAGAAGGTGGTGGTGAGCCACCTTGAACCGCTGCAGTCCGTGTGGTGAAGGCACTCCCACAGCGCTGTTAGGGAGGGAGTTCCAGGATTTTGACCCAGCGACAATGAAGGAATGGCGGTATATTTCCAAGTCAGGATAGTGTGTAACTTGGAGGGGAACTTGCAGGTGCATCTTGTAGATGGTACACACTACAGCCATGGTGCACCGGTGGTGGTGGGAGTGAATGTTTAAGGTGGTGGATGGGGTGCCGATCAAGCGGGCTGCTTTGTCCTGGATGGTGTCAAGCTTCTTGTGTTGTTGGAGCTGCACTCATCCAGGCAAGTGGAGAGTATTCCATCACACTCCTGACTTGTGCCTTGTAGATGGTGGAAAGGCTTTGGGGAGTCAGGAGCTGAGGCACTCGCTGCAGAATACAGGAAACTTCGTGATATCCGGCACCGACGCCGATCTATGAAAACTTCCGGACAGACCAGTGCTAATGTTGAAGGATACGGAGGTTTTCATCTCCGTATCTGACAACAAACACTGTTGCTTAGCAACAGCTTGTAAACAGTCGGCCCGTACCTTGGAAGCGTCTCTGTAGCTTAGCAACAGCTTCAGAGAGGCTTTCCAGAGACTGACTTTTTTTTCTTCTCCTAGTATTTTTTTAAACAAAGAAAAAAAACCTAACAAAACGGCTGCTGATTTCTGCCGTTAGATCGAGGTTTCCGGACATACAACCTCCGGATAAACCAAAGTTTCCTGTACCCAGCCTCTGACCTGCTCTCGTAGCCACAGTATTTATGTGGCTGGTCCAGTTAAGTTTCTCCAGGACCCCCAGGACATTGATGGTGAGGGATTTGGTGATGGTAATGCCGTTGTGTGGCGCGAATGTTATCTGCCACGTATCAGCCCAAGTCTGAATGTCGCCCAGGTCTTGCTGCATACGGGCATGGACTGCTTCATTATCTGAGGAGTTGCGAATGGAACTGGGCGCTGTGCAATCATCAGCGAACATCCCCACTTCTGACCTTATGATGGAGGGAAGGTCAGTGATGAAGTAGGTGAAGAGGACACTTGTCTGAGGAACTCCTGCAGTGATGTCCTGGGGCTGAGATGATTGACCTCCAACAACCACAACCATCTTCCTTTGTGCTAGGTATGACTCCAGCCAGTGGACAGATTTCCACCTGATTCCCATTAGCTTCAATTTTACTAGGGCACCTTGAAGCCACACTCGGTCAAATGCTGCCTTGATGTCAAGAGCAATCTCACCTCACCTCCGGAATTCAGCTCTTTTGTCCATGTTTACACCAAGGCTGGAGCTAAGTGGTCCTGCCAGAACCCAAACTGAGCATCGATGAGCAGGTTATTGGTGAGTAAGTGCCGCTTGATAGCACTGTCGACAACACCTTCCATCACTTTGCTGATGATTGAGAGTAGGCTGATGGGGCGGTAATTGGCCAGAATGGATTTGCCCTGCTTTTTGTGGACAGGACATACCTGGGCAGTTTTCCACATTGTCGGGTAGATGCCAGTGTTGTAGCTGTACTGGAACAGCTTGGCTAGAGGCACGGCTAGTTCTAGAGCACAAGTCTTCAACACAACAGCCGGGATGTTGTCGGGGCCCACAGCCTTTGCTGTATCCAGTGCGCTCAGCCTTTTCTTGAGATCACGTGGAGTGAATCGAATTGGCTGAAGACTGACTTCTGTGAGGAGGCCGAGAGGGATCATCCACTCGGCACTTCTGGCTGAAGATGGTTGCAAAAGCTTCAGCCTTGTCTTTTGCACTCGCGTGCTGGGCTCCGCCATCATTGAGGATGAGGATATTCATGGAGCCTCTTCCTCCTGTTAGTTGTTTAATTGTCCACCACCATTCACGACTGGATGTGGCAGGGCTGCAGAGCTTTGATCTGATCCATTGATCGCGGGATCGCTTAGCTCAGACCATATAGGCCAGACCAGGTAAGGACAGCAGATTTCCTTCCCTAATGGACACTAGTGATACAGATTGATATTTACGACAATCCAATAGTTTCATGGTCACCATTACTGATACTGGCTTTTTAATTCCAGCTTTATTTAATTAACTGGATTTAAATTCCCCTGCTGCCGTGGTGGGATTTGAACTCATGTCTCTGGATCATTAGTCCAGGCCTCTGGATTATTAGTCCAGTAACATAACCACTATGCTTCTGGGAAATCAGACCTTAGTTCAATAGTGCAAAAGAAATTTAAAAGGTTGCCAAGGTCCGGCAACATTTTATTTTGATCCTAGTGAACTATCATTCTCGATTGAGCCAGGTGCTTGTGGTGCAACAGGCCCTGATTTTAAAGGGGGGGGGGGGGGGGAGGGAGCCCCAAAACGGGCGGTACACCCGGATAATTTGGGGTGGCCCTGCCGACTGTAATCTGGGAGCGGTCCCCGGCAGTCAGTGGGAGGATGATGTCTGGAAGCAAGTGGTGGTGGTGGTGGTGATGGGAGAGGTTCCAGTGCGATCATAGAAACATAGAAGATAGGAGCAGGAGTAGGCCATTCGGCCCTTCGAGCCTGCTCCGCCATTCAACGAGATCATGGCTGATCATCCAAACCCTAGCACCCGGTCCCTACACCGACAGCCATCCCACCCAAGCCCTATCCCCGTAACCCCGCATATTTAATCCCCCCTAACACTAAGGGTCAACTTTTATCATGGCCAATCAACCTAACCCGCACATCTTTGGACTGTGGGAGGAAACCGGAGCACCCGGAGGAAACCCACGCAAACACGGGGAGAATGTGCAAACTCCACACAGACAGTCACCCGAGGCCGGATTTGAACCCGGGTCCCTGGCGCTGTGAGGCAACAGTGCTAACCACTATGCCACAGGGTGGGTGGCCGTGGCGGAGGGGCGGGGGAGGCCAGGGCTGGGAGAGGCCCAAGGACTCCTCGCAGGGTCCGGGGGAGGGGAGTACTCCTGTTCCTCCTGGCCCGCAAGGAGTTTAAACAGAAGCAAATTTTTTCAGCTTACCTTGGTATCTTCTGGCCAGTCGTTGGCAGCTCCAGCTGTGGTTCTGCTGCCAGGCTGCATGATGTCATCAGACGGCGACTTTCGAATGTTAAGTAGGCCCCTGCCTGCCTTTAGCAGGAGCCTCGTCCCTGGCACGACTCGCCATCATAAAAATGGCGTGGCCAGGAACACGCGGTTTGGAGCCAGGAGCGAGATTTTTCACATTTTAACCTCTCCCACGCACCATTCTCGCTGGTCGAAAGGAGGGGCGGGGGGGTTAAAGTCCCGGCCTTAGTTTCTCTTTGTGCTTTGAGGCTGAAAATGCAGTCTAAGAGCTCGATTTTGGAAGCTGTTGCAAGTGTTGCACTTCTGAACTTTCCTCATTTGTTCTTCCAAATACACCATTCTACATGCTCTTCCTCCTCATCATCTGGTCTCCTACTCCAACTCATTCTTCTCCAGGGGCTCAAAACTGTAATTCTTCACCTCTTCTCCCCACCCCCCCCACTTCCCACTCCCACCTTCCAGATTCTTCCCATCCTCCCACAATCTAGAGGCTTTTAAGACCAAACGTGGCTTTGCCGAACCCCGACTTCTCAATTTAATCTTGCCTTCCTCTACTGCTCTCCTCAGCCTGGTCGGTGTCCTGCACCCAGGTTTCTGCATTGCCCTACCACATACCTCAATCATTATCTCATCGTCCGTTAACAAGAGGTTTACAACTCTGCTTGACGCCGAATGTGCTGTCTATTTTGATGACGCTTTGAAGTAGTACAAGCATAATGAGCACCCAGGGTTGTTTTATCAATTATATTTTTGGGGCACTCACCAAGTGAGATAACCTTTGGTGCTGGAGAATGAAACTCTCTTCTACCTTTGACACCTAAGTCTGCATTAAGCACTCCCAGGTCAGTTATAAGATGCCTTCGATCCATGATAAATCTCCCTCTTCCCTATCCTAGTGTGTCCGACCCACCTGCTCACCCCTTCCCACACTGCATCAATGTGTCATTTTCATTATCTCACTTTTTGTCATTCTTGTCAGAGATTGCAAATTACAAACAGTCTAGTATTATGCGCTCATGCCCACTAAGGTATCAGTTCAGACTAGCCAAACATCATTTCATGTGAAATCCTTACAGTCAACAGAAAGAGGAAACTTTCATCCCATCAGGTCTGAGCTCTCGGTTACTCCTTCTCTCAACTGGAACCGCCAACCTCTCTCTCTTTCCCCCATCACAGCCTCTCTTCATTTTAAGCACACCATCCCTCTGAACCTTCCCTTTCTTGCATCTCCTGAACTCCCAACACCCCTTCCCACACACACTGCCTCCTACTTCCACCACCCTATAACATTATCAATGGCAGCAGTGGCTCAGTGGGTAGCACTCGCGCCCGAGTCAGAAGGTCGTGGATTTAAGCCCCAATCCAGCAACTTTAGCACAAACTCTCGGCCGACACTCCAGTGCAGTACTGTGGGAGCGCTGCACTGTTGGAAATGCTGTCTTTTGGATGAGACGTTAAACCGAGGCCCTGTCTGCCCTCTCAGGTGGATGTGTAAGATCCCATGGCACAATTTGGCTACCACGTTTCCTACATTACAACAGTGACTACACTTCAAAAGTACCTCATTGCCTGTAAAATGCTTTAGGGACGTCCCGAGGTTGTGAAAGGCGCTATTTAAACGCAAGTCCTTCTTTCTTTTACTTACATCTTCACTGCCTTGAAATCAAGGCTCATCGCACGACCTCCTACTTTCCTCAGGACCTCAAACTGTGAATCTCTTCAGCCTTCCTTTCCTTACAGAATCTACAGGTCTTTGAAACTCAAGCTTGATGTCACCTCACCACCTGCGTCTTAAGTTGTCCCATTTTCTTTCCCAACTCTTTTCAATTTTGACAATGTCCAAGGGTGTGAACCTTGGACAGAGGTTCTTAATCTTTTTATTTCAGTGAAAATAGAACAACAATTTCTACATCGCAATTTGCGGTACAAATCAGTGCCACGATGTACCTATTCACCGGGCAAGGAAAACATTAATTGCCTGCAGGCCACTAACAAAGGATCGCGTTGGCTGGTTGCGTCGCAAAGCGCTGAATGTGGTGTTTTTTCTACAGCGAAGGCACAGCAGTGGTACATCGAGCAGTGCACATTGTGCTATTGTTGCAGGGAATCAATAAATCAGCAGCAGCCATCAAACAGAAGGGGACCAGGGCCAGGGAGGTGATGCGGAGTGGCAGCAAACGGAGTCCGGACTCCGAGATATCCAAAGGCGCCATGGGCACCCCCCACCCCCACCCCCACCACCTGCACTTCACACTCCCTTCCTGTGCGACAGGCCCGGTTGTTGATCCTATTGTATTGCATTTTACCTTGGGAGGTAGAAAAAAAATGGACTGCAAGCAGTTTGAATGACATGTAATTAAAATTGATCTATTTTTAAAAAGGGACATCATGTTTATAGAGAAGAATTTGGCAAATCTTTTATTGACAAGATGCAATTAATGGGAAATATATATAGTTGAGTACAGCACCACCTCCAGGAATATGACACATGGCTATTATCCCCACCCCTCCCCCAAAAGATTTAGATTGCATTATTAAATGGATACCCATGAGTGAGTTATTACTAAATGTGGGGAGACATATAGCAGTTTACAATAACCTGTATTTATACAGCACCGTTAACGAAATAAAACGTCCCTAGGCGCTTCACAGGAGTGTTATCAGACAAAATTTGACAAAGTTTAGGTTGGAAATCCCGATTTTAATCGCTCCACCACTGGCGGCCGTGCCATCAGCTGCCTCTGCCCAAAGCTCTGCAATGTCCTCCCTAAACCCCTCCGCCTCTCTACCCAGTGTTGTTCTCTCTCATTTCTTTTGGTACCGCATGGCCCCTTTAAAGGGGCTGCGCGGGCCATTCACAATATGGCGCATGCGCGGTTTTTGTATTGAAAAGCCGGCTGTGCGAGTTCCCTGGAGCGGCCACGCAGCTTAAAGGGAACGTTGTCTCTACCTCTCTTTCCTCCATTAAGATGCTCCTTCAAACCTACCTCTTTGGCCAAGCTGTCCTAATATCTCATTATGTGGCTCGGTATCAAGTTTTGTTTGAAAACGCTCCTGTGAAGGGCCTTGGGGCATTTTACTACGTTAAAGGTGCTACATAAATGCAAGTTCTGTTGTTGTTGTTGTTGTTGAATCCAGTGTACAGGAGCAGCATGGCTGAAAACTCTACCGCTAGGGTAAGAGAAATTGAGTGAACAAACTGTTGTCCAGAGTCTAAAGTACAGTAGGTGCAAGCTAGGATGTAACACTAAATGAGGACGCATTAGGGGACGAGAAACCAGTAGATGTTGGTGAGGGCTGGGGTGATAAGCAAGTGGGAGTAAGCAGGAGATAGGATGAGGGTGATGGAGTTTTGGATGAGTTGGAGTTTGCGTAGAGTGAAGTTTGGGAGATCGTCAAGCAGAGTATTGGAAAAGTGAAGTCTGCTGGGGACCAAGGTGTGGATGATGGTTTCAGTGGTGGTGGGGGCTGAGATACAGGTCTTATGCAGGTGGAAGGGGGCCACCTTGGGGATTGCCCGGATGTGGGGTTTAAAGTTCAGCTCCGGATCAAACATCGTCGGGGTCGGCCCGATAAAGCTGACGAGGAAGGCGATGGAACTGGGGGCTGATGTGCGAAGTTTCTGGCAGGAACCCAACGTCAGTGTTGCCAATGCTGAGCTGGAGGAAGCTCTGGCCCCTCCGCAATTTGATGTCGGGCAGCATGCTATAGACAGAGCTAAGCGATCCCACAATCAACGGATCAGATCAAAGCTCTGAAGTCCTGCCACATCCAGTTGTGAATGGTGGAGGACAATTAAACAACTAACGGGAGGAGGAGACTCCATGAATATCCCCATCCTCAATGATGGTGGAGCCCAGCACGTGAGTGCAAAAGACAAAGCTGAAGCGTTTGCTACCATCTTCAGCCAGAAGTGCCGAGTGGATGATCCATATCAGCCTCCTCCGGAGGTCCTCACCATCACAGAAGCCAGTCTTCAGCCAATTCGATTAACTCCACGTCATATCAAGAAACGACTGAGCGCACTGGATACAGCAAAGGCTGTGGGCCCCGACAACTTCCCAGCTATCGTGCCATAGACGTGTGCTCCAGAACATGCCGCGCCTCGAGCCAAGCTATTCCAGTACAGCTATAACACTGGCATCTATCCGACAACGTGGAAAACTGCCCAGGTATGGCCTGTCCACAAAAAGCAGCACAAATCCAATCCGACCAATTACCGCCCCATCAGTCTACTCTCAATCAGCAGCAAAGTGATGGAACATAAGAAATAAGAGCAAGAGTAGGCCATACGGCCCCTCGAGCCTGCTCCACCATTCACTAAGATCATGGCTGATCATCGACCTCAAATCCACTTTCCCGCCCAATCTCCATATCCCTCGAATCCAAAAATCTATCTATCTCAGCCTTGAATATACTCAAAGACTCAGCATGCACAGCCCTCTGGGGCAGAGAATTCCAAATATTCACAACCCTCAGTGAAGAAATTCCTCCTCATCTCAGTCTCAAATGGCCTACCCCTTATCCTGAGACTGTGCCCCCTAGTTCTAGACACTCCAGCCAGGAGGAAACAGCCTCTCAGCATCTACCCTGTCACTCCCCTTCAGAATCTTGTATGTTTCAATAAGATCACCTCTCATTCTTCTGAACTCCAGAGAGTATAGGCCCATTCTACTCAATCTCTCATCATAGGACAACCCTCTCATCCCAGGAATCAATTTAGTGAACCTTCGTTGCACCGCCTCCAAGGCAAGTATGTCCTTCTCTGAAGGGAAGGTGTTGTCGACAGTGCTATCAAGCAGCACTTACTCGCTTTTCATGACCTCTGGCCGTCCCAAAGCGATTTACAGCCAATTAAGTACTTTTGTTTTTGAAGTGTAGTCACTGTTGTAATGTAGGAAACACGGCAGCCAAATTGGGCACAGCAAGGTCCCATAAGCAGCATATATGATAATGACCAGATAATCTGTTTTTTAGTGATGTTGATTGAGCGATGAGTATTGGCCAGGACGCCGGGGATAACTCCCCCTGCTCTTCTTCAAAATAGTGCCGTGGGATCTTTTACATCCGCCTGGGGCCTTAGTTTAACATCTCATTGGAAAGATGACACCTCTGACAGTGCAGCACTGGAGCGTTAGCCGATGTGCTTAAGTCTCTGGAGTGGGACATGAACCCACAACCTTCTGACTCAGAGTCGCGAAACGGGATACGAAACCATTGCAAAAATATTGGCTACAAGAGCAGGTCAGAGACTCGGAATTCTGCAGCGAGTGTCTCATCTACCGACTCCCCAAAGCCTTTCCACCATCTACAAGGCACAAGTCAGGAGTGTGATGGAATACTCTCCACTTGCCTGGATGAGTCCAGCTCCAACAACATTCAAGAAGCTCAACACCATCCAAGACAAAGAAGCCCATCCACCACCTTAGACATTCACTCCCTCCACCACCGTGGCTGCAGAGTGTACCATCTACAAGATGCATTGCAGCAACTCACCAAGGCTTCTTTGACAACATCTCCCAAACCCACAATCTCTACCACCTAGAAGGACAAGGGCAACAAGCACCTGGGAACACCATCACCTGCAAGTTCCCCTCCAAGTCACACATCATCCTGACTTGGAAATATATCGGCTGTTCCTTCATCGTCGCTGGGTTAAAATCCTGGAACTCCCTCCCTAACAGCACTGCAGGCGTACCTTCACCACACGGACTGCAGCGGTTCAAGGCGGCGGCGGCTCACCATCACCTTCGCAAGGGCAATTAGGGATGGGCAATAAATGCTGGCCTTGCCAGTGATGCCCACGTCCCAGGAACGAATAAAAAAAAATTCGCTGGCTACATTGAGACAGAGGAGAGTGGAACCATTCGGAGGCAACGCCACAGAGAAAAAGATGTGCTGGACTAAATCGAAGGTGGCAGAGAGATCGAGAAGTCGGAAAGGAACAAAGTGCCAGAGCCACAGTCACCCACCATACAATCAGTGACTTTGACCAGGGCAGTCTTGTACTCTGGGCAGGACAGACGCTAGGCTGAAGGAACTGGAAGGAGGAGTGAAGGGAGAGATGGCTGTGATAGAGAGAAAGGCAAGATTAGACTGCAGTCGGAGGACAGAGGGGAAGAGGGTCAGAATTTCAAGTAGAAGAGAGCAATTCCAGCAGTTTATAAGACTGGAGGAACAATGCTGAGGGCAGGGAGCAATGGAGGATGTCAACGAGCAGTGGGTCAAGGAAGGGTAGTTGAATGGTCGTGAAGGAGCCAAAGGAGCAGGTGGTCGGTCTCTTGGAGAAGACGAGTCTGATGAGAGATGGAGGGGCCAGAAAATAAGGGGGAAAGTGGAGCGTGTTGTGTGCTTGGAGGTTCATGGATTGGCAAAGGCTGGGAAGCCATAACTTTCTAAATGAAAAAAATGGCAGAGGAAGGAAGGAAAGGATACTCGAGAGTCTTCATGTAGTCGAGGGATTCGGATGGTGTGATGCAAGAGCACAGTATCTACAATCAATCAGCTGAAGCCACAGAGAACACTGGAGCCTTGGAATCACCTCAGGGAATCTACTTTAACCATGTTGTTCATTTGGGTCTTCATTACATTTTTGGGCAGAAATAATGAACTAACAGAGACTGCCATGGCCGACGTCAACACCTAAGCACTCACCGTCACTGAGGCGTGACAATGTTCGCACCGAAGGATTAACAGTGTCGACATATTTTTTGTAAACTCATCTCCCGATCAACACCTGTGTGCCAAGAAAAAACACAACAGATCCTGTTCCTTCTGTCTATCCTCGTTATTTATTTCTGCACATGACTAACAAACCATCGGGTGGTGGAATCAAAGCTCAGGTGACAGCATCTCCAGTGCGAAGCCCCATTTCCACAGAGATGCCACTCTCTTACCTCGGTTAAAAACTCCTTTGTTAAGGGATCCTCTCAAAATGTTCCCACTCCTCCTCCAAGCGTATAACAGCTCATGAAGTCGGATCTAAATTAAGTGCTATATTATGGTGAATTCAACGCCATGGGCCAAAGGAACATTTCAAGAATAATTGAATATTTTGATACTGAAACTCAAGTTAAGTTTGAGACCAGAGGGCAGGCTGCAATGTCCCCCATCTCATTTGGGATCGTCTTCGTAAACATTTGGAAAAACTATTATTATTCCTCAGGGATAACAACAGAAAACGCTGGAAAAACTCAGCAGGCCAGGGCAGCATCCGTGGAGCGAGAAAGAGTTAACGTTTCAGGTCGATGACCTTTCGTCAGAACTGGAAAGAAGCAGGAAATGGAAAGCAAGTTTAGGGGCTGGGAAAAGGGGGAGGGGATGAAAGAACAAAAGGGAAGGTCAGTGATAGGATAGAAAGCCGGAGAGATTGAGAGACACCGAGAGACATTAAGAGATATTCAAGGCGAGAGGAGGTGGAAATGGGACAGGTTATTTCGGATTACCAACATCCGCAGTATTTTGCTATCGTATTGTTCCTCCGGGGTCAGCTTGGCTCAGTTGGTAACACTCTCAACTCTGACTCAGAAGGTAGTAGGTTCAAACCCCACTCCCAAGACTTAAGCACATAAGCTAGGCTGACACTGCACTAAGGGGGTGTTGCATTACTGGAGGTGCTATCTTTCAGGTGAGAAGTTAAACTGTCTGCCTCGGGATTCCTGGAATCCTAGTCCCAGTGGTTCTCAAACGTTCCAAGGGGTCCGCAACAGCAAGACGACCCGCATCAGCCCCAGATGTCTGCAGCTGGCCATCCGCAACAACGAGGAGCTCAACAAGCTGCTGGGATGGGTGACCATTGCGCAGGGCGGGGTGCAGCCCAATGTCCAGGCCGTGCTGCTGCCGAAGAAAACCTGCGCTGATGTTCGCTGATGACTGCACAGTGTTCAGCGCCATTCACAACTCCTCAGATAATGAAGCAGTCCATGCCCGCATGCAACAAGAACTGGACGACGGTCAGGCTTGGGCTGATAAGTGGCAGGTAACATTTGCGCCACACAAGTGCCAGGCAATGACTATCTCCAACAAGTGAGAGTCTAACCACCTCCCCTTGACATTCAACGGCATTACCATCGCTGAATCCCCCACCATCAACATCCTGCGGGTCACCACTGACCAGAAACTTAACTGGACCAGCCACATAAATACTGTGGCAACAAGAGCAGGTCAGAGGCTAGGTATTCTGTGGCAAGCGTCTCACCTCCTGACTCCCCAAAGCCTTTCCACCATCCACAAGGCATAAGTAAGGAGTGTGATGGAATACTCTCCATTTGCCTGGATGAGTGCAGCTCCAACAACACTCAAGAAGCTCGACACCATCCAGGACAAAGCAGCCTGCTTGATTGGGACCCCCATCCACCACCTTAAACATTCACTCCCTCCACCACCAGCGCACCGTGGCTGCAGTGTGTACCATCTACAAGATGCACTGCAGCAACTTGCCAAGGCTTCTTCGGCAGCATCTCCCAAACCCGTGACCTCTACCACCTAGAAGGACAAGGGCAGCAGACGCATGGGAACATCACCACCTCCAAGTTCCCCTCCAAGTCACACACCATCCTGACTTGGAAATATAATCGGCCGATCCTTCATCGTCACTGGGTCAAAATCCTGGAACTCCCTCCCTAACAGCACTGTGGGCGTACCTTCACCACACGGACTGCAGCGGTTCAAGAAGGCGGCTCACCACCACCATCTCAAGGGCAATTAGGGATGGGCAATAAATGCTGGCCTTGCCAGCAACGCCCACATCCCATAAAAACGAATAAAAAAAACACGAAGAGCGTTCAAGAATTAATCTAATAGCCCAAAGGCTCTTTTCAAAGCCACCCACAGTATCCGAGAAAGAGCTCATTACTATCTGAAAGGAGCCAGGGGGAGATCTTGAGTTAAGTTAACGATAAATTGTGGGACAGGCTCAATGGGCCAGATGGTCTTTACCTGTCCGTCATTGTTCGTAAATTATCCTGTTTTAGATCTGTCCGCGTGTATTTTCAGTTCCCTATCTCGATTGCACTACTGCTCACACACATCCCCTTCTTGCTCGCAAATAATTAAAAATTAGTGCAGAATCAACAATTTGAAAATTCCGCCACCTTTGGTTTTGTGAATAATTTTTAACAGTACATCCCGGTGCAAAAAATGATAACGATATGAAAATATTCTGAGGTGATGAATCAATTTAGTAATAAAAGGGCCTGATTGAATAATGCTCCGATTTGGATTTTGGTAGTTTAAATGCTGTTTTTTTTCCCCTCAGGAATTCCAGACCCTTTGATCAGTTAGAATCTAATCCCGAAACATAGAGTAAGTGTAGGAAGGAAGAGGCCACTCTCGGGCTGTGAAGTTTCTTTCCTGTTTTTTCTGTTTGCACCACTCTGTTCCTAGACTCGTCTCGACTACTTTTTTAATTTCACTTCTTTAGCATGGAATTAAAACTGAGGCTTTTGCTAATTTCAAATTATATTTTTTTTTTTTTAAGAAAAGGTTCATAATTAAAATTCGTAGGTGAGCAGTAGTTTTTCGGACGGGACTTAAAATTAGTGTAACAAGTAGGAAAATGAACAGCAGGCGCAGCTTTAAATAAATCGTCAAACATCACACCCAAGGATCGACAGACTCTGCAGTGAGAAGCAGGCACACCCATCTCACTGAGATCTGTAAGAAAATACCGGTTTTCTTAAAAGCATTATTAAAACACTCTTTACATGCAGCACCTTCATATTATGAGTATTATATTGTGTTGTAATTCAGATGGGGGGTCCGTGATTGCTAATCCATTTGAAAAGGGGTCCTTCAAAAGAAAAAGTTTGAGAACCATTATCCGAGCCAGCATTCCTCCCTCAACCAAAACTATATTGCAACAATAACAACTTGTATTTATATAGCACCTTTAACGTAGTAAAACGTCCCAAGGCTCTTCACATGAGCATTAAAAGACAAAAAAAATGACGCTGAGCCACATAAGGATAAATTAGGGCAGGTGACCAAAAGCTTGGTCAAAGAGGTAGGTTTTAAGGAGCATCTTAAAGGAGGAAAGAGAGGTAGTGAGGGGGAGAGGTTCAGGCAGGGAATTTCAGAGCTTAGGGCCTAGGCAACAGAAGGCACGGCCACCAAAGGTGGAGCGATTATAATCAGGGATGCTCAAGAGGGCAGAATTAGAGGAGCGCAGATATCTCGGGGGGGGGGGGTGGAGGAGATTACAGAGATAGGGAGGGGCGAGGCAATGGAGGGGTTTGAAAACAAGGATGAGAATTTTGAAATCGAGGTGCTGCTCAACCGGGAGCCAATGTAGGTCAGCGAGCACAGGGGTGATGGGTGAACGGGACTTGGTGCGAGTTAGGACACGGGCAGCCGAGTTTTGGATGACCTCAAGTTTACGTAGGGTAGAATGTGGGAGGCCGGCCAGGAGTGTGTTGGAATAGTCAAGTCTAGAGGTAACAAAGGCATGGATGAGGGTTTCAGCAGCAGATGAGCTGAGGCAAGGGCGGAGACGGGCGATGTTACAGAGGTGGAAAGCAGATTAACTGGTTATTTACAAACATACGACGATGACGAATGGGAAAAGACCCGCTGGTCCATCCAACCTGACCCACACAACTGCAATGTCTCATGCAGCAAAATATATACACTCCCCACCAATGCTGCCCGTCATTTTTTTTGTTGGGTGCGCGACCCCTTTCAGCGGCTGCGCGGCCCATTCACAGTTTCATGCATGCGCGAACTTCAACACTACAAAAGCTGGTCCCGGGCTGCGCGGGACCAGCAGAGAGCTGCGTGGCCGCGCAGCTTAGAGAGAACGCTGCTCTCCACCCCACCAGAGAGCCATGTAATCTCCATGGGAGAGGCAAAAAGATAAAACCCAGGTCCATTAAGGAAATCAATCTGGGAAAAATCCTCTCTGAACCCCTCAGGTGATTAAAACTTGTCCACGAGACCACGCGGGCCCTGATTAATGTTATACAGGACCTACTTTTTATACAAGGTGATCTCCGCTCCCGCCAGGAAAAGGTCCAGCTCTCACTTGAAGGGATTCAGTGAATCAGGGTTGACCGCACGAGCCAGCAGCTTGTTCCAGAGGTTCACTATTCTCTGGGAAAAGAACCACCTCCTAAAATATAAAATAGTTCTTGCCTTACATAACTTGGGACTGTGACCCCTGGTCCTCACTAACCTATTTAGTTGAAACAAACAGTCTCATTTGTCTCAGTGCCGTTTGTGGGAGCTCGCTGCGTGCAAATTGGCTGCCCGCACACAGTGACAATGTTTAAAAAGATGATTCATGGCTGTGAAGTACTTCGGGTGATCCTGGGGGCTGGCTGTGTAGGCTCTTTTCTTTTCAACACAGCTTCCAGTTATATAATATAGTGCCTTTAATGTTAAAAAGATTAGCATTTATACAGCGCCTTTCACGACCTCAGGACGTCCCAAAGCACTTTACAGCCAATGAAGTACTTTTGAAGTGTAGTCACTGTTGCAATGTGGGAAACGCGGCAGCCAATTTATGCACAGCAAGCTCCCACAAACAGCAATGCGATAATCACCAGATTATCTGCTTTTTGTGATGTTGATTGAGGGATAAATATTGGCCCAGGACACCGGGGAGAACTCCCCTGCTCTTCTTCGAAATGAATTATTTTACATCCACCCAAGAGGGCAGACGAGGCCTCAGTTTAATGTCTCATCCGAAAGACAGCCCCGCGGTACTGCACTGGAGTGTCAGCCTAGATTTTTATGCTCAAGTGGGACTTAAACCAACAACCTTCTGACTCGGAAGCGAGGGTGCTACCCACTGAGCCACGGCTGACACGAAAAGAAAGTCCCAACGTGTTTCTGTAATGGAAGGAAAAGGGGTGGGGGAAAGAAACTGACCCAAAAAAGGGAGGAAAATGAAACAAAAACGTAGCTTGAATTTTTTTTTGAAGATCACAATTGTCTGACAGGTCACTGTGACATCAAAGAAAGCTCTCCCCAATTTCTGCCCCTCTAGTAGCGCCATCATCAGGCTACTGGAGAAAATGCAGCTCCTGCATTTGTCAGTTCTGCTAATTCTAACTGTTTCAAGTTAACTTCAACATCCTTTTATTTTGTGCTGTGGGCTCATGGCAGTAGTCAATCGTCAACTTAAAAGTCCCCAGTGTTAACAGGATGTCTAATTTCCTGATAATTAAATGCAAATTATTTTTCAGCGCACCTGCAATGACATCACAGATAGTTTGTGACAACCTTGTACAAGTGTTTCTGTGTATTGAGGGTACGGAGAGCACAAATAAATTCCTAACAAATTCATTTATAAAGCAGATAAAATAATATGTAATAAAATGTCTTAGACCACCAGAGATAAGTTACAGGCTGGAGTCGAATCGAGGGGTTCAGATGGTTTATATATCTATATATATATAAAGCGGCTCTTCTGTCTGTCCCGATGTCTGTCTGTCTGTCTGTCCGTCCGTCCGTGTTCTATACGTTTGAAAGTTACAGAGCGTACCGACGCGCGCGTCGCCTCAAAAGAAAGCTTGCGATTCCGGACCGGTCATAGGCGTATTTACGTTTCGGCCGGACAAAAAACGCGCCCGCGGTATCCGAAAAACGTTCAGCGTTCCACTCATTAGCATCTCATTAGCGACCGTGTGACATCGAGGTCGACCAATCGTACGGCGGGTTCCTGGCGCGTGCCGTCCTACAGTTGAGTGTCGAGTGACTCGACGATTGACCAATCCTACACTTTGGTGACCTGACCGGTCGACCAATCGGTGCGTGTGTGGGCGGGCCTTATCCTTCTGAACCGAGGTGAGTGGCCGCCATCTTGATTTTTCACGATTTTTTTCCCACACTTTCAGTGTGTTAGGGAACTAAGGTAAATATTTGAATTATGTGTTAGGGAATTAATTAACAATTTATTTGAGTTTTATATTGTGTTTAGCAACCCCCCCCCCCCCCTCCTCACCCTCGCGCAGGGGGGACTCGGTGCTGCTCTCCAGGCCCGCTGCAGGCAGGCCTGAAGCTCAAAAAATTTCTCTCTCTCTCTCACACTCCCAATCTCTCTCTCTCTCACACTCCCAATCTCTCTCTCTCTCACACTCCCAATCTCTCTCTCTCTCTCACACTCCCAATCTCTCTCTCTCTCACACTCCCAATCTCTCTCTCTCTCACGCTCCCAATCTCTCTCTCACACTCCCAATCTCTCTCTCTCTCACGCTCCCAATCTCTCTCTCTCACACTCCCAATCTCTCTCTCTCTCACACTCCCAATCTCTCTCTCTCACACTCCCAATCTCTCTCTCTCACACTCCCAATCTCTCTCACACTCCCAATCTCTCTCACACTCCCAATCTCTCACACTCCCAATCTCTCTCTCTCTCTCTCACACTCCCAATCTCTCTCTCTCTCTCACACTCCCAATCTCTCTCTCTCACACTCCCAATCTCTCTCTCTCTCACACTCCCAATCTCTCTCTCTCTCACACTCCCAATCTCTCTCTCTCTCTCTCACACTCCCAATCTCTCTCACTCCCAGTCTCTCTCTCTCACACTCCCAGTCTCTCTCTCTCACACTCCCAGTCTCTCTCTCTCACACTCCCAGTCTCTCTCTCTCACACTCCCAGTCTCTCTCTCTCACACTCCCAGTCTCTCTCTCTCACACTCCCAGTCTCTCTCTCTCACACTCCCAGTCTCTCTCTCTCTCACACTCCCAGTCTCTCTCTCTCACACTCCCAGTCTCTCTCTCTCACACTCCCAGTCTCTCTCTCTCACACTCCCAGTCTCTCTCTCACACACTCCCAGTCTCTCTTTCTCACACACTCCCAGTCGCTCTCTCTCTCACTCCCAATCTCTCTCTCTCACACTCCCAATCTCTCTCTCTCACACTCCCAATCTCTCTCTCTCACACTCCCAATCTCTCTCTCTCACACTCCCAATCTCTCTCTCTCACACTCCCAATCTCTCTCTCTCACACTCCCAATCTCTCTCTCTCACACTCCCAATCTCTCTCTCTCTCTCTCTCTCACACTCCCAATCTCTCTCTCTCTCACACTCCCAATCTCTCTCTCACACTCCCAATCTCTCTCTCTCACACTCCCAATCTCTCTCTCTCACACTCCCAATCTCTCTCTCTCACACTCCCAATCTCTCTCTCTCACACTCCCAATCTCTCTCTCTCACACTCCCAATCTCTCTCTCTCACACTCCCAATCTCTCTCTCTCACACTCCCAATCTCTCTCTCTCACACTCCCAATCTCTCTCTCTCACACTCCCAATCTCTCTCTCTCACACTCCCAATCTCTCTCTCTCACACTCCCAATCTCTCTCTCTCACACTCCCAATCTCTCTCTCTCACACTCCCAATCTCTCTCTCTCACACTCCCAATCTCTCTCTCTCACACTCCCAATCTCTCTCTCTCACACTCCCAATCTCTCTCTCTCACACTCCCAATCTCTCTCTCTCACACTCCCAATCTCTCTCTCTCACACTCCCAATCTCTCTCTCTCACACTCCCAATCTCTCTCTCTCACACTCCCAATCTCTCTCTCTCACACTCCCAATCTCTCTCTCTCACACTCCCAATCTCTCTCTCTCACACTCCCAATCTCTCTCTCTCACACTCCCAATCTCTCTCTCTCACACTCCCAATCTCTCTCTCTCACACTCCCAATCTCTCTCTCTCACACTCCCAATCTCTCTCTCTCACACTCCCAATCTCTCTCTCTCCTTCCCTCTGTTTCTGTCTCTCTCTCTCTCCTTCCCTCTCGCTCCTTCCCTCTCTCTCTCCTTCCATCTCTCTCTCTCTCTCTCCTTCCCCCTCTCTCTCTCTCCTTCCCTCTCTCTCTCTCTCCTTCCCTCTCTCTCATTCCCTCTCTCTCTCTGCCACGTCTCAGCTGCTCCTGCTGCGCGCGCACCCTGACCCTCGTGGCTGACGCCGATTGAGTTCGGGGACAGCCGTTTAAAAAAAAAACCAGAGCGGGCTCTCGCGGGCGGGCGGCGCATGCGCGGTCAGTGCCAGCGGCGCGAGGCGGCCCGCGGGGAGTAGTTAGGGAAACCCCGCGGGCTGGCGGCCGTTAGCAAGCGGATCACTTCGGGCGGCTCACCCGCTCTGGCCCCGACACCATCAAACCTGAGAGGGGGAAGTAGAGAGAGAGAGAGAGAGAGAGAGAGAGAGAGAGAGAGAGAGAGGGAAGAGGAGAGAGAGGGAAGAGGAGAAGGAGAGAGAGGGAAGAGGAGGAGGAGAGAGAGGGAAGAGGAGAAGGAGAGAGAGAGAGAGAGAGAGAGGGAAGAGAGAGAGAGAGAAATTTTTTGAGCTTCAGGCCTGCCTGCAGCGGGCCTGGAGAGCAGCACCGAGTCCCCCCTGCGCGAGGGTGAGGAGGGGGGGGGGGTTGCTAAACACAATATAAAACTCAAATAAATTGTTAATTAATTCCCTAACACATAATTCAAATATTTACCTTAGTTCCCTAACACACTGAAAGTGTGGGAAAAAAAATCGTGAAAAATCAAGATGGCGGCCACTCACCTCGGTTCAGAAGGATAAGGCCCGCCCACACACGCACCGATTGGTCGACCGGTCAGGTCACCGAAGCGTAGGATTGGTCAATCGTCGAGTCACTCGACACTCAACTGTAGGACGGCACGCGCCAGGAACCCGCCGTACGATTGGTCGACCTCGACGTCACACGGTCGCTAATGAGATGCTAATGAGCGGAACGCTGAACGTTTTTCGGATACCACGGGCGCGGTTTTTGTCCGGCCGAAACGTAAATATGCCTATGACCGGTCCGGAATCGCAAGCTTTCTTTTGAGGTGACGCGTACGTCGGTACGCTCTGTAACTTTCAAACGTATAGAACACGGACAGACAGACATCGGGACAGACAGAAGAGCCGCTTTATATATATAGATAATAATGGATACCTGGGAGTGAGTTACAGGCTGGAATCTAATCGAGGGCTTCGGATGGTTTATAAATAGAATAATGGATACCTGGGAGTGAGTTACAGGCTGGAATCTAATCGAGGGGTTCAGATGGTTTATATATAGAAATAATGGATACCTGGGAGTGTGTTACAGGCTGGAATCTAATCGAGGGGTTCAGATGGTTTATATATAATCATAGAATGATCCCATGGTCTTCAATTTTGCTAACAAGTTTATTGTGTGGTACTTTATCAAAGACCTTTTGAAAGTCCATACATAGCACAGAAGGTGATCATTTGGCCCATTGTGCCTGTGCTGACTCTTTGGTAGAGCTATCCAATTAATCCCACTCTCCTGCTCTTTCCCCATAGCCCTGTAAAAAAAATCCCTTCAAGTATTTATCCAATTCTCTTTTGAATGTTACTATTGAATCTGCTTCCACCACCCTTTCAGGCAGTGCATTCCAGATCGCAACAACTCGCTGCGTAAAAACTTGCCTCTAGTTCTTTTGCCAATCACCTTAAATCTGTGTCCTCTGGTTACTGGCCCTTCTGCCACTGGAAACAGTTTCTCCTTATTTACTCTATCAAAACCATTCATGATTTTAAACACCTCTATCAAATCTCCTCTTAACCTTCTCTGCTCTAAAGAAAACAACCCCAGCTTCTCCAGTCTCTCCATATAACTGAAGTCCCTCATCCTTGGAACCATTCTAGTAAATCTCTTCTTCACCCTCTCTAAGGCCTTGACATCCTTCCTAAAGTGTGGTGCCCAGAATTGAACACAATACTCCAGCTGAGGCCTAACCAGTGTTTTATAAAGGTTTAGCATAACTTTAGTACTCTATAGATAAAGACAAGTATTCCATATGCTGTTTTAACAGCATTCTCAACTTGTCACCTTCAAAGATTTGTGTACATACACCCCCAGGTCTCTGTTCCTGCACCCCCTTCAAAATTGCACCATTTAGATCATACTGCCTCTCCCCTCATTCTTCCTACCAAAAGGAATCACTTCACCAGTTGGTCTATGTTCTCCTGAAGTCTCTTACTATTGTCCTCATTGTTCACTACATTTCCATGTTTCATATATCATCTGCAAACTTTGAAATTATGCTCTGTATTCCCCAAGTCCAAGTCATTAATATATGCCATAATATGCCTCGCTCTTGTCTGAGAAACAACCGTTCTCCACTACTCTCTGTCCCTTAGCCAATTTTGTATCCATGCTGCCATTGTCCCTTTAACCCAATGGGCTTTAATTTTACTAACAAGTCTATTATGTGGCACTTTATCAAACACCTTTTGAAAGTCCATATACACATCAACCGCACTACCCTCCTCAACCTTCTCCGTTACTTCAGCAAAGAACTCGATCAAGTTAGTCAAACACATTTGCCTTTAATTTGCCTAAATGCGGACTTTAATTTATTGGCCCGTACTTTTCCAAATGCCAATTAATTTTGTCCCGGATTATTGTCTCCAAAAGTACCCCCCACTGACGTTAGGCTGACTGGCCTATAGTTGCCGGGTTTATCCCTCTCCCCTTTTTTAAACAGGGGTGTAACATTTGCAGTCCTCCGGTCCTCTGGCACCAACCCCATATCCAAGGAGGATTGAAAGATTGTGGCCAGAGCCTCCGCAATTTCCACCCTTACTTCCCTCAGTAACCTAGGATGAGTCCCATACAGACCGGGTGACTTTTCTAATTTGAGGACTGCCAACCTTTTAAGTATCTCCTCTATCTATTGTTATCCTAGCCAATATCGCTACTGCCTCCTCCTTTACTGCTACATTGGCAGCATCCTCTTCTCTAGTGAAGACAGATGCAAAGTACTCATTTAGTACCTCAGCCATGCCCTCTGCCCACAAGAATATCTCCTTTTTGGTCCCTATTCGGCCCCACTCTTCCTTTGACTACCCCGTTACTATTTATGCGTTTATAAAAGACTTTCGGGTTCGTTTTTATGTTAGCCGCTAATCTATTTTCATACTCTCTCTTTGCCCCTCTTATTCCCTTTCTGTGGTAAACCACTGTTATACCTGCCTGCGTGTGTGTTTGTATTCCACTGTGTACATGTCTGTACATGCCTCGGCTGACTCCTCCCACGAGTCCAGGTATAAAGGTGACTGCTCCACAGTCCCTCTGTATTCTGGACTGGTCGACCACTCGAGGCACACCTTCATTCTCTTGTTAATAAAAGCCTGTTAGTTACTCGCTTAACCTCAGTCTTTTGAGTAATTGATAGCGCATCAATTTCTTAGATCTCGATCGCTACACCCCGCTGGACGCTTACCCACTCCCCCGCATAGCTGATATGGTCAACCAGATCGCGCAGTACCACGTCTTCTCGACCATTGACCTGAAATCAGCGTACCACCAGCTCCCTATCCGCCCTGAGGACCGCCAGTATACTGCCATTGAGACAAACGGCCGCCTCTATCACTTCCTTAGGGTTCCCTTTGGCGTCACTAACGGGGTCTCCGTCTTCCAAAGGGAGATGGACCGGATGGTCGATCAAAATGCGTTGCAGGCCACTTTCCCATATCTGGACAATGTGACCATCTGCGGCCATGACTTGCAGGACCATGACGCAAACCTCGAAAAATTCCTCTGCACCGCCCAACTCCTGAACCTGACGTATAACAAGGAGAAGTGCATATTCCGCACAACCCGCCTCGCCATCCTTGGCTGTGTTGTGGAACACGGAGTCATCGGTCCCGACCCCGACCGGATGCGTCCCCTTATGGAACTCCCACTGCCCCACTGCCTCAAGGCCCTGAAGAGGTGCCTAGGGTTTTTCTCCTATTACGCCCAGTGGGTCCCCTACTGTGCGGACAAGGCCCGTCCGCTGATCAAGTCCACCTCTTTTCTCTTGACGGCAGAGGCCCGCTTAGCCTTCCACCGTATCAAGGAAGACATTGCCAAAGCCACCATGCACGCAGTGGACGAATCCATCCCCTTCCAGGTGGAAAGCGACGCGTCCGACTTTGCCCTGGCCGCTACCCTTAATCGGGCGGGGAGACCCGTGGCCTTCTTTTCACGAACCCTCCAGGGCCCGGAGACCAGACACTCCGCTGTTGAGAAGGAGGCCCAGGCTATTGTGGAGGCTGTGCATTATTGGAGGCACTACCTGGCCGGAAAACGATTTACCCTGCTCACTGACCATCGCTCAGTTGCTTTTATGTTTAACAACAAGCAGAGGGGCAAAATCAAAAACGACAAGATCTTGAGGTGGAGAATCGAACTTTCCACCTACAATTACGAGATCTTGTACCGGCCCGGGAAGCTCAATGAACCCCCGGATGCTCTATCGCGTGGCACCTGCGCCAGCGCGCAGATCGATAGACTGCGGGCCCTCCACAATGACCTCTGCCACCCGGGGGTCACCAGGTTCTTCCACTTCATCAAGGCCCGCAACCTGCCTTACTCCATTGAGGAGGTCAGGACCATGACCAGGAACTGCCAAGTCTGCGCTGAGTGCAAACCGCACTTTTATAGACCAGACAGGGCTCACCTGATAAAAGCCACTCGCCCCTTCGAGCGCCTGAGCGTTGATTTTAAAGGGCCTCTCCCCTCCTCCGACCGCAATGTGTACTTCCTCAACATTATTGATGAGTACTCCCGTTTCCCGTTCGCCATCCCCTGCCAGGACATGACCAGTGCCACGGTCATTAAATGTCTGAACGACCTCTTCACCCTGTTCGGTTTCCCCAGCTATATCCATAGCGACCGGGGTTCATCGTTTATGAGCGACGAACTCCGTCAGTACCTGCTCGCTAGGGGTATTGCCACAAGCAGGACCACCAGTTACAACCCCCGGGGGAACGGACAGGTGGAAAGAGAGAATGCGACAGTTTGGAAGGCCGCCCTGCTAGCCTTAAAGTCTAGGGGCCTTCCGACCTCCCGCTGGCAGGATGTGCTCCCCGATGCGCTCCACTCTATTCGGTCACTGCTCTGCACTGCCACTAACGCCACCCCTCATGAGAAAATGTTTGTCTTCCCAAGGAAGTCCACATTGGGGACATCGCTACCGCCATGGCTGACGTCCCCAGGGCCGGTCCTACTGAGAAGACACGCGAGGACCCATAAAACGGACCCCCTGGTCGAGAGGGTTGACCTCCTCCACGCCAACCCCCAGTATGCTTACATTGCGTACCCGGACGGGCGGGAGGACACAGTCTCCATACGAGACCTCGCACCCTCGGGGGCCCCAGTAACCCACTACCACCCCCCCCCCCCACGATCCAATATCCAACCCCAGCAGACGGCACGCCTGGGCCCCGCGACCCGCTCGACACCCACGAGGACTACACACCAGTGGCCCAGCCTACGCGGGACTCGACGCCGGAAGCTTCACTACCCCTGCCGTCGCCACGTCGATCACAGCGGCAGACAAGACCTCCGGAGCGACTCCAATACACAAACTTTTAATACACTTCACCCCACCGGACTCATTTTTAAACAAGGGGTGAATGTGGTAAACCACTGTTATACCTGCCTGCGTGTGTGTTTGTATTCCACTGTGTACATGTCTGTACATGCCTCGGCTGACTCCTCCCACGAGTCCAGGTATAAAGGTGACTGCTCCACAGTCCCTCTGTATTCTGGACTGGTCGACCACTCGAGGCACACCTTCATTCTCTTGTTAATAAAAGCCTGTTAGTTACTCGCTTAACCTCAGTCTTTTGAGTAATTGATAGCGCATCACTTTCTTAGATCTCGATTGCACTTTCTATATTCAGCTTGGTTCTCTACTGTATTATGAACCATATAATTGTCATAAGCCTCTTTTTTCTGACTTATTTTAACCTCTATACCTTTAGCCATCCAGGGAGCTCTAGCTTTGGATACCCTTCCTTTCCCCCCTCATAGGAATGTGGCAACGCAGAGAAGTGTGAGGTGATACATTTTGGTAGAAACATAGGAACAGGAGTCGGCCATTCAGCCCCTCGAGCCTGCTCTGCCATTCAATGAGATCATGGCTGATCTGCGATCTAACTCCATATACCCGCCTTTGGCCCATATGCCTTAATACCTTTGGTTAATAGAAAGCTATCACGCTCCGATTTAAAATTAATTGATCTAGCATTGATTGTCATTTGCAGAAGAGAATTCCACACTGCTACCACCCGTTGTGCGTAGAAGTGTTTGCTAATTTCACTCCTGAAAGGTCTGGCTCTAATTTTTAGGCTATGCTCCCTCGTCCTAGAAAATAGTTTTTCTCTATCTACCCTATCTGTTCTCCTTAATATCTTGAAAACTTCGATCATATCACCCCTTAACCTTCTAAATTCTAGGGAATACAACACTAATTTGTGTAATCTCTCCTCATAACCTAACCCTTGTAGTCCGGGTATCATTCTGGTAAACCTACACTGCACTCCCTCCAAGGCCAATATATCCTTCCTAAGGTGTGGTGCCCAGAACTGCTCACAGTCCTCCAGGTGTGGTCTAACCAGGGTTTTGTACAGCTGCAGCATAACTTCTGCCCCCTTGTATTCTAGTCCTCTAGATATAAAGGCCAGCATCCCATTAGCCTTTTTGATTATTTTCTGTACCTGTTCATGACATTTTAATGCTCTATGTATCTGGACCCCCAAGTCTCTTTGGACCTCCACTGTTTTTAGCCTTTCACCATTTAGAAAGTACCCTGTTCGATCCTTTTTAGGTCCAAAGTGGATGACCTCACATTTTCCACAGTTTTGCCCATTCACTTAATCTGTCGATATCCCTTTGTAATTTTATGCTTCCATCTACACTGCCTACAATTCCACCTATCTGTGTCATCGGTAAATTTGGATATATGACTTCCTGTGCCATCATCTAAGTCAATAATAAATACTGTGAATAGTTGAGGCCCCAAAACAGATCCCTGCGGGACACCACTAGTCACATTCTGCCATTTGAGTACCTACCCATTATCCCTACTGCCCGTCTCCTCAGCCAATTTCCCAGCCAGGTCAATAATTTGCCCTCAATTCTGTGGGCTCCTACCTTAGTTAACAGTGTCTTATGTGGGACTTTATCAAATGCCTTCTGGAAGTCCATATAAATAACATCCATAGACATTCCCCTGTCTACTGCTTTAGTCACCTCCTCAAAAAATTAAATCAGGTTTGTCAGGCATGACCTACTTTTCACAAATCCATGCTGGCGCTCTCTCTGATCAACTGAAAGTTTGCAAGGTGTTCAGTCACCCTGTCCTTAATTGTAGACTAGCAATTTCCCAGCAACAGATATTAGACTAACTGGTACATAATTCCCTGGTTTACCCCCCTCACCATTTTTAAATAGCGGAGTGACATGCGTAATTTTCCAATCTAAAAGAACGGTTCCTGAATCGAGAGAACTTTGGAAGATTATAGTTAGGGCATCTGCAATGTGCTCACCTACTTCCTTTAAAACCCTGGGATGGAAACCATCTGATCCTGGGGATTTGTCACTCTTTAGTGCCATTATTTTCTTCATTATTGTTATTTTACTTGTGTTAATTTTTATTGAGTCCCTGTCCCCAATTCAATATTAGTTTCCTTGGGATTTCTGGCATGCTATCCTCTTCCTCTACTGTAAATACTGACACAAAGTAGTTATTCAACATGTCCGCCATTTCCTTATCATTGACAATGTCACCGCTTTTACTTTTTAAGGGTCCAACATTGCTCCTGACTACCCTCTTTTTCCTAATATAATTGTAAAACAATTTTGTGTTGATTTTGATATCCCTTGCAAGTTTCTTTTCCTACTCCCTTTCTGTAGATTTTACTGTCTGTTTTGTGACCCTTTGCTGTTCTTTGTATCTTTTCCCATTCGCCAGGATCTGTGCTATTTTTTGCATTTTTCTACGCTTTTTCTTTTAGTTTTATGCTGTCCCTCACCTCTTTAGTCGTCCATGGCTGGTTTTTTTGGGCAAGCAGGGCTCTTTCCCCTCAGGGGTATAAACTGGTTCTGTATCACCTTAAATTCTTTTTTGAACATCTCCCACCGATCTTCTGTCGTTTTGCCCATTAACAGATTTGCCCAGTTCACTGTGGACAGTCTCTGTCTCATCCCTTTAAAATCAGCCTTACCCAAATCTAGAATCTTCGTAGCCGTTTCGCGTTTCTCCCTTTCAAACGTTAGGCCAGTAATTCCGGTCCCAACGCGTGAGTACGGACGGGGTACTCACGCGTGGGCCCGTTGGAAGTGCCGGATTTCAGCGTGCGCGCTGAAATTCCTTTTTCCCCACAGGTTTGCGCGTGTGTAAGGGCCTCTCCTTTTTACGAATATAAAAAGGAGACGCAAGGACTTCATTCTTTAAGGTAAGTGGTCTATTACTTAAAATTATAACATTTTTTCCACAGCTTTATTGTTTTTAAGGACTTTACAGTAAGGTAAGTGTAGTTTTAGACCTGATTTTTTTTTAAATTATTTTTTTCAAAAATTTGATTAATTGTTTAAAATAGTTTTTTAAAGTTATTTATAGTTTATTTAATTATTGGGATGTTTTTAAAAATGTTATTTAAAGTTAAACTAGTCTTTTGGGCGCCCGTACTTTTCATGAGTTTGACAGTTCTTACTATCACTCATGAATGAAGTTTCCCCTCCCCTGATTGGCTGCACAGTGCTCACCTGATCCCAGCCGGCACATCGAACTAACTACGCCGCTGGATCAGGTAAGCACATCGCGCCGACATCTGAACCGGGCCAGTGACAGGAATTCCAAGCAGGCCCAGGCTTCAGATGTCGGCGCGCCGGGTGAGTGCACATCGGGGGCTTGCACGCGCGGCAAGCCCCCGAACCTAATTTCTGGGCCGTTACGTTGAAATCGATCATGTTATGATCGCAATTGGATAAATGTTCACGTACAGTTAAGCTGTTAACTAAATCTGGCTCATTACCAAATCGAATATGGCAGTCCCCTTGTTGTCTCTAGAACATATTGTTGTGGAAAACTATCCCGGACACACTTAAGAAATTCACTACCTTGCTGACAGGTAAGAAGAATGAGGAGAGACCATACACACTAAATGGTACAATGAATGGAATACACAATGAATGGAAAGACCCTAGGCAAGACGGAGGGTCAGAGGGATCTGGGTGTGCAAGTACACAGATCCCTGAAGGCGGCGGAACAGGTGGATAAGGTGGTAAAAAAGGCATATGGGATACTTGCCTTCATTAGCCGAGGCATTGAATATAAGAGCAAGGAGGTTATGATGGAGCTGTATAAAACACTGGTTAGGCCACAGCTGGAATACTGTGTGCAGTTCTGGTCGCCACACTACAGGAAGGATGTGATCGCGTTAGAGAGGGTGCAGAGGAGGTTCACCAGGATGTTACCAGGGCTGGAGCGCTTCAGCTATGAAGAGAGACTGGGCAGATTGGGTTTGTTTTCCTTGGAGCAGAGGAGGCTGAGGGGGGACATGATTGAGGTGTACAAAATTATGAGGGGCATAGATAGGATGGATGCTGAGGAGCTTTTTCCCTTAGTAGAGGGGTCAATAACTAGGGGGCATAGATTCAAGGTAAAGGGCGGGAGGTTTAGAGGGGATTTGAGAAAGAACTTTTTCACCCAGAGGGTGGTTGGAGTCTGGAACTCACTGCCTGAAAGGGTTGTGGAGGCAGAAACCCTCACAACATTTAAGAAGCATTTGGATGTGCACTTGAAATGCCATAGCATACAAGGCTACGGGCCAAATGCTGGAATATGGGATTAGATTAGACAGGGCTTGATGGCCGGCGCGGACACGATGGGCCGAAGGGCCTCTATCCGTGCTGTATTACTCTATGACTCTATGACTCTATGACTTAAGAAATTCACTACCTTGCTGACAGGTAAGAAGAATGAGGAGAGACCATACACACTAAATGGTACAATTTGAAAGGGGGTGCAAGAACAGAGAGACCGGGGGTGTTTGTGCACAAATCTTTGAAGGTGGCAGAACAGGTTAACAAAGCAGTTAATAAAGCATATGGGATCCTGGGCTGAACACCTCCATTCAGTCCGCAAGCGTGACCCCGAGCTTCCGGTCGCTTGCCATTTTAATTCTTCCATGTCCTGCTCCCACTCGGTTCTGATGAAGCTCAACGGAAGCTTGAGGAACAGCACCTCATCTTTCAATTAGGCACTTTACAAACTTCCGGACTCAACATCGAGTTCAACAATTTCAGTTCATAGCCACTGCTCCCATTTTTTCGGACAGCAGGTGGTTCTGCTGTTCATTAAATCTCTCCTGCCTTCCACCCTCTCGTAGACCTTCCCTTTTATTCTTTCCTCCCTTCCTCCCCCCGCCCCCACTGTTTCCCTGCCTCTGTACTTGCTTAAAAACCTGTTACATCTCTAACTTTTTCCAGTTCTGACAAAAGGTCACCGACCTGAAACGTTAACTCTGTTTCTCTCGCTCCACATATGCTGCCTGGCCTGCCGAGTATTTCCGTCAATTTCTGTTTATATTTCGGATTTCCAGCATCCGCAGTATTTTGCCTTTTGCATTAATGCTTACTCATTGCTGTGTGTGGGAGCTTGCTGTGCGTAAATTGGCTGCTGCGTTTCCCACATTACAACAGTGACTCCACTTCAAATAGTTCTTCATTGGCTGTGAAGCGCTTTGAGATGGCCGGTGGTCGTGAAAGGCGCTACAGAAATGCAAGTCTTTCTTGTCTTTCATTATCTGTGATTGCAGTTATACTGCCACCATGCATTGATGCGAAGTGTACGTCGACGGAAAAGAGACAGCAGAACTCAGTGCGGACCCTGATCCAATGATGGAGTACATGGAACGCCGGGTGGCGCGCAAGTCCCACGAGGAGACTGCTCTCCCCGGCACAGTACATCTCCAGCCCTGTGCAAAGCCAGGTTTCAACAGCTCCTGGGGTATTTTTTTTTTTTTGAAAAACCTTGTATGGAATCTTTTAATTTTAGGACACCCGCCACTCTAACATTTAACAATGAGACGCCCCTGGAGTCGTGCTCTGTATATACATCCAAACAGGTGGCTCATCTTACAGCAACCCAGACAGTGCGTAGCTGGCAGTATAACTCCAGTCTGCCGTCGCATGACGCACTGCACAGAAATCTGTCCGAGGCCGGCACCTACAGTACGGCTGCAGTTTTTGACTCTCTCGGCTCCAGCCGGCTTGTGGGAAGCCAGCACTCCAGCAATTGACAAAGAGCCAAGTCGTCGAAGGCGTTCTTCAAAAACAACGATTATTATTCAGATTTTGCATCCTCTTTTCAACCCCTCTACCACTTCCAGAGAGTTAATGACCTTTGTGGTTCTAGGCCTGGGTTTGGGGGGGGGGGGGGGGTTGATGCTCTGCGCGTTGCCGTGAAGTGTAGGCCTGAAGCCTGGGGCTAGATTTTTAAAAGCTCCCGCAGTTCTGGTGCTGACAAGTCAGTTGAAATATGACGCGAGGGTTTTACGTGCTGTGTAATACATGGTGACACAGCACAAGCTGACAAGGACCAGCTGTGCTGGGAATTGGCAGCTTGAGTTTACGGTGATGGAAAAAAAATCAGGTTTTTTCCCCCCAATTTTGTTTCTATTTTCAGAAAGTAATAAAGGATGGTTGTGTTTTAATTGTCTCTCCCCGCCATGTGTGTAGTTAATAAATTTGAAAAAAAAAAGCCAAAATAAACAATTGAGAGTTTTAAATAATAAATCATCTTAATTAGCATTATTAGTGAACATTTAGGTTACAACCTTGGTACAACAAGGGAGGGGTTGTTCCAAATAATGACCCACCGAGGATTTTGCAAGCTGCCCGTCCTTATACTGCCAGAATAAATTTAATAGCTTGCTCTTCTTTACTCCGACAAGGCGAGAATTACAGGGGAACTTAATTTGTACACTTGACGAATGTTTGCCTCTTCATCCGTCCCAAAGTTGAACACGAGTTAGTGTACTTCATCACAATCACGCTGCTTTAATAAACATGGGCTTCCTCCACCGAGAGCTGGCTAATCTTGCTCTCCCAGGAGGAAGGCAATCTTCATTAGCTGCAATAATGCGAAATTTATAATTTATAGCTCCTGGGGTTTTTTTTTTAATCTATTTGCCTTGGCACAGGTTGTTGGGAAAACACCTCGCCAGGCAAAGCATGACTCGTCACTAGGGTCGTCGATGCTGGTTGGGACATATTCCTGGAGGGGTCATCACATGATCTCCTGCTGCCAACCGCCCCGCCCCCACGCTCTCAGGCAAATGGTATGTTGGCCTTCATAGCGAGAGGGTTTGAGTACAAGAACAAGGATGTCTTGCTGCAGTTGTACAGGGCCTTGGTGAGACCAGATCTTGAGTATTGTATGCAGTTTTGGTCGCCTTATCTGAGGAAGGATGTTCTTGCCATGGAGGGAGTGCAGCGAAGATTCACCAGGCTGATACCTGGGATGGCAGGAATGACGTACGAGGAGAGATTAGGTCGATTGGGCTTGTACTCGCTGGAGTTTAGAAGAATGAGAGGGGATCTCATTGAAACTTATAAAATTCTGGCAGGACTGGACAGACTAGATGCAGGGAGGATGTTCCCAATGGTCGGGGAATCCAGAACCAGGGGTCACAGTCTAAGGATAAGGGGTAGGCCTTTTAGGACAGAAATGAGGAGGAATTTCTTCACCCAGAGTGGTGAACCTGTGGAATTCTCTACCACAGAAGGCAGTAGAGGCCAATTCATTAGATATATTCAAGAAGGAGTTGGATTTCTTAAGGCTAAAGGAATGATGAAGGGGTATGGGGAGAAAGCAGGGACCGGGTATTGAACTTGGATGATCAGTCATGATCGCATTGAATGGCGGAACAGGCTCGAGGGGCCGAATGGCCTACTCCTGCTCCCATCTTCTATGTCTATGTTTCTCTCGTCATTGGTCGCCCGGCATGTCCACTCTCGGCGTGCCCCGCCTTCCTACACCAATCGGAAAGTGAACAGACTCTTCATTACCCGATTGGATGGTTCTTGACTGTCAGTCAAACAGCATTTTGCGCCCCCCCCCCCCCACCTTGTCTAATATCTTTATAACTATTATAAACAAAAGTGTTCAAACAAAACACAATTCGTATTATTGTCCCTATGATTCTTTCTGCTGGTTTTTGCTCTCTGCTGGTTTTTGCTCGCTGCAGTGTCCTGGAGATGAGTCTTTAATTCCTGGAGGGTTGGAAACCCTGCTCACCACAGCTCCTGCCTCGTACTCGTGACGCCATGTCTTCCGGGAACATAAAAGACCCATAGGCCCCTAAGACACCCCGTCCTATTTTGATAAGAGCTCAGCCCCAGCAACCTGCTTCCGAGTCACCACATCCCTCAGTCCCTTAACTCTCCTTATGCACACACTAGTTGCCCCTTGACTCCTGAATACTGCCTGTTTCAGTAACTTATCCACGATTTTATTGCCCCTAACCTCTGGAATTCCCTCCCTAAACCTCCACCTCTCTCTTCTCCTTTAAGACACTCCTTAAAACCTACCCCACTTGTCGTAATATCTCCTTTTGTGGACCCCACTTGTCGTAATATCTCCTTTTGTGGCTCGGTGTCACATTTTGTTTGATAATGATCCTGTGAAGTGCCTTGGGATTTTTATGACGTTAAAGGCGCTGTATAAATGCAAGCTGTGGTTGTTGTATAAACATTCTAACTTCCTTTCTTACACCTAATTTCTATCTTTAAATCGTGTTTGTTGGTAATAGAACTCTAGTGAACGGATTGCCCAGATCGCTTCTCTAACTCTCATCTGTAATCTTTGCTTGGATTACATTGAAATCTCCGTTTAGCCAAAAGAGAGAGAGAGTCCAAATTCCTCTTGCCGTGCATAACAAAGTAATTACCCGTCACCTTACACATTTCCAGCTTTGGAACAGACTCGATAGCAGAATACTGCGGATGCTGGAAATCCGAAATAACAACAGAAAATGCTGGAAAAACTCAGCAGGCCAGGCAACATCCGTGGAGAGAGAAATAGAGTCAACGTTTCAGGTCGAAACCCTTTGTCAAGACTGAAAAAGCACAGGAAATGAAACAGATTAAAAGGCCAGTTTGGAGGCTGGGAGAGAACAAAAGAGAAGTGAAGAGACATTAAGAGGTATTCAAAACCAGACGAGATGGTGATAGGACTAGTGGAGACTAAAGACGGCTCTAGATTAGGTGTGAAATGCGCTGGCAGAATGGGAGACAGCTGCCATGTGGGAGAGAAAAAAGGGGGGTGGGGAGGGGGAGGGCCAAAACAAAGGTGTGGATAAAAAATATAAGCAAAAATGTAATGGGAGCCGAGGTTATGATCTGAAATTGTTGAACTCGATATTGAGTCCGGAAGGCTGTAAAGTGCCTAATCGGAAGATGAGGTGCTGTTCCTCGAGCTTACGCTGAGCTTCTGTGGAACAATGCAAGAGCCCGAGTATGGTGAGGTCTGAGTGGGAATGGGGCGGTGAATTAAAATGACAGGCGACCGGAAGCTCGGGGTCACCCTTACGGACGGAGCGGTCACCCAATCTGCGTTTGGTCTCCCCAATGTAGAGGAGACCACATCGTGAGCAGCGAATACAGTATACTAGATTGCAAGAAGTACAAGTAAATCGCTGTTTCACCTGGAAGGGGTGTTTGGGGCTCTGGACAGTGGGAAGGGGGGAGGTATAAGGGCAGGTGTTGCATCTCATGCGCTTGCACGGGAAGGTGCCGGGCGAAGGGGAAGGGGTGCTGGGGGTGACAGAGGAGTGGACTAGGGTGTCTCGGAGGGAGCGGTCCCTACGGAATGCTGAAAGGGGAGGGGAGGGGAAGATGCGTTTGGTGGTGGGATCACGTTGGAGGTGGCGGAAATGGCGGAGGATGATCCGTTGAATGTGGAGGCTGGTGGGGTGAAAGGCGAGGACAAGGGGAACCCTATCGTGGTTCCGGGAGGGAGGGGCAGGGGTGAGGGCAGAAGTGCGGGAGATAGAACGGACACAGTTGAGGGCCGTGTTAACCACGGTAGAGGGGAATCCTCGGTTAAGGAAAAAGGAAGACAAGTCGGAAGCACTGGTGTGGAAGGTGGCATTGTTGGAGCAGATGCGGCAGAGACGGAGAAACTGGGAGAATGGAATAGAGTCCTTACAGGAGGCGGGGTGGGAGGAAGTGTAGTCCAGGTAGCTGTGGGAGTCAGTGGGCTTGTAGTGAATGTTGGTCAATAACCTATCCCCAGAGATGGAGACGGAGAAGTCAAGTAAGGAAAGGGACATGTCGGAGATGGACCATGTGAAGGTGAGGGAAGGGTGGAAATTGGAGGCAAAGTGAATGAAATTGTCTAGTTCAGGGCGAGAGCAGGAAACGGCACCGATACAGTCATCAATGTACCGGAAAAAGAGGTGAGGGAGGGGACCCGAGTAGGACTGGAACAAAGAGTGTTCCACATATCCCACGAAAAGGCAGGCATAGCTAGGACCCATGCGGGTACCCATAGCAACACCTTTGATTTGGAGGAAACGAGTGGAGTCAAAGGAGAAGTTGCTCAATGTGAGAACAAGTTCAGCCAGGCGGAGGAGGGTGGTGGTGGATGGGGACTGGTTGGGCCTCTGTTCGGGCCTCTGTTCAAGGTAGAAGCGGAGCGCCCTCAGGCCATCCTGGTGGGGGATGGAGGTGTAGAGGGATTGTACGTCCATGGTGAAAAGGAGGCGGTTGGGGCCAGGAAATTGGAAACTGTTAACGTGGCGGAGGGCGTCCGAAGAGTCGCGGATGTAGGTGGGAAAAGACTGGACAAGGGGAGAAAAGATAGTCGAGATAGGAAGAGATAAGTTCCGTGGGGCAAGAACAGGCTGAAACGATGGGTCTACCAGGGCAGTCCTGTTTGTGGATCTTGGGAAGGAGGTAGAAGCGGGCTGTGCGGGGTTGGGGAACTATGAGGTTGGTGGTCGCGGGGGGAAGATCTCCAGAGGAGATGAGGTCAGTGACAGTCTTGGAAACAGTGGTTTGGTGTTCGGTAGTGGGGTCATGGTCCAGGTGGAGGTAGGAGGAGGTGTCGGAGAGTTGGTGTTCAGCTTCCGCTAGGTAGAGGTCAGTTCGCCAAACAACAACTGCACCACCCTTGTCAGCAGGTTTAATGACAATGTCAGGGTTGGATCTAAGAGAATGGAGTGCTGCAAGTTCAGAGGGAGGTAGGTTGGAGTGAGTGAGGGGAGCAGAGAAATGGAGACGGCCGATGTCACGCCGGCAGTTAGCGATGAAAAGATCTAGAGAGGGTAAGAGGCCAGGGGGAGGGGTCCAGGTAGAACGGGAATTCTGAAAGCGGGAGAAAGGGTCAGCCATGCGGGGGGGGCGGGGAAGACTCCTGGCCAGAGAAGTGGGCACGGAGACGAAGGCGGCGGAAAAAGCTCAACATCGTGTCAAGCTCGAAATTCATTGAGGTGGAGGCGTAAGGGGATGAAGCTCAGGCCTTTAACAGTCTCACTAACTCCTAAAATCTCAGGGTCCATGCACTGATGCTGGCTCCACCGCCAGCCACCACCGGTCATCCATATGGAACGCGCCCACCCCACCCCTCCCAAATCATGGGGATGGGGGGGGGGGGGGGGGTCATTGAAACAGTCGGGGCATGGTGTGGTGTGGGTGCAACAGAGGCGCCAACTCCAAGTGCCGGCTGGAAAATCAGGGCAGCACTCTGTCACTACAATGGAGGGGCATTGCAGGGGTAGCCTGGAAACTCCCTCAGACACACCCCCAAACCATTCTTGGGACATGGTTTAGGCAGAAGACTCATGGAGCAGATCTTACATGAGGTGGAAGCCTGGTGGATCCAGGTTCTTTCCCAATTCCTCTCTGCACTACCCCCCACCCCTAACCGCCAGCCCTCACTGTGGGCAACAAGCCAGCCATCCATCCACCCAACCACTCCACTGGAATTTCAGGCCAACTGCTCAGTGGGTAGCTCTCTCGCCGCCGAGTCAGAAGGTTGCGGGTTCAGGTCCCACTCCAGAGACTTAAGCACAAAAGTCTAGGCTGACATTCCGGTGCAGTCCTGAGGGGGTGCTGCACTGTCAGAGGTGCCGTCTTTCAGATGAGACGTTAAACCGAGGCCCCGTCTGCTCATAAAAGATCCAATGGCAGAATTTCGAAGAGGAGCAGGGGAGTTCTCCCCGGTGTCCTGGGCCAATATTTATCCCCCAACCAACATCACTAAAACAGATTATCCGGTCATTATCACATTGCTGTTTGTGGGAGCTTGCTGTGCACAAATTGGCTGCTGCTTTGCCTACATTACAACAGTGACTACACTTCAAAAAGTACTTCACTGGTTGTGAAGCACTTGGGACATCTGGAGGTCGTGAAAGGCGCTATATAAATGCAAGTTCTTTCCATCCCCCCTCCCCCTCACTCAGCACAGAGCAGAGGAGGAGGTTGGGACCTCCCTGGTCTGTATGGCTCAGTGCCACTCCAGGCAGTGCCTTTATCGACCAAGCCCACTGATGTGAGCGGAGAAAAAAAAAGTTTCAACACGAGAAGCAAAATAAGTCACTCAGCGCCATAAGGTTCCAGCAATGGTGCGATTTCCTCTGCTTACGGCAGTTTATCACCTCTTATTGTAGCAACAGTGCCATCGTGCAAGTGTCAGTGGAGCTTCGCACCTTTTCCTTAATGTAAACATTCTGCGAATATAATTTGGATTTGCGATCAGAAACCCTTCAACAGAGCAGCACTTAAATACAAATTAGCCAAACGAATATTGGCCCTCTCCCAGTGCCTGTGTATAATTAGCACACTGTACATCGCCGCTGGGTCCCAATCCTGGAACCCCCTCCCTAATAGCACTGTGGGGGAACCTTCACCGTACGGACTGCAGCGGCTCAAGGCGGCGGCTCACCACCACCTTCCCAAGGGACAACTCGGGGTGGGCAGGAAGTGCTGGCCTTGCCAGCGACGCCCACATCCCAAAAGCAAATTTTATTTTTAAAAACAGCAACCCAATCATATTATTGCCTCCTCTGAGTATATAACCCAATACTGGACACTGTACTAGACTCGGCCTAAAAGTGCTCCCCGGACAGAAATAAGCAGGACTGCAATTTGGAAGAGGATTAATTCTTTCACCATCAAAATTCAGCGATTTAACAAGATGTAACGAGCTGGTTCCTCCGTTGACCATTGCAGCCAGCAAGATCCTATGTTCGATCTCGGGTCAGCAACTCTGGTTGGACCTCTTCCTCGAGGTTTCATCACACGACTTCCTACCTCCAAAACAGCCCATTCCCCCCCCAATCTCCAATACTTTTATAATTAAGAAGCGAAACAGTTCAAAGAAAATGAAGCAAGCTTACAATTACTTTTTTTTTTTTAAGTCTCAATGATTTTTCTCTCAGGTTTTTTTTTTTTGTTCGCACCAGTGTCCTGGAGCTTAACTTTTAATTCCTGGAGACTCCAGGGCAATCCTGGAGGGTTGAGAACCCTGGTTCGATCCCCAGTTCTTGCTGAGTTAGCCAGTCTTACTCTGGGCAGGGTGGAAGGTGGGGGGTGGTGAACAGTCAGGTTTACTGCTGGTCTAGATCACATAGAAACATAGAAGATAGGAGCAGGAGTAGGCCATTCGGCCCCTCGAGCCTGCTCCGCCATTCAATGAGATCATGGCTGATCATCCAAATTCAGTACCCTGTCCCTGCCTTCTCTCCATATCCCTTGATCCCTTTAGCCTTAAGAAATATATCCAACTCCTTCTTGAATATATTTAATGAATTGTCCTCTACTGCCTTCCCTGGCAGAGAATTCCACAGGTTCACCACTCTCTGGATGAAGAAATTCCTCCTCATCTCTGTCCTAAATGGCTTACCCCTTATCCTTAGACTGTGACCCCTGGTTCTGGACTCCCCGACCATTGGGACATCCTTCCAGCATCTAGTCTGTCTAGTCCTGTTAGAATTTTATAAGTTTCGATGAGATCCCCTCTCATTCTTCTAAACTCCAGCGAGTACAAGCCCAATCAACCCAATCTCTCCTCATACGTCATTCCTGCCATCCCAGGTATCAGTCTGGTGAATCTTCGCTGCACTCCCTCCATGGCAAAGAACATCCTATCCAGAAACCCCTACATACGAGGACATGACTGGGCTAGAGTGTAAGGAGGGCTCCTCTGGTGGACCAGACTCCTGACACTCAATGTCAAAGCTTACCACATAAAGAAAGGCCACTCGAATGAGATACGGAAGGGTAACCGGAGCCTATGAAACAGCAAGGAGATAATACTTTCAAGAAGGGTGAGAACTGAAGTGGGGGAAAAGAGGGCAAGTTTGAGTTTTGAGTGGATGAAACAGAAGGGCTCATTATTTGCAGAACTTGGGAAAATTCAAGGGCGAGTCCACCTCTTCAGAACTCACTCAGTCATTGCGCCCAGGGAGTTTAAAGGCAGGCATTGTTGGCATATGGAACTCTGTTAATTCAGCTTCTGAAAGATGTTCATGTTTAGTTCATGCGATATAAGGAAAAAAAAGTGGTTGGTATCATTAGAGAGAGAGAGAGAGGGAGAGATACAGATTTCACTTAGCAACAGCCGGTGTTCGCAACCAATATATAATAGAATGTTTAGATTAGAAATTTTATGTTATGATAAGAATGTCTAGAGACTAGAAGATTTATGCTTACCACAGCAAGGCCACAGAATTTTTACATGCTTATAACATTGTTGATGTATGTTGAAGAAAATGTAGACTTGTGTCTCTGGACTATGCAGTAGCCAGAGACTACCATATTAGGCCATGCCAGCTCCAGTTTGATAAGAAAACAGTGTATAAATGTCAGCTTTTTCCTTTGTTCAAGCAGCAGGAAAAGACCCATGCCTAGGTCTGCGTGCTCTATCTGTGACTATACTCCGCTTGTAAATTGCTTTTTATGCTGTAGTTAAAGAATAAAATGATTATAATCAGAAGACTGATTTCATTACTACTCAATTGAATAACTGAACACGGTTTAAGACAACAGGCATCTAGAACCACCATGCGGTTTATCCATGGCCAAGGTCGGGATGGATCCATCTTGTCATAAGACACAGCAAAGGTACTCCACGCCAAACAAAGCCAATAACCACCCCCCACAACTCTCATTGAAGTAAAACTACTTTAAAAAGCATACTTTAAATAAACATGCCATGGTCCATTCGGCACCTGTGCCAGCACCCACCACACGGTGACCCCATGTCCCACCGCACGGTCCGATGCCACACATCATCACCATCTTCAGACCAAACTACTTCAACAGCATTACAGGAATTCACAGAGCAGTGAAAGATCGATCAGGCACAGCCGTGAGTGTTTGGTCTTACCTGTGATTTGACAGTCTCGTATTCTTCTGTCCCATACTCTACTCTCTTGAGTGAGGTCATGTAGTCGAAACTGATGACTGCAGTCTGAAATTAACATCACAAAAAAGGTTAATCAACAGTCTTATAATCTTTTTCAATATTTTCCTATTCCACTGATCACTCCTGGCAGGCGGGGGTCACTGAGGTGTCCTACTCCTGGTGTGAGGCCCCTCACCATGCTGCTCTATTCAGCTGCTGGTAAGGACCCTCCCGCCCCCACCCGAGGAAGATTTTAAACCGTTTGCAAACGTTATACACTCAACACTATCATACCCGTGCTCTCGATGGGTTTTATTTTTTTGTACATTCATGGGATGTGGCCATCCCTAACTGCCCTTGAGAATGTGGTGAGCCTTCTTCAACCACAGTCTGTAGCAGTTTGTTACAACTGAGTGGCTTGCTAGGCCATTTCAGAGAGCAGTAAAGAGTCAATTGCTGTGGGTCTGGAGTCAGATATAGGCCAGACTGGGTAAGGACTGATATACCTATCAATTCATTCCATGAAAAGCGACGAGTTAAGATAGTAACTATAGGTTTTTATTGGCTAAATAACAGAGCCCACCCTCGTGGGTGATCGGTTCCAACAAGGAAGAATACTAGCCAAGCGGTCACCTTTATACCTGGGCAAGCAGGCGGAGCCATGGGCGGAGTCAGCTGAGGTATGCCTAGGTATAACAGCGTGCGTGGCAAGAGGTAACCTTGTGTAGTGATAACAACAGTGTAAACAGTGATAACAACAGAGTAACAATAGTGAACGGTTGTGAACGATAACAGTGGTTTACCACAAGGACCAGGCAGATTTCCTTCCCTAAAGGGCATTTGTGAACCATTAGAAAGTTTTTACGACAAAAGTAGTTTCATGGTCACTGATATTAGTTTTTATTGCAGAGTTATTTAATTAACTGAATTTAAATTCCCCAGCTACTGTGACAGGATTTGAACATCTGTCCATGACAGCACTGGTGGCAGTGACCACCGCACAGTCCTTGTGGAGACAAAGTCCCGTCTTCACACTGAGGACACCCTCCATCGTGTTGTGTGGCACTACCACCGTGCTAAATGGGATAGATTCAGAACAAATCTAACAGTTCAAAATTGGGCATCCATGAGGTGTTGTGGGCCATCAGCAGCAGCAGAATTGTATTCCACCACAATCTGTAACCTCATGGCCCGGCATATCCCTCACTCTACCATTACCATCAAGCCAAGGAACCAACCCTGGTTCCATGAGGAGTGCAGAAAAGTTATGTTACCTTATGCACAGTTCTGGTCTCCAAAATAAAAAAAAGGATATAGAAGCACTGGAGAAAGTGCAAAAAAGATTTACAAGAATGATACCAGAACTGCAAGGGTACAACTATCAGGAAAGACTGAACAGGCTGGGGCTCTTTTCTCTTGAAGTTCCTTCAGATTATGAAAGGGTTTTGACAGGGTAGACGTAGAGAAGATGTTTCCACTTGTAGGGAGTACAAAGCTCGGGGGCCATAAATATAAGATAGTCACTAATAAATCCAATAGGGAATTCAGGAGTAAGTTCTTTACCCAGAGAGTGGCGAGAATGTGGAACTCGCTACCACAGGGTATAGTTGAGATGAATAGCTTGGATGCATTTAAGGGGAAGCTGGATAAACACATGAGGGAGAAAGGAATAGAAGGATACGCTGATAGGGTGAGATGAAGTAGGGGTGGGGGGAGGCTCGTGAGGAGCATAAACACCGGCACGGAGCAGTTGGGCTGAATGGCCTGTTTCTGTGCTGTAAATACTATGTAATTCTATGCAAGCGCGGAATGTTCCAAGTGTGAACACAAGGGAGAGATAAAAAAACAAAAGCTTGGTACAAACGGGATCTTCACTTGTTAATAACACAACTTACAGTGGCCACAGCTCGTCCAATTCGAACGAGTCCGACGTCATTAGGGTCCACATGGGATGCAACATATAAACTGGACACCGCTAACCCCGCCATAGCTGCTGTTCCAAGCCTCAGGATCCACCTTGCCATCCCAGGACCACTGAAACAAAAACAAAAAAAAAGGGGGTTTTCAACAAATCTCCGTCAACAAGACAGAAAATATCAGAATTCAGGTCACCATCTCAGTCCCCCAGCACCGCACCCCCACCCCACCCCACTTCTTGTAGAAAGTCTTTCAATAGAACGTGAAACAGGAAGTGGCCTGGAGGCGCCTGTACCTCACAGCCACCTTATTTCCACCCTCACTTCCTGTGCAACAAGCACCAACTACTGTCGCCAACCCTCCAGGATTGCCCTGGAGTCTCCAGGAATTAAAGATTAATCTTCTGGACACTGCTGAGAGCAACCCCGGGGAGAGAAATCACAGTGCCTTTGTTAAAATTGTATCTGTGTTTTTTTTTCATTTTAATTAAGCACTTTTGTTAATTGGTTATAAAAGTATTGGAGATAGAGGGGATAAAAAGGTTGTTTGACTGGGACAGGTTGGAGGTGGGAGGTCATATGATGGAACCTCCAGAAATATCTCCAACCAGAGTTGGCAACCCTAAGCATCAACTGACCATTCAGGACCTTCCCAGTAATGTAGAGGAGAGCAGAAAGTTGTCATCAGGGCAGCTGTAGATGGTGTCTGCCTCCTCCACCAACTCCCACACCCACTACTGGATTCAAGCCCTTCTCTGGACAAGGTCATAGAGTCATAACGGCACAGAAGGAGGCCATTCAGCCCATCGAGTCCATGCTGGCTCTCTGTAGAGCAATCAAGTCAGTCCCATTCCCCCGCTCTATCCCCGTAGCCCTGCAAGTTTATTTCCCTCAAGTGCCGATCCAGTCTCCCCTTGAAAACACTGAGTGTCTCCGCTTCCACCACTTCCGTCGGCAGCGAGTTCCAGGTCCTCACCACTCGCTGCGTAAAAAAGCTTTTCCTCACATCCCCCCTGTATCTCTTGCCCAAAACCTTAAATCTGTGTCCCCTCGTCCTTGTACCATCAACTAATGGGAACAGCCTTTCCCTGTCTAGCCTTGTACACCTCGATCAAATCACCCCTCAACCTCCTTTGCTCCAATGAAAACAAATCCAGCTTCTCCAACCTGTCCTTGTAGCTAAGATCCCCCATCCCCAGAACCATTCTGGTAAATCTCCTCTGCACCCTCTCAAGGGCCTTCACATCCTTCCTAAAGTGTGGTGACCAGAACTGGACGCAATACTCTAGCTGTGGCCTAACCAGTGCTTTATAAAGATTCAGCACAACCTCTCTACTTTTGTACTCAATACCTCTATTTATGAAACCCAAGATCCCATATACTTTGCTAACCACTCTCTCAATATGTCCTGCCACCTTCAGGGACCTATGCACATTAACTCCCAGGACCCTATGTCCCTGCACACTCTTTAAAACTGTGCCATTAAGTGTATATTGCCTCTCCCTGTTCATTCTGCCAAAATGCATCACCTCACACTTCTCTGTATTAAATTCTATCTGCCACTTGTCTGCCCATTCTGCTAGCCTTTCTATGTCCTGTTGCAGTCGATTGGTATCATCCTCACTGTTTGCCACACCCCCAAGTTTGGTATCAGCAAATTTAGAAATTCTACTTTGTATTCCAATATCCAGGTCTTTGAACACCTTGCACATGAAAGAAAGACTTGCATTTATATAGCGCCTTTCACATCCTCAGGACGTCCCAAAGCGTTTCACAGCCAATGAAGTACTTTTGAAGTGTGGTCACTGTTGTTTTGCGGGCAAAGACCCACAAACAGGCAATCAGATGAATGTCCAGTTTTCGTTGGTGTTGGGTGAGGGGTAAATGTTGGGAGAACTCCCCTGCTCTTCTTCAAATAGTACCAAAGCGATCTATTACATCCACCCGAGGGGGCAGGCGAGGCCTCGGTTTAACGTCGCATCCGAAAGACGGCACCTCTGACATATCTGACACATAAAGCACAAAGCAGTGTGCTTGCTGAGCCAATTGTAGCAGCACCAACGCCTCCGATTGGCGAATGTGTTTGATAATCATGTTTGAAGTGAAGAAAATTGATAAAACCTGCAATTACAGCGCTGGTGCTATTTCTGTCCATCGCTATAGAAACATCCTCTCAACTGGTTCTTAAAACAGATATGCGAGAAAGCTGCTCAACGGAAAATAGCGGAAGCTGCGTTCCGGAGGCAGAGGAACTGCAGTCTATTTATTTCATGTCTTGTCCCCCTTCCCCTCTCCAACTCTTCCCGTATCCTGAGCCGTACTCCCACAGATTGGCCATCTCTACCTTCTACATAAGAACATAAGAAATAGGAGCAGGAGTAGGCCATTCGGCCCCTCGAGCCTGCTCCGCCATTCAATAAGATCATGGCTGATCTTCTACCTCATCGCCCCTTTCCTGCATTATCCCCATATCCCTTAATATTCAAAAACCTATCGATCTCTGTCTTGAATATACTCAACGACTGAGCCTCCACAGCCCTCTGGAGTAGAGATTCCTCTGAGTGAAGAAATTTCTCCTCATCTCAGTCCTAAATGACCGACCCCTTATTCTGAGACTGTGACCCCTGGTTCTAGACTCCCCAGCCTGGGGAAACATCCTCCCTGCATCTACCCTGTCAAGCCCTGTAAGAATGTTGTATGTTTCAATGAGATCACCTCTCATTCTTCTAAACTCTAGAGAATATAGGCCTAGTCTACTCAACCTCTCCTCATAGGACAATCCCCCCGATCTAAGGAATCAGTCTGGTGAACCGTCATTGCACTCCCTCTATGGCAAGTATATCCTCTCTTAGGTAAGGAGAGTAAAACTGTACACAATACTCCAGGTGTGGTCTCACCAGGGCCCTGTATAATAGGGCCACACCTGAAATTTCAGTAGTCATCACTTCCCTTAAGGTACCAACAAGCCTTTACATCCTAATGCTCCATGACGTGGCATGTAAGCGCACAGCTCCAAACACTCCCTCACACCAAATGTCTTTAAACTTCGAAGCCCGGGTGAAGGGCCAAGCTCCATCATCCAAGAACTGACAAGGTTCAAAAAAGACTATTTAGCTGCAGGATGTAATAACTGGGTAATGATTAAACTTGAGTTTTAAAAGGCTGTAAAATGTAGGCGAATGGGAATACCAAGAGGTGTAATGAATGAGTTGCACCGTTTTGAAGCGCTGGAAGATAATGAGTTGGAGTCGGGAATGATGCAACGAGCTTCGAGGATAAGTGTTAGGAATGTCTGCTATCGGCAGGGAGTCCCAGCTGCCAGCTGCATATATGGACAAGTCACGGGTGGGCTGCCCACAATTGTATAAGGTGATCAAAAGAGTTGATGGGGTAGATGGAGAGAAACGATTTCCTCTGGCTGGCCGGTAAGGGGGGGGGGGGGGGGCATCCAGAACAAGGGGGCAGAACCTTAAAATTAGAGCTAGGTTGTTCATGGGTAATGTCACAAAGCACTTCTTCACACAAAGGGTGCTGAAAATCTGGAACTCTCTCCCCCAAAAAGCTGTTGAGGCTGGGGGGGGGGTGGTGGGGGGGGGTGGGGGCGGCGGTGGGGGAGGTCAACTGAAAATTTCAAAACGAAGATTGCTTAATTTTGTTAGGCAAGGGTATTTTTTTTTTTAATTATTCATTCCTGGGATGTGGGCATTGCTGGCAAGGCCAGCATTTATTGCCCATCCCTAATTGAGAAGGTGGTGATGAGCCTCCTTCTTGAACCGCTGCAGTCCGCATGGTGAAGGATTCCAGGATTTTGACCCAGCGACTATGAAGGATTGGTGATATACTTCTAAGTCAGGATGGTGTGTGACTTGGAGGGGAACTTGCAAGTGACGGTGTTCCCATGCGCCTGCTGCCTTTGTTCTTCTAGGTGGAAGACGTCGCGGGTTTGGGAGGTGCTGTCGAAGAAGCCTTGGCGAGTTGCTGCAGTGCAACTTGTAGATGGTACACACTGCAGCCATGGTACGCTGGTGGTGGAGGGAGTGAATGTTTAAGGTGGTGGATGGGGTGTCAATCAAGCGGACTGCTTTGTCCTGGATGGTGTCGAGCTTCTTGAGTATTGTTGGAGCTGCACTCATCCAGGCAAGTGGAGAGTATTCCATCACACTCCTGACTTGTGCCTTGTAGATGGTGGAAAGGCTTTGGGGAGTCAGGAGATGAGACACTCGCCGCAGAATACCTAGCCTCTGACCTGCTCTTGTAGCCACAGTATTTATGTGGCTGGTCCAGTTAAGTTTCTGGTCAATTGTGACCCTCCCCAGGATGTTGATGGTGAGGGATTCGGCGATGGTAATGCCGTTGAATATCAAGGGGCAGTGGTTAGACTCTCACTTGTTGGAGATAGTCATTGCCTGGCACTTGTGTGGCGCGCATGTTACTTGCCACTTATCATTATTAAGGGATATGGAACCAAGGCAGGTAGATGGAGTTAAGATACAGATCAGCCACTAATTGAATGGCTCAACGTGCTGAATGACCTACCCCTGTCCCTATGTTCCTAATTTGTCACCCTAAATGCTACAATGTCACCAATTTGCTTTTGTAGAGGGCAAGGACACCATTGTACCACTCATTCATGAAATCAACCCTTTAATTTTGGTGCAGTGGGAAAGGAGAGATGAGGAATACATGGAGTGCGAGTAGCAGAGAGTGCCGTGAGAGCTTGGGTAAGTGAGAGAGTTCTTTAATGGTTATTTCTCTTTAAATCATTTGGAGTGCTGCAAATTGTTAGTGGCAATTGCCAGTAGTTTCTTGATAAGATTACTTAAGCAGTTTAAGTAAAGGGGAAAAGTTAAATATTTGGGATTCTGTTGGTTTAAGAAGAATAAAACAAGGTGTAATGAAATCTGTTTGTCGTGCCTGTATTCGTTTTGCACTCATGTATATTACCCTCCCCCACACGGTGTATCGTTTCACTTCCTCTTCCCTGACTAACCTGGAAGGTTCCAGGTCTTGGCTCCGCCCCTGACTTCTCTTACTTAAAGATCCCAGGATCTGTATGACTCATTCCTGTGAGCCAGTCAGTGTGTTGAGATGTTAGCTCTGATCTTAGTGATTAAAAGCCAACTTGTTAAAGTCTATAACTTCTAGTTTTGTGGTTATTGAAGGCACATCAATTTTAATCACTAAAGAATACTAGGATGGATCGACTCCTAAAACCAGAGCGTCTGGACTTGGATCCACATTCTGCTGAAGCATCAAATCAATTTGGACACTGGCTCAAGTGCTTCGAACTCTTCGCGAGGGCCTCATCCGCTAGCGAGGTAGATAAACTGAGTCTACTGACTACTCGCGTTAATCATCGGATTTATTCGTTCATCCGGGACGCCACCTCTTACACGGAGGCCATCACTATCCTGAAGGCCCAATACCAGAGGCCAGTAAACGAAGTGTACGCCAGACATCTGCTGGCTACACGCAGGCAGCGACCTGAGGAATCAATGGACGATTTCTTACAGGGCCTAAAGGACTTGGTCCGGGACTGTAACTGCAAGGCCGTGACGGCCAACGTGTACTCTGACGAATTGGTCCGCGATTCCTTCATCACGGGCCTCAAATCGAATTATATCTGGCAGAGACTGCTGGAGAAGGAGGTCCTGGACTTAAAAAAGGCAGTGGCCACTGCGCGATCACTGGACGTGGCCCAGAAAAACTCTGACTCTTATTCTTCCGGCCATGCGGCCCTCACCGCCTCGTGCGCGCCGAGCGGGCCGCCATCTTGGAATCAGCCATCTTCCCCATCCAGGTCTCAGACCAGCTCTACGCCGCCGGAGTCCCCACACAGAAGTTCACCCAGGAGTCCTACTACAGCGGCAATGTCTCAAGGCCCGAAATGCTACTTCTGCGGCCAGGCCAAGCACCCCAGACAACGATGCCCAGTGAAGGACGCTACATGCTTCAAATGTAAGAAAAAGGGGCATTTTAGCAAAGTCTGCAGGGGGAATCCGATTTCCAACTCCGTCACCGCCTCGTGCGTGCCGTGCGGGCCGCCATCTTGGGATCCGCCATCTTTTCCCGACTCAACGGCCGCCCAGGGCCCAACAGTGGCTTCGATCACGGTGGATCAATCCAGGCCACACCCGTTGACAAAATCTATGATGGACATACAGGTAAACGGGAATTTAACGAAATGTTTAATTGACTGTGGGAGTACCGAGAGTTTTATCCACCCTAGCCTGGTACGGCGGCACTCATTAACGGTAACCCCTACACGGAGCAGAATTGCTATGGCTGCTAAGCCCCACACTTCGGACATTTTGGGCTACTGTGTGGTAACACTGACTGTAAAAGGCACGGACTACAAGGATTTTAAACTCCTTGTGATGCCAGAACTCTGTGTTAATGTAATCTTGGGCCTGGACTTCCAGTGCCACCACGAAAGTGTCACGCTAGCATATGGCGGGTCCCAGCCGCCACTCACAGTCTGTGGCCTATCAACCTTAAAAATCAGCCCACCCTCTTTATTCGCTAATCTCGCTCCGAACTGTAGGCCCATATCGACCAAGAGTAGACGGTACAGTCTGGAAGACAGACACTTTATCAAGGCGGAAGTGGACAGACTCCTGCGGGAAGGCATTATTGAATGCAGTACCAGTCCGTGGCGTGCCCAAGTAGTCATAGTTAAAAGCAGCGAAAAGAAACGGATGGTAATTGACTACAGCCAGACTGTTAATATTTATACCCAGCTGGACGCCTACCCTTTACCCCGCATATCAGAAATGGTCAACCAGATTGCGCAATACCGAGTCTTCTCGACTATCGACCTCAAATCCGCGTATCACCAGCTCCCCATTAGAACGGAGGACCGCCCATACACCGCCTTTGAGGCGAACGGACGCCTCTACCATTTTCTCAGAGTGCCCTTCGGGGTAACAAATGGGGTCTCGGTCTTCCAACGTGAGATGGACCGCATGGTTGACGAGAATAAACTACAAGCTACCTACCCCTATCTGGACAATGTCACTATCTGCAGGCACAACCAGCAAGACCACGATCTAAATCTTGCGAGATTTTTAAAAACTGCCCTAAAGCTGAATCTAACCTACAACGAAGACAAATGTGTATTCAACACAACCCGTCTCTGTATCCTCGGCTGTGTGGTGGAAGATGGGGTAATTGGACCGGACCCTGACCGATTACGCCCCCTAAAGGAACTGCCCCTGCCACACAATCCCAAAGCTTTAAAAAGGTGCCTGGGATTTTTTTCGTATTATGCCCAATGGGTGCCCAATTACTCTGATAAGGCCCGACCCCTCATTAAATCGACGTCCTTCCCACTATCAGCTGAAGCTCGGGAGGCTTTCACCAGTATTAAACAGGACATTGAAAGGGCTGCACTGTGTGCAGTGGACGAATGCATTCCCTTTCAAGTCGAAAGCGATGCGTCAGACTTTGCCTTAGCTGCGACCCTCAATCAGGCTGGGAGACCTGTGGCCTTCTTCTCCCGAACCCTTCAGGGACCTGAAATCAGGCACTCTTCTGTCGAGAAGGAGGCACAGGCTATAGTGGAGGCAGTGCGGCACTGGAGACACTACCTAGCCGGCAAACGTTTCACCCTGCTCACCGACCAGCGGTCGGTGGCTTTCATGTTTAATAACAAACAAAGGGGGAAAATCAAGAATGACAAAACACTCAGGTGGAGGATCGAACTATCCACGTTCGACTAGGATATTATGTACAGGCCGGGAGCCCTTAATGAACCCCCAGACGCCCTATCGCGGGGAATGTGTGCCAGCATTCATACGGACAAATTACAGGGTCTCCACAACGACCTCTGTCACCCAGGGGTCACCCGACTATACCATTTTATAAAGTCCCGCAATCTGCCCCACTCCATCGAGGAGGTCAGGGCAATGACCAGAGCCTGCCGCACCTGTGCGGAATGCAAGCCTAGTTTCTACAGGCCTGACCGTGCACACCTTATCAAAGCCACACGGCCATTCGAGCGCCTAAGTCTGGATTTCAAGGGACCCCTTCCCTCTGCCGACCGTAACGTATACTTCCTCAATATCATCGATGAATATTCCCGCTTCCCCTTCGCCATTCCCTGCCCAGACATGACCAGTGCCACGGTCATCAAGTGTCTCTGTAATCTATTCTGCATGTTTGGCATGCCGAACTACATACACAGCGATAGGGGGACGTCATTTATGAGTGACGAACTGCGCCAGTTCTTGCTCTCAAAGGGGATAGCCACTAGCAGAACCACTAGCTACAACCCCCGGGGTAATGGGCAAGTGGAAAGGGAGAATGCTACTGTTTGGAAGGCTGTCACGTTAGCCTTAAAGTCAAAAGGCCTTCCGACCTCCCGCTGGCAGGAAGTCCTCCCAGACGTGCTCCACTCCATAAGGTCTCTGTTATGTACAGCCACTAACGCTACCCCTCACGAAAAGATGTTCGTTTTCCCCCGGAAATCCACCTCGGGCAGATCTCTACCCGCGTGGCTGACGTCTCCGGGGACAGTACTATTGCGGAAGCACGTGAGAGGCCATAAAACAGACCCCCTTGTGGAAAAGGTACAGCTCCTCCATGCAAACCCTCAGTACGCCTATATCGAATACTCTGACGGGCGAGAGGACACTGTTTCCATAAAAGACCTCGCTCCCTCGGGGAGCGGAGAGAACGATGAGAGACTACCCGAGGAAGACCTACACCAAAAAGAGACAGGACGCCCAGAGGTATCAATACCCAACTTTAACCTGGAAGACACTGCAGATAACCTTGAAGACACTGCGGAGGCCCGGACAGTGGAGGAACCAGAATCCACTCCCCTAGAGGCACCCCAACCGGCTTTGTGCCGATCACTGAGAACCGCAAAACCTCCTGACAGACTCACTTATACCAACTTTTAAGAAACATCACCCCGATGGACTAAATCTAAAGAAGGGGTGAATGTAATGAAATCTGTTTGTCTTGCCTGTATTCGTTTTGCACTCATGTATATTACCCTCCCCCACACGGTGTATAGTTTCACTTCCTCTTCCCTGACTAACCTGGAAGGTTCCAGGTCTTGGCTCCGCCCCTGACTTCTCTTACTTAAAGATCCCAGGATCTGTATGACTCATTCCTGTGAGCCAGTCAGTGTGTTGAGATGTTAGTTCTGATCTTAGTGATTAAAAGCCAACTTGTTAAAGTCTATAACTTCTAGTTTTGTGGTTATTGAAGGCACATCACAAGGTAACACTGCAGTAGGAGTTAATTGGCAGGCAGTGAAAACCAGTTCTCTAACCAATCAGCAGGGGTGACTCATTTGGCTACAAACAAACAGTATAAAAAGACCGGCGCTAGTGCGAGTAGCAGAGTGCCGAGAGTGTTTGGGTAAGTGAGAGAGTTAGGGTAAGTGGGGTGTTAGGTGCTGTTCTGTTTTGTTTCTGGCCTTGTTTTTCCTGCCAGTCTCAGGATTAGCAGACATCACGGAGGCGGAGCAGAGAGGCAAGACCCAGTCGAGGCAGCCGGGAGCAGCAGCGGGTGTTGAGCCAAGTCGGAGCAGCGAGGCGAGGCAGCCTAAACAGGCTCCACAGGCAATATTCCAAGGGGAGGTCAGGATTCAAAAGTGACATCACAGCCAAGCTGGTAGGTGATTGGCTGGTTGGTGAGTACTTTTCCTTCCCTTTTAAACCTTTATAAGTTGGTAAGTTCAATTAAATAGAGGTGTGATATTCATCATCTAGAATCGGGGCAGAGGGTATTTAAAAATAATAATAATAAATTTAATTCATTACATAGAATGGGAGAGCAGGTGATGTGTTACTGCTGCAATATGTGGGAGCTGGTGGACACCATTGATGTTCACAGTGATCACATTTGCAGTAAGTGCTGGCTGCTCGAGGAACTCCGGCTCCGTGTTGATGAGCTGGAGTCCGAGCTTCAAACACTGCGACACATCAGGGAGGGGGAGAGTTACCTGGACTCTGTGTTCCAGGAAGTAGTCACACCAATTAGATTAACTAATTCAGATGTAGTCCGTGGTCAGGGACAGGAGGGTGTGACTATGAGTGAGGCAGGTACGGGGATCCAGGAGGTAGTGTTGGAGGAGCCGCAGCCCTTGCTCTTGTCCAACAGGTTCGAGGCTCTTACTCCCTATGGGGACGGGAACGGGGACTGCAGGGAGAATGAGCAACCTGGCCACAGCACCGTGGAATGAGGGGCCATTCAAGTGGGGGGGAGTAAAAAGAAATGTTGTAGTGGTAGGGGATAGTATCATTAGGGGGATAGATAGGGTTCTTTGCAGCCGAGAGCAAGAGTCCCGAAGGTTGCGTTGCCTGCCCGGTGCCAGGGTTAAGGACATCTCCTCTGGACTGGAGAGAAACTTGGAGTGGGAGGGGGAGGATCCAGTTGTCGTGGTCCATGTTGGTACCAATGACATAGATAGGACAAGGAAAGAGGCTCTGCTGAGGGAGTATGAGCAGCTAGGGGACAAATTAAAAAGCAGAACCACAAGGGTAATAATCACTGGATTACTACCTGAGCCACGAGCAAATTTGGCTAGGGTAAATAAAATCAAAGAGTTAAATGCGTGGCTCAAAGACTGGTGTGGGAGAAATGGGTTTTGCTTCTTGGGACACTGGCACCAGTACTGGGACAGGAGAGAGCTGTTCCGTTGGGACGGACTTCACTTGGCCAGTGCTGGGACTAGAATCCTGGCGAATCGAATAACTAGGGCTGTAGAGAGGGCTTTAAACTAATTAGTGGGGGGGGAGGTTTCAAGAGAGCGAAAAATAAAAATGTCAGCGGAGAAGGCAATAGAGCAAGGTAGCAGTGGGGGAATTAAAAACTAGAGCGTGTCAGGAAGGGACAGGATATATAAAGATAAAGGTAAAGTAGTAAAGGGGGTAAAAGCAGAAATAAATCGTCACAAAACATATTTAAAAGTTCTTTATCTGAATGCACGCAGCATTCGTAACAAAATAGACGAGTTGACGGTACAAATAACTACACATGGGTATGATCTGGTGGCCATTACAGAAACATGGCTGCAAGGTGACCATGACTGGGAACTAAACATCCAGGGGTATTTAACTATTAGGAAGGACAGACAGGAAGGAAAGGGAGGTGGGTGGCTATGTTAATAAAGGATGGAATCACTGCAATAGTGAGAAATGATATTGGGTCAAAGGATCAGGATAGTGAAACAGTTTCGTTGGAGATAAGGAATAATAAGGGGAAAAAGTCACAAGTGGGCATAGTCTATAGGCCTCCTAACAGTTGCAACTCTATTGGTCGGAGTATAAATCCGGAAATAGTTGGGGCTTGTAATAAGGGAACAGCTATAATCATGGGAGATTTTAACTTTCATATTGACTGGACAAATCAAATTGGGCAGGGCAGCCTTGAGGAAGAGTTCATAGAGTGCATTAGGGACAGGTTCCTTGAGCAGTATGTTACTGAACCAACCAGGGGGCAGGCAATCTTAGATCTGGTCCTGTGTAATGAGACAGGATTAATAAAAAATGTCCTAGTAAAGGATCCCCTTGCAATGAGTGACCATAACATGGTTGAATTCCAAATTCAGTTGGAGGGTGAGAGAGTTGGATCTCAAACCAGCATACTAAGCTTAAATAAAGGAGACTATGAAAGTATGAGAGCAGAGTTGACTAAAGTGGACTGGGAAAACAGATTAACACAGAAACATAGAAGATAGGAGCAGGAGTAGGCCATTCGGCCCTTCGAGCCTGCTCCGCCATTCAATGAGATCATGGCTGATCATCCAAATTCAGTACCCTGTCCCTGCCTTCTCCCCATATCCCTTGATCCCTTTAGCCTTAAGAAATATATCTAACTCCTTCTTGAATATATTTAATGAATTGGCCTCAACTGCCCTCTGTGGTAGAGAATTCCACAGGTTCACCACTCTCTGGGTGAAGAAATTCCTCCTCATTTCAGTCCTAAATGGCTTACCCCTTATCCTTAGACTATGACCCCTGGTTCTGGACTCCCCGGCCATCAGAAACATCCTTCCTGCATCTAGTCTGTCCAGGCCTGACAGAATTTTATAGGTTTCGATGAGATCCCCTCTCAATCTTCTAAACTCCAGTGAGTATAAGCCCAATCGACACAATCTCTCCTCATACGTCATTCCTGCCATCCCAGGTATCAGCCTGGTGAATCTTCGCTGCACTCCTTCCATGGCAAGGACGTCCTTCCTCAGGTAAGGCAACCAAAACTACATACAATACTCAAGGTGCGGTCTCATCAAGGCCCTGTACAACTGTAGCAAGACATCCTTGTTCCTGTACTCGAACACTCTTGCTACGAAGGCCAACATACCATTTGCCTTCTTAACTGCCTGCTGCACCTGCATGCTTACCTTCAGCGACTGGTGCACAAGAACACCCAGGTCTCTTTGCACTTCCCCTTCTCCCAATCTATTGCCATTCAAATAATAATCTGCCTTCCTGTTTTTGCCACCAAAGTGGATAACCTCACATTTATCCAAATTATAGTGCATTTGCCATGTTTCTGCCCATCACCCAACCTGTCCAAATCGTACTGGAGTTTCACGACATCCTCCTCACAGCATACCCTCCCACCCAGCTTTGTGTTGTCTGCAAATTTGGAGATATTACATCCAATTCCCTCGTCCAGATCATTAATATATATTGTGAACAGCTGGGGTCCTAGGACCGATCCTTGCGGTACCCCACTAGTCACTGCCTGCCACTCGGAAAACGACCCGTTTATTCCAACTCTTTGCTTTCTGTCCGCCAACCACTTCTCTATCCAAGTCAATACCTTGCCCCCAATCCCATGTGCCTTAATTTTGCACGCTAATCTCTTATGTGGGATCTTATCGAAAGCCTTCTGAAAGTCCAAATACACCACATCCACTGGTTCTCCCTTATCTATTTTACCAGTTGCATCTTCAAAAAATTCCAGTAGATTAGTCAAGCATGATTTACCTTTTGTAAATCCATTTTGACTTTGTCCAATCCTGTCACTTTCCAAGTGCTCTGCTATTACATCTTTTATAATGGACTCTAGCATTTTCCCCACTACCGATGTCAGGCTAACCGGTCTATAATTCCCCGCTTTTTTCCACCACCTTTTTTGAATAGTGGGGTAATATTAGCTACCCTCCAATCCATGGGTACTGTTCCAGAGTCTATCGAGTTCTGGAAGATGACCAGCAATGCATCTACTATTTCTTGGGCCACTTCCTTAAGTACCCTGGGATGTAGATTATCAGGCCCTGGGGGTTTATCGGCCTTCAGTCCCATCAATTTTCCTAACACCATTTCCCTACAAATACTGATTTCTTTCAGTTCCAGCCTTTCATCAGACCCTATGTTCCCCGGCATCTCTGGGAGGTTATTTGTGTCCTCCTTTGTGAAGTCAGAACCAAAGTATGAATTTAGTTGGTCTGCCATTTCTTTGTTTTCCATTATAAATTCCCCTGATTCTGACTGCAAGGGACCTACGCTTGACTTCACCAATCTTTTTCTCTTCACATATCTATAAAAGCTTTTACAGTCAGCTTTTAATATTCCTTGCTAGCTTACTCTCATATTCTATTTTCCCTTTCTTAATTAATCCCTTTGTCCTCCTTTGTTGAATCCTAAACTGCTCCCAATCCTCAAGATTATTGCTTTTTCTGTCCTCTCCTTGGATCTTATGCTATCTCTAATTTCCCTTGTTAGCCATGGTTGAGTCACCTTTTTTGTTTTATTTTTATGCCAAACTGGGATGAACAAATTCTGTAGCTCATCCATTCGGTCTTTGAATGTTTGCCATTGCCTATCCACCGTCAACCCTTTGAGTGCCATTCCCCAATCAATCCTACCCAACTCGCTCCTCAGACCATCGTAGTTTCCTTTATTTAAATTGAGGACCCTTGCCTCTGAGTCAACTACTTCATTCTCCATCTTAATGAAGAATTCGATCATATTATGATCGCTCCAACCCAAGGGGCCTCGTACAACAAGATTGTTAATTAATCCTTTGTCATTACATAATATCCAGTCTAAGATGGCCTGATCTCTGGTTGGTTCCTCGACATATTGGTCCAGGAAACCATCCCGTAAACACTCCAGGAATTCCTCCTCCACAGTATTGTTACTAATTTGGTTGGCCCAATCTATATGTAGATTAAAGTCACCCATGATGACTGCTGTGCCCTTATTGCATGCTTCTTTAAAAAGGTGTAAGACAGTACATGAGCAGTGGTGTACATTCAAGGAGATATTTCACAACTTTCAAGAAAAATATATCCACTGAGGAAAAAGGGGCGTAAAAGAAAAGACAGCCATCCGTTGCTAAGTAAAGTAATAAAGGATAGTATGCGACTGAAAACAAGGGCATATAAAGTAGCCAAATCTAGTGGGAGGATAGAAGATTGGGAAGCATTTAAAAGCCAGCAAAGAATAACTAAAAGATTAATTAAGAAAGGGAAGATAGATTATGAAAGTAAACTAGCAAAAAGTATAAAAACAGATAGCAAGAGTTTCTACAGTTATATAAAAAGAAAAAGGGTGGCTAAAGTGAATGTTGGTCCCTTAGAGGACGAGACCAGGAAATTAGTAGTGGGGAACATGGAGATGGCAAAAACGCTGAACAAATATTTTGTATCAGTCTTTACAGTAGAGGACACTAAAAATATCCCAACACTGGTCAAACAGGGGGCTATAGGGGGGTGGGGGGGAGAGAAGAGCTAAACAAGATTAAAATCACTAAGGAGATGGTACTCGGTAAGATAATGGGACTTAAGGCAGATAAATCCCCTGGACCTGATGGCTTCCATCCTAGGGTCTTGAGAAAAGTAGCGGTAGGGATTGCGGATGCATTGGTGGTAATTTTCCAAAACTCCCTGGATTCAGGAAAGGTCCCAGCAGAGTGGAAAACTGCTAATGTAATGCCCTTATTTAAAAAGGGAGGTAGACAAAAGGCTGGAAACTATAGACCGGTTAGCCAAACATCTGTGGTTGGTAAAATGTTGGAGTCCATTATTAAGCAAGCAGTAACAGGACATTTGGATAAGCATAATTTAATCGGACAGAGTCAGCATGGTTTTATGTTTGACAAATTTGCTCGAATTCTTTGAGGACGTAACAAACAGGGTGGATAAAGGGGAACCAGTGGATGTGGTGTATTTGGACTTCCAAAAGGCATTTGACAAGGTGCCACACAAGATTACTGCACAAGATAAAAAATCACAGGATTGGGGGTAATATACTGGCATGGGTGGAAGATTGGCTATCTAACAGAAAACAGAGAGTTGGGATAAATGGTTTATTCTCGGGTTGGCAATCAGTAACTAGTGGTGTTCCGCAGGGGTCAGTGCTGGGACCCCAGCTCTTTACAATCTATATTAACGATTTGGAGGAGGGGACCAAGTGCAACATATCCAAGTTTGCCGACGATACAAAGATGGGAGGGAAAGCAGTGAGTGAGGAGGACATAAAAAACCTGCAAAAGGACATAGACAGGCTAAGTGAGTGGGCAGAAATTTGGCAGATGGAATATAATGTTGGAAAGTGTGAGGTTATGCACTTTGGCAGAAAGAAATCAAAGAGCAAGTTATTATCTAAATGGAGAGAAACTGCAAAATGCTACAGTACAAAGGGATCTGGGGGTCCTGGTGCATGAAACATAGAAGGTTAGTATGCAGGTACAGCAGGTGATCAGGAAGGCCAATGGAATCTTGGCTTTTATTGCAAGGGGGATGGAGTATAAAAGCAGGGAAGTCTTGCTTCAGTTATACAGGGTACTGGTGAGGCCACACCTGGAATACTGCGTGCAGTTTTGGTTTCCATATTTAAGAAAAGATATACTTGCTCTCGAGGCAGTCCAGAGAAGGTTCACTCGGTTGATTCCGGAGATGAGGGGGTTGACTTATGAGGAAAGGTTGAGTAGGTTGGGCCTCTACTCATTGGAATTCAGAAGAATGAGAGGCGATCTTATCGAAACATATAAGATTGTGAGGGGGCTTGATCGGGTGGATGCGGGGAGGATGTTTCCACTGATGGGTGAGACTAGAACTAGGGGGCATAATCTAAGAATAAGGGGCTGCCCTTTCAAAACTGAGATGAGGAGAAACCTCTTCACTCAGAGGGTAGTAAATCTATGGAATTTGCTACCTCAGAGCTGTGGAAGCTGCGACATTAAATAAATTTAAAACGTAGACAGTTTCCTAGCTGATAAGGGAATTAGGGGTTTCGGGGAGCGGGCAGGGAAGTGGACGTGAGTCTAGGTTCGGATCAGCCATGATCCTATTGAATGGCGGAGCAGGCCCGAGGGGCCGTATGGCCTACTCCTGCTCCTACTTCTTATGAAAGGAGAGCGGAAAGTTCGGAGGAGCAGTGAACATAGCCCAAGATCAACAAAAAAAGGAGAGATTATTTTAACAATGCCTGGGATTGGTGCCACGCACCGCCCGGCCTCTGCTAATCACTGAGCGGGTTTTAGCCATGTGATCTGAGGATATATAAATCGCACTCTGATTAATGATCAGTGCCGGAGGAACCTTTAAATAGCTTCGGAATGGGCTGCATGGCAAACACCCTCTCTACAGGACATCTCCAAAAAATTCAGCAACAAACTGCACTCCAACTCCAATGTTGTGCTGCATGAAATAATAATTAATTCAGCACAGCGAAATCATTGCACACTCACACACACACACATAGGACACGTGAGCAGAACCAGGTAATTTGGATAAGTGGGGTTGAGATAACTGGCTTCTGACCAGAGTTATATTCAGTGGGTGTTTTAACACGAGGGCAAAATACCCTTTACGTGACCTGCAAGGGCCAAGTTGCAGCTCTTGGCAGGCTTCGGGGAGGGGCCCGGCTCGCTGCCTTAACACTGCGCCCTCCCCATCACGGTACTGGGTTCAATATTCAGGGGGTGCTGCTACTGCAGAGAGAGAGAGAGAGAGAGAGAGAGAGAGCAGCAGCAGCAGCATCAACACAGCGTGTGGAGCTCGGATACCGGACTGGCACGAGAAACAGCTAGATACTGTTGAAATGATAGCACAATGGGACTGCTATTGTAGGGGGGCCCTCCGCAGCCCCCCTGTACAATGCCTCTGCCCCCCCTCCCCAATTCATTAAAATACAAACGTGTTGTCAAATGCATCAAGTAGTAAGGGCGCTTACACACTGCATTAATAATAAAGCAAATCATATCATGATGTACAGTGCTTAAATGAAATGGTTTAAAGTTTGTCACACGCACAAAAAATATAAAATAACTTAGCGATAGCAAAATACTGCGGATGCTTTACAGCCTTCCGGACTCAATATCGAGTTCAACAACTTCAGATCATAACCTCGGCCCCTATTATATTTTTATATTTTTTATCCACACCTTTGGTTTGTGCCTTTTCCTTTTTTCTCTCTCCCACATGGCAGCTGTCTCTCACTCTCTGCCAGCGCATCTCACACTTCATCTAGAGCCATTGTTTGTCTCTTGACCTGTCCTATTACCATCTCGTCTCGCCTTGAATATCTCTTAATGTCTCTTCTTTCATCCCCTCCCCCATTTCCCAGCCCCCAAACTGCCTTTTGTCTCATTTCCTGCCTTTTTTCTCTCAGTTCTGTAGAAGGGTTTCGACCCGAAACGTTGACTCTGTTTCTCTCTCCACCGATGGTGCCTGGCCTGCTGAGTTTTTCCAGCGTTTTCTGTTATTATTTTAATGTAAAATAACTGTTTGCTTTTGGAAGAATGGTGAACAAATATGCACCAGTCGCAAACACACAGGTCAGGTGTAAATGTATCCGATAGAAATTGCATTTTTAATAATACCAACAGAATATGAAGAAAATATAAACACAGAGAACATGAAAACATATGTCTTGCCTTTGTGAACTGCAAGAGCAAGTCTCACTGTTAATATTGTCACAATCTGCCAACTCTGCATCGCCCCCTTCTGACGGTATTTATAAATGCTAGAATATTTTGATCCACCGGTTCTTTCAAGTTTATTCTACGTTACGATGCGTTTTGCAGGAGACCCGTGGCGGGGAACCCATGGGCGGGTGTGTTAATCTGCCTCCTGTCTGTTGGGGGGGGGGGGGTGGTGGGGAGGGAGCCTCTGCTGTGACCGTCAGACCCTGCTCAGGGTCACAACAGAGGCCCGAGGCTCCCCCAGCCCTGGTAATGACTACATTTAAAACAAACAAACAGTCATGTTCCACTGTGCACAGTTCTGGTCTCCATATTATAATAAGGATATAGTGGCATTGTTGCAGGGACAAAAAAGGTTCACAAGGACGATACCAGAACCGAGAGGTTAGAAGTATCAGGAAAGATTGAACAGGCTGGGGCTCTTTTCTCTGGAAAAGAGAAAGCTGAGGGGTGACCTTTTAGTATGAAAAATAGAAAAGCAGAATATTTTTTTATATGGTGAGAGATTGGGAAATGTTGGTGTTCAGAGGGACCTGGGTGTTCTTCTACAAGAATCGCTGAAAGTTAACATGCAGGTACAGCAAGCAATTAGGAAAGCAAATGGTATGTTGGCCTTTACTACACAAGGATTTGAGTATAAGAGTAAAGACGTCTTACTGCAATTATACAGGGCCCCGGTGAGACCTGGAGTACTGTGTACAGTTTTGGTCTCCTTATCTAATAAAGGATATACTTGCCATAGAGAGAGTGCAACGAAGGTTCACTAGACAGGTTCCTGGGATGGGGGGGGATTGTCCTATGAGGAGAGATTGAGTAGACTAGGCCGATATTATCTAGAGTTTAGAAGAATGAGAGCTGATCTCATTGAAACATACAACATTCTTACAGGGTACATAGAAACATCGAAGATAGGAGCAGGAGTAGGCCATTCGGCCCGTCGAGCCTGCTCCGCCATTTAATGCGATCATGGCTGATCATCCAAATTCAGTACCCGGTCCCTGCCTTTTCCCCATATCCCTTGATCCCTTTAGCCTTAAGAAATATATCCAACTCTTTCTTGAATATATTTAATGAACTGGCCTCCACCGCCCTCTGTGGTAGAGAATTCCACAGGTTCACCACTCTCTGGGTAAAGAAATTCCTCCTCATTTCAGTCCGAATTGGCTTACCCCTTATCCTTAGACTGTGACCCCTGGTTCTGGACTCCCCAACCATCGGGAACATCCTTCCTGCATCTAGTCTGTCCAGGCCTGACAGAATTTTATAGGTTTCGATGAGATCCCCTCTCAATCTTCTAAACTCCTGATGCGGGGAGGATGTTTCCCCCTGGCTGAAGTGTCTAGAACCAGGGGTCACAGTCTCAGAATAAGAGGTCGGCCATTTAGGACTGAGATGAGGAGAAATTTCTTCACTCAGAGGGTGGTGAATCTTTGGAACTCTCTACCCCAGAGGGCTGTGGAGGCTCAGTCGTTGAGTATATTCAAGACAGAAATCGATAGATTTTTGAATATTAAGGGAATCAAGGGATATGGGGATAGTGCAGGAAAGTGGAGATGAGGTGGAAGATCAGCCATGATCTTATTGAATGGCGGAGCAGGCTCGAGGGGCCGAATGGCCTACTCTTGCTCCTATTTCTTATGTTCTAATAGAGGTCTTTAAGATAATGAAAGTGTTCGATAGGATAGATGGGGATAAAATGTTTCCTCTTGCAGGGGAGACATAACTAGAGGTCATGGCTCAGTGGGCAGCACTCTCACCTCTGAGTCAGAAGGTTGTGGGTTCAAGTCCCACTCCAGAGACTTGAGCACAAAAAACCGAGGCTAACACTCCAGTGCAGTGCTGAGGGAGTGCTGCACTGTCGGAGGTGCCGTCTTTCAGATGAAACGTTAAACCGAGGTCTCGTCTGCTCTCTCAGGTGGACGCAAAAGATCCCATGGCACTACTTTGAATAGCAGGGGAGTTATCCCCAGTCTCCTGGGTCAATATTAATCCCTCAATCAGCGTAACAAAAACAGATTATCTGGTCATTATCACATTGCTGTTTGTGGGAGCTTGCCGTGCAGAAATTAGCTGCCCAGTTTCCTACATTTCAAAAGTGCTTAATTGGCTGTAAAGCGCTTTAAGATATCCTGAGGTTGTGAAAGGCACTATATAAATGCAAGTCTTTCTTTCTTTAAAAAAAACCTCCTGTTTGTATTAAAGTAAATACCTAATTGAGCTGAGCTTATCGCAAGTGCTACATCTCCATCCTCTTACAGCAAAAACCAATTCGAAACATGGTGTTTAGCATCGCAATTACCACAGCAGCTTCTGGCCCTCTGGAGTCTGCCCCATTGGCCGACTGGCATTAATCAACCCCTTTTAAGGACTGCAGCACCAACCCGTAGGTGCGCACACGGCTCACCAAGCTTGGTTCGGAGAATGCGAGTTCTTCCCCCTATATATAGTTTTGACATTTATTTTAATGATTTTCATGCAAATTATGCTCAGCTGAAGCTGTGGGACTGAATGCGCACCTCCTGCTTTTTATGGCCTGTCTCAGTGCTAGCAGCCTCTTTAAGTACAGCGCAAGTTAAAACTCCTCTGTGCTCTCCCAGGTCAGCTCAATCAAGGGGCTCTGCTCAGCCCCGGTAAATCTGTCTCTTAACTGACCCCAAGCCGACGACACGATTGACATATTTCAGAAGCTATGCGCTGGACCCTCTGTGCTGTCACTCACTGACAGCCATCTCATGTCCGAACTGTAGCACTGCATGGTTAATCATCAAGGGCAGCGATGTGCAGTGTCGCTGGCAATCTTATCAAAAGGCAAATGTTAAATCATTTACACTGGCGCTGGTGAAGATCAGCACTCCAATTTTGAGACACAACACGGTATTGTCTGTGAAGTGTTAAAATGGGGAGGTTTTCCTGCTGGGATATAAAGCGATTGGTTATTAGTGTGCAGGTCAAACCTCATGCCTCTCAATCATTACGTCCCTGCACCGTCTGCCAGGGGATCAGAACCACCCTCCAAAACAGAGTACAGGTCACACGTGCCCTCCGCAGCTGGGAATACAGCGACTGACTACAAGACCCGGGGGCTGTAAACATTGCAGGATATACAAAATGCCCGACCGCCAATGAGATGTTTTCAGCCTGTGATTGGATGGGGTGCACTGATTGTGCAGCAAGTCTGGTAATCATCAAATCCTAGATCGATACAGCACAGGAGGCGGCCATTTGGCCCATCATGCCTGTGCCAGCTCTTTGGTAGAGCGATCCAATCAATCCTACTCCCCCTGCTCTTTCCCCGTAGCACTGCAATTTTTTCCCTTCAAGTATTTATCCAATTCCCTTTTGAATGTTGCTATTGAATCCGCTTCTGGTGCTGCCCAGATATCCAACTTCATCACGTACACTACAACTTTACATAGAATTTACAGCACAGCAACAGGCCATTCGGCCCCAATGGTCCATGCCGGTGTTTATGTTCCACTTGAGCCTCCTCCCACCTTACTTCATCTCACTCCATTAGCATATCCTTCTATTCCTTTCTCCCTCCTGTGCTTATCCAGCTTCCCCTTGAATGTATCTACGCTATTCACCTCAACTGCTCCTTGTGGACACATTCTAACCACTCTCTGGGTAAAGAAGTTTCTCCTGAATTCCTTTTTTGGATTTATTAGTGGCTATCTTATATTTGTGCCCCCTAGTTTTTTATTTCCCCACAAGCGAATTTCTCTGATTAATCGTTTTAGCCTCCAATATTAAAAAAAGACTTGCATTTATATAGCCCCTGTCACATAGAAACATAGAAGATAGGAGCAGGAGTAAGCCATTCAGCCCCTCGAGCCTGCTCCACCATTCATTGCGATCATGGCTGATCATCCAAATTCAGTACCCTGTCCCTACTTTCTCCCCATACCCCTTAGAAATATATCTAACTCCTTCTTGAATATATTTAATGTATTGGCCTCTACTGCCTTCTGTGGGAGAGAATTCCACAGGTTCACCACTCTCTGGGTGAAGAAATTCCTCCTCATTTCTGTCCTAAATGGCTTACCCCTTATCTTTAGACTGTGACCCCTGGTTCTGGACTCCCCGACCATCGGGAACATCCTTCCTGCATCTAGACTGTCCAGTCCTGTCAGAATTTTATAAGTTTCAATGAGATCCCCTCTCATTCTTCTAAACTCCAGCGAGTACAAGCCCAATCGACCCAATCTCTCCTCATATGTCATTCCTATCATCCTGGTGAATCTTCGCTGAACTCCTTCCATGGCAAGAACATCCTTCCTCAGATAAGGCGACCAAAACTGCACACAATACTCAAGGTGTGGTCTCACCAAGGCCCTGTATAACTGCAGCAAGACATCCTTGTTCCTGTACTCAAACCCTCTCGCTACGAAGGCCAACATACCATTTGCCTTCTTAACCGCCTGCTGCACCTGCATGCTTACCTTCAGCGACTGGTGCACAAGGACACCCAGGTCTCGTTGCACTTCCCCTTCTCCCAATCTATTGCCATTCAGATAATAATCTGCCTTCCTGTTTTTGCCACCAAAGTGGATAACCTCACATTTATCCACGTTATATTGCATCTGCCATGCTTCTGCCCAATCACCCAACCTGTCCAAATCATCCTGGAGATTCTCGGCATTCTCCTCACCGCACACACACCCACCCACCCAGCTTTGTGTCGTCTGCAAATTTGGAGATATTACATCTAGTTCCCTTGTCTAGATCATTAATATATAGTGAATAGCTGGGGTCCAAGGACCAATCCCTGCGGTACCCCACTAGTCACTGCCTGCCACTCGGAAAAAGACCCGTTTATTCCAACTCTTTGCTTTCTGTCTGCCAACCAGTTCTCTATCCAAGTCAATACCTTGCCCCCAATCCCAGGTGCCTTAACTTTACATGCTAATCTCTTATGCGGGACCTTATCGAAAGCCTTCTGAAAGTCCAAATACACCACATCCACTGGTTCTCCCTTATCTATTTTACCAGTTACATCCTCAAAAAATTCCAGTAGATTAGTCAAGCATGATTTACCTTTTGTAAATCCATGTTGACTTTGTCCGATCCGGTCACTGTTTACCAAGTGCTCTGCTATTACATCTTTTATAATGGACTCTAGCATTTTCCCCACTACCGATGTCAGGCTTGCCGGTCTGAAATTCCCCGTTTTCTCTCTACCACCTTTCTTGAATAGTGGGGTAACATTAGCTACCCTCCAATCCATGGGTACTGTTCCAGAGTCTATCGAATTTTGGAAGATGACCAGCAGTGCATCTACTATTTCCAGGGCCACTTCCTTAAGTACCCTAGGATGTAGATCATCAGGTCCTGGGGATTTAACAGCCTTCAATCCCATCAATTTCCCTAACACCATTTCCCTACAAATACTGATTTCTTTCAGTTCCTCCGGATGTCCCAAAGCACTTTGCAGACAATTAAATGCTTTTTTAAGTGTAGTTGCTGTTGAAATGTAGGGAAACACGGCAGCCAATGTGCGCAGCGCAGGCTCCCACGAATAGCAAGGAAATAAATGAACAGATACAGGAAACTCTTTGGTGCCCAGCACCTACGGGAGCGGGATGGTGCCGGTTGATTAAAAATTCTGGATAACGGAGAGGTATACCTACCAAGGTACGAGAGCCCTGTTACACAGCACACCGGTTACACGGCCACAGATCCAGGAATCCCTGTTACACGGCCACAGGTGCAGGAACCCCAGTTACACGGCCACAGATCCAGGAGTCCGTTACATGGCCACAGGTGCAGGAACCCCGGTTACACGGCCACAGATCCAGGAGTCCCTGTTACACGGCCACAGGTGCAGGAACCCCGGTTACACGGTCACTAATGTACAGTAAAACTTACCTGAACCTACTCCTGAATGTTGCCGGTTAATCGAGATTTCCGGATATTTAGGTGCCGTTTAAACAAGAGTTTCCTGTAATCTGTTTTTAGCGATTTTGGTTGAGGGATAAATATTGGACAGGACACCGGGGAGAACTCACCTGCTCTTTCTTCGAATAGTGTTGCGGGGTCTTTTACGTCTACCCGAGAGGGAAGACGGGGACTCGGTTTAATGTCAGCACCTCGGACAGTGCAGCACTCCCTCTGTACTGGCACTGGAGTGTCAGCCTCGATTCTGTACCACAATCGTCTGATGCGGAGGCGAGATTGCGACCCACGGCTGGCACCAAAGGAGCATCTGCACTCGGATCTTTTCCTCATTTCCACAGTTCCTTTCTGGGTCTGCAATAGAAATGCTTCAGTTGTCCTCGGCACTTCTGGGTTAGCGACAGGAAAAATCTGGCAGATTTCCCACTCTCAAGTGGACACCCCACACCCAGAAAGTGCTCACGTGAATGTCCAGTGAGCAGAGGATTGGGCTCACCTGCGACACCCTCGAATGCGACAGAATGGGATCCGTCCACTTTCAAGTTATAAGAATTCCTCCACTGCATCTCTTTTTAATGTGTGAACTTGCGACATGAACAAGGCACGAAAGATTGTTACAACATCAAGCCTGTATTCTGAGGTTGCCTCAGTCACTTTCTCCTCTTGGGCATTTACTTAAATTAGCCGGGGATATCTCATGATGCCCGGGAAAATCAAAATAAGCTTCTTTTTGTTTTTGTGTGCGAGAGTCAATAGCATTTCCTGGGTACCAGGAGTATATTCCAAAAGGCTTTGTCTCGAGCCAAACTAAAAATGAATGAAAGAACTTGCATTTCTAGAGCGTCTTTTCACGACCCGAGGACGTCCCAAAGCGCTTTACAGCTGAAGTACTTTTTGAAGTGCAGTCACTGTTGTAATGTAGGAAAGGCAGCAGCCAATTTGCACACAGCAAGCTCCCACAAACAGCAATGTGATAATGACCCGATAATCTGTTTTTAGGTGTTGGTTGAGGGAAAGATATTCGGAGAACTCCCCCTGCTCTTCTTTGAATAGTGGCATGGGATCTTTTACGTCCACCTGAGAGGGCAGTCATACAGCTCTCCTAATCACCTACCATGGGGGACAGGAATGATTACCAGACCGCTTAAGAAAGAAGCAGAGCTGCGATCTGCAATGGCCAACCCATCGGGAGTTACCCCAGCAAGACGCTTGCCCACTGTGACGGGCCTACTTTGTGCTTGAGCCATGAGAAGCCATCTGGCAGGTATATCTGAGCTAGGGTTGCCAACACTCCAGGATTGCCCTGGAGCCTCCAGGAATTGAAGATTAATCTCCACGACACGGCTGCAAGCAATACCCTGGACGATGTTCAGGCTTGGGCTGATAAGTGGCAGGTAACATTCGCACCACACAAGTGCCAGGCAATGACTATCTCCAACAAGCGAGAGTCTATCTAAAGTCCCTTGACATTCAACAGCATTACCATCACCGAATCCCCCACCATCAACATCCTGGGGGTTGCCATTGACCAGAAACTAAACTGGACCAGCCATATAAATACTGTGACAACAAGAGCAGGTCAGAGGCTGGGTATTCTGTGGCGAGTGTCTCACCTCCTGACTCCCCAAAGCCTTTCCACCATCTACAAGGCACAAGTAAGGAGTGTGATGGAATACTCTCCACTTGCCTGGACGAGTGCAGCTCCAACAACACTCAAGAAGCTCGACACCATCCAGGACAAAGCAGCCCGCTTGATTGGCACCCCATCCACCACCTTACACATTCACTCCCTCCACCACCAGCGTACCATGGCTGCAGTGTGTACCATCTACAAGATGCACTGCAGCAACTCGCCAAGGCTTCTTCGGCAGCACCTCCCAAACCCGTGACCTCTTCCACCTAGAAGGACAAGGGCAGCAGGCACATGGGAATACCACCACTTCCAAGTTGTAGTGTCCGTGTGTTGATAAAGACACTGAAGACAGGAGTTGGTTCATAGGTATTTACTAAGCAAAGTCTGGGGGGGGTTCTAACGGATATACACAATATACAGGCTTATATAGCCCGAGTGGCAATTACCGGCATTACAGCACACCTGGGGCTCTTAAAGGCACATACACTACAATTCCTCCCCTTTTAGCTAACCAGTACATCATATTTTAAGTAATTATTAATTACATGTTATAAGCAAAATAATATACATTGCTGTAGTTAATTAATTATAAGTCAGTCTCTCAGGAGGCTTCCTGACTCGGTCCGGATAACGCCTCGGGGGTGTAGTAGTTTCTGGTGGTGTAGTAGGTTCTTCTAGCAAGGCTGATTTGGCTTGAATGCCAGTGTCGGGTTCATCGGGTTCCAGTATCACCGGATCGGAGGTAGATATGGGTATCTCTACTTCATCGTTAGATGTATAGAGTTGTGGTGTAGGTTGTCCCTTTTCGGATGACATGATGATTTGGTCAGCATGGCGCCTTATTATGCTTTCTCCGATGTTCACGGTATACATCAGCGGTCCTAGTCGTGTGCAGATAGTTCCAGGCTGTCATTTCTCGGTACGGTAGTCCCGGGCCAAAATTTGTTGACCTATCTGGAAGGTTCTAGTTGGCCTTTCATTCAGGCCTTGAAACTGCCGGTTCTCCACGTCCCTTCTGATGTTGGGCTTGACCAAATCGAGCCGGCATCTTAGGTTTCTATTGAAGAACATCATGGCGGGAGTTTGGTTGGTAACCATATGTGTTGCATTCCTGTATGCGAACAAGAAGTTATCCACCTTGTGCTGAAGTTTTATGTCTTCATTACCCATGGCCTTTATGGCCTTCTTGAAGGTCTGGACAAACCTTTCAGCCAATCCATTGGTGGCGGGATGGTATGGGGCGGACGTGTAGTGCTTAACCCCATTGTTTTTTTAAGAACTTTCTGAATTCTTCGGACACAAATTGCGGTCCATTATCAGAACAGATCTGTTCCGGCAGCCCATTCCTGGCAAATATGGTCCTTAATACTGTGATGGTTTTTTCCGTGGTGGTGGAGGACATCTTTATTACCTCCGGCCACTTGGAGTGTGCATCAACCGCGATTAAGAACATCGAGTCCATAAATGGACCAGCAAAGTCGATGTGCACCCTTTGCCAGGGAGATGAGGGCCACTCCCATGGATGTAGAGGGGCTTGTGGTGGAGCGTTTTGGACCTTCTGGCATCCTAGGCAGCTCTTGGTCATTTCTTCGATGTCTCCATCGATACCTGGCCACCATACAAACACCCTAGCTCGGTTCTTCATTTTCACTCCACCCAGATGCCCCTCGTGAAGCTCCTTTAGCACTTTATCCTGGAGTTTGGGTGGAATTACCACTCTGGATCCACACATCAAGGTTCCTCGGCACACTGACAGCTGTTCTCTTCTTTGCGAGAATGCTGGCAACAGTGGTTCGCCATGTGCTGGCCATCCCTTCACTGTTAAATCGTAGACCCGTGAGAGAGTCGGGTCATTTCTCGTCTCCCTTTCAATGGCACAATTTGTTACTGGTAGACATTCCACTATGGTAGAGTGGAACATCTCTACTGGGTCTACTGTAGGTGCCTCTTCTACCGTTGGCAACGGTAGGCGCGATAAACCGTCAGCATTCCTATGCTGTTTTGATCCTTTGTATTCTATGTTGTATTGGTGTGCCCCTAGAAAAAGGGACCACCTCTGTAGCCTTTGCGCTGTCATAATGGAAACACCTTTTTTTAGGGTTGAATATGGAGATGAGGGGTTGATGGTCAGTCAACAAGGTAAATTTTTGTCCGTGTAGGTAATGGTTGAATTTCTTCACTCCCCATACCAGGCTGAGTGCTTCCCTGTCGATTTGGGCATAGTTACGCTCAGCTGAGTTTAATGAGCGTGACGCAAAAGCTATCGGCCGTCCTGAGCCATCAGGGAATTTATGGGCTAATACTGCTCCTATGCCATAAGGGGATGCATCGCACGCCAGTCTGATTGGCAGTGATGGGTTGTAATGAGCCAAAACTTCTTCGGATGTGATTAAGTCTTTGCATTTATGGAAGGCACGTTTACAGTCTTCGTTCCATTTCCAAATCACTCCTGTTTGTAGAAGTTCATTAAGAGGGTGTAGAAGAGTTGATAAGTTCGGTCAAAATTTATGATAGTAATTTATTAATCCCAGGAACGACCTTAATTGTGAAACATTTTCAGGTGCTGGGGCTTTTATGACCGCTTCAATTTTTTTTCAGGTGACTTATGCAACCCTTCATTATTAATTATGTGGCCACAATATGATATCTGATTTTGGAAAAATTCGCACTTGGGGCGATTCGCTCGTAGGCCCCGTTCTTTCAGCCTAGTGAGCACCTGCTCCAAATTGGCAAGGTGCTCGTTGTAGTTTTCTCCTGTTATAAGGATGTCGTCTAGGTAGCATTGAGTCCCCGGAATCCCTTGCAGGACTTGCTCCATAGCTCTTTGCCAGATAGCTGGAGCTGATGCTACTCCAAAAACCAGTCGATTGTACTGGTACAGGCCTTTGTGTGTGTTTATCGTGAGAAACTTTTTAGAGGCCTCCTCAACCTCCATCTGTAGATATGCCTGTGCCAAGTCAATTTTGGTGAAACGTTTCCCTCCGGATAGTGAGGCGAAAATATCTTCTATCCTTGGAAGAGGATACTGTACTGTGTGAAGGACCGGGTTTACAGTCACCTTGAAGTCTCCACAGATGTGAATTTTTCTCTGTTCTCCAGATTTATCTTTATTCAATGCTTTTTTCATGACTGGAACGATGGGTGTTGCCCACTCGCTCCAATCTATTTTGGATAATACGCCTGCTTTTTCCAAATTCTCCAGCTCTGCCTCGACTGCTGGACGTATTGCGTATGGCACCGGTCTTGCCTTAAAACATTTGGGAATTGCTGCATCTTCCACTTTTGTTGAGGCGGTGATGCCTTTCAAGGTTCCTAGTTTCTCTTGAAACACTTCTTTGGCGTTGGCCAAGATGTCTTTTAATTGTTCAGGTATGATGTCATCATTGTTTTTTTTCTTACTGGTCACCGTCAGTGCCTGAATGGAGTGCCAGTCTAAACGTATCTTTCTGATCCATTCACGTCCCAACAACGGTGGACCACCATCTTGTAGAATGTATAAATACAACTTTTGTATTTCTTTGCCATTGTATACAACAGGCACCCTTATTTTTCCTTTGGGGTATACTTTCTGCCCTGTATATGTTTTTAAGATAATGGATGTGTCCTTTAGAGGTATATGCGAAAATAGCCTCTCGTAATCCCGTTGATTTATTACGGTTAGAGCTGATCCTGTATCTAGCTCCATTTTAGCTGGGGACCCTGCTATCGTGATGGTAACCCAAATGGTTTGGTAATCATCTTTGGCAAGTACATTATGTAATTTGAGACAGCTTAGTCTCTTGTTTTCGAAGTCGCTATCGCTCTTCTGGTCTTCAGAGCTACTGTCCGTCGTCATTTGTACCTTCCTGTACTTTTCTTTATTGATTTTTTTTTTTTTTTTTTTTAAATTGGTTTTTTTTTCTGTCTGTGGATTTATTTTGTCCAGATCAGCATACCCGTGCAATGTGTCCAATCTTTCCGCATTGCCTGCATGCTTTGTCCTTGAACCAACAGTCCCTCTGGTTATGGTTGGATCTGCCGCAGCGATAACATCTTTCGAAACCCTGTGTCCTTTCATGGGTGCTGAAGTTCTGTGTCTTTTGTTGTATCTCTGCAGCTCCTCTTGCTGCTGCTTCATATGATACAGCCATACTGAAAGCTTTGTCCAATGTTAAATCTTTTTCAGAAAGCAGCCTTTTTTGTGTTCCTTCACTTAAGAGACCGCAAACGAATTTGTCTCGAAGATAATCTGATAGTCCTGCCCCGAATTGGCAGTACTTTGATAGCTTTCTTAATTCGGTTAGGTAATCAGCGTTACTTTCATTCTTGTGTTGATTTCTCTTGAAGAACTTGAATCGTTCCGCTATCAGCAGGTTTAAGTGCTCCTGCAGGGCATCAACAATTTCTTTAAAATTCTTGTCCTTTGGTTTGGCTGGAATGATTAAATTTTGTAACAGCCCGTATGCCTTTGCGCCCATTAAGTTCAGAAGTACTGAAGCTTTTTTTTCATCTTCTTTTCCATTTGCGGTGCAATATACCTCTACTCTTTCCACATATGTGGTCCAATCCTCTATTTCGCTATCAAAAGCATCAATATTGCCAGACTTGGGCATTTCAGAAAAGATATGGCGCTTCCCGCGCTTTCCCGCCGCTGCTGCCAATGACAACGCTGTTTACTGCGGTTTCCGTTTTTTGTTGTTGTTGTTATTTACTGTTGGAGACTCGTTCCCACCGGAGTTTCTCTCGTCTGAGCGATGACCTGCTTGCCGCGCCGGCCGTCTCCAGAGTGCTCCCTCCCAGTCCGTTATTGCTTGCCTCCGATTTTGCTGCCTGTCTCAGCTGTAGAGCCAGCCGCTGGAGCCCCAGCCTGACGCCCAGGAAGGATTAGCACAGTACCTGCCACCAGCTTGGCCAGCTGGTGAAACCACAGCTTCTCTCACTTCCTTGAGTCTTCTGGACGCCCGAGGAATCGATGTCCTTGAGGTGCTGCCGAATTGCAGGTAAGTCCGTTTCCACTTCGTCGCCACTGTAGTGTCCGTGTGTTGATAAAGACACTGAAGACAGGAGTTGGTTCATAGGTATTTACTAAGCAAAGTCTGGGGGGGGTGGGGGGGTTCTAACGGCTATACACAATATACAGGCTTATATAGCCCGAGTGGCAATTACCAGCATTACAGCACACCTGGGGCTCTTAAAGGCACATACACTACACAAGTTCCCCTCCAAGTCACACACCATCCTGACTTGGAAGTATATCATCGTCGCTAGAAGAAAATCCTGGAACTCCCTCCCTAACAGCACTGTGGGAGTACCTTCACCGCACAGACTGCAGCGGATCAAGGCGGCGGCTCACCACCAACTTCTCGAGGGCAATTAGGGATGGGCTATAAATGCTGGCCTTTCCAGCAATGCCCACATCCCATGAATGAATTTTAAAAAAACCACAGAAGGCAATGAAAAAAGGTGCTTTGTTTAAATTTTCTTCTAACACTTTTGTTTATTACAGGAAATTCTTTTTTATCCGGCACCGACGGGACCGGTGTGGTGCCGGTTTATCAAAAAGTCCAGATTACAGAGAGGTATAGTTAAAAGGTACGAGAGCTCCGTACACAGCAACAAATCCAGGCTTCCCTGTTGCTTAGCAACAGGTGCAAGAAGCCCGGCCACAGACCAAGCGTCCCTGTTGCTTAGCAACAAGTGCAGGAACCCCCGATTACACAGCCAAGAATCAAGAAATGGCCACTAATATGAAGAAAAATTTAACTGAACCTACTCCTGAATTTTGCCGGTTAACCGAGATTTCCGGTTGTTTGGGTGCCGGTAAATCGAGAGTTTCCTGTAGTTATAAAAATATCAAACATGGGGAAGAAAGACGGTTGGCTGACAGTCAAGAATTATCCAATCGGGTAATTAGCTTTCCGATTGGCGTGGGAAGGCAGTGCACCATGGGGGCGGATGTGTGTGACAGGAGTGTGGGGGGCCGCGGCGGTTGGCGACAGGGGGTCATGCGATGACACCTCCAGGAATACCTCCGACCAGAGTTGGCAACCCTAACCTGGTTTCAGTTCACCCAGTTTGTAGTAGCCTCAGCCCGAGTTACACAGTCTGACATCAGCACGATGGGTTCCCATCTAGTGAAGAGTCAGGAGGATACGGTGCCATTCTGTAACATTTCCGGTGCATACACCCACACTGCATGGAGAGGGGGTTCACTATCGGGTACGGTAGCACAGTGGTTATGTCATTGGGCTAGTAATCCAGAGGCCTGGACGAATGATCCTGAGACATGAGTTCAACTCCCACCATGGCAGCTGGGGAATTTTAATTCAGTTAATTAAATAAATCTGGAATAAAAAGCTAGTGTCAGTAATGGTGACCATGAAACTACCGGATTGTCGTAAAAACCCATCTGGTTCACTAATGTCCTTTAGGGAAGGAAATCTGCCGTCCTTACCTGGTCTGGCCTATATGCGACTCCAGACCCACAGCAATGTGGTTGACTCTTAACTGCCCTCTGAAATGGCCTAACTAGCCACTCAGTTGTATAAGGCGGTTCACCACCACCTTCTCTAGGGCAATAAATGCTGGCCTTGCCGGCGACGCCCACATCCCATGAACGAATAAAAAAAATAAATTTATATCCTAGATTATTCATGCATAATGCCAAGTTTCGACTCAGAAGGAGCACTGGTTTGCTTCTGGAAGCTGACCATTGTGGTGAGCATGAATGAACAGCGTTGGGCGATATCCCCGAATTGTAACAACTCACTAGGGCCAAATATCCTGCCCACCACTGCTGGCACATGAAAAAAAAATGGCTCGTACCATTGGAACCGTAGATAAGAGAATGACAGAGTTTACAGCGCAGAAACAGGCCATCTGGTCCATGCCGGTGTTTATGCTCCACACGAGTCTACTTCATCTAAGCATATCCTTCGATTCCTTTCTCCCTCTTGTACTTATCTAGCATCCCCTTAAATTAAGAGTGGCAGCAAGGAGACACATCTCATCTCCTCTCCTGGCCTCATTGTGCAGCCTGGGTCAAATCAGGAACTGAGCGAAGTGGCAGGTATTGCACATTGCTCTCATTGTGTGGCACGGTGTGTCGGTGCTTCGACAGCGATAACCTGCATTTGATTAAACACAAGAGTGAAAAGGGAGACAGTCCCTTTAATACCGACCGCTGTGGTGCTGCCAGCTGTCCACGGGAGATGAAAAGCGCAAACACCCAACAAGCCAAAGGGTTTAAAAACAAAACCCTCAGCTTCTGTCATAGTCCAGAAGGAGAAAGGTCAGTTTCTAAACCTGGACCATAAGCGATCTGTGGGTAAGTTGCGCTGGTTACTTGGAGTTGGTTAAGCTCGAGCAGTTCCCCTGCCCTTACTCGGGAAACCCTCCTTCACCAGAACCTAAGCTCTCTACATTTAGGCTAATGGAAGGTGCCTCCAAAAGCAAAGTGTCTCACACCAACACTTCAGGGGGGTGGGATTTCTCAGTAGCTTGTTTCAGAGACTCTGAAGCCTAGTGATGGGTTCCTGCACGTGTCAATAACCCGGCTAATCAAAACAGAAAGAAGTTTAGTTAAGGGACAACAACTTGCATTTATATAGCACCTTTAACGTAGTAACAAACGTCCCAAGGTGCTTCACAGGAGCTATTAGCAAACAAAATTTGATACCGAGCCAGAGATACTAGGACAGGTGACCAAAAGCTTGGTCAAGGAGGTAGGTTTTAGGGAGCAACTTAAGAGGAGGAGAGGGAAGTAGTGAGGCGGAGAGGCTTACAGAGGGAATTCCAGAGCTTAGGGCCCAGGCAGCTGAAGGCACGGCCAACCAATGATGGAACGATAAAAATCGGGGATGCGCAAGAGGCTGGAAATGGAGGAGCGCAGAGTTCTCCGAGGGCTAATGGGCTGGAAGAGGTCAGAGAGATAGGGAGGGGCGAGGCCATGGAGGGATTGGAGCACAAGGGTGAGAATTATAAATTTGAGGCATTGCCGGACCGGGAGCCAACGTAGGTCAGCGAGCACGGCAACGAGCCTTGATTTTACATTTGTTTTCACATACATAAAGCGGTCGCAGGCTACTAATAGGATAGTGGGATGAAATGGCCACATAACCAATAGCTATATCTCATTTAACACACAGGGGTCCACGATTCCGAGGCTGTAATCTAATCTTGCAGTTTCTGACACTGTCTGAATCGCCCTCTTGCTTAGATTACAGCTGAGCAATCACTCCCTGCACCCTTTCATACTCTTTAGAGGTATTAACATATGTATTCGCTGATCTCCTTTATAATACTTTATCTTTCTGAGCCACACAGAATACACGCCACAAAGCCACACCGGCAAACTGAGCCAGAAATCAGCCCCACACCCCTCTCTCATTCATCCCCTCACTAATCTATTACTTTGTGTCAAGTATTTATATAGACAAGGGACTTTATTTTTCCAATCTGCCAAAAAAAAACAATCTGCCACCATGGCTGAGCGAGGTCAGTGCACAGGTGAGGAGGTCAGAGCGGGAAGGCATGGGGTTTTCTTGCATGCAGTTCCCGACGGAACAAGTTCTTAATCAAAGCCAAGCCACGCCACGTCAGTTGGGGAAAAAGAACAAGCAAAGGTTGGACCCTTCCACAACAGAAAGCGGAAGAACATAAGAAGTAGGAGCAGGAGTAGGCCATACGGCCCCTCGGGCCTGCTCCGCCATTCAACAGGATCATGGCTGATCCAAATCTAGACTCACTTCCACTTCCCTGCCCTCTCCCCGTAACCCCTAATTCCCTTATCTGCTAGGAAACTGTCTATCTCCATTTTAAATTTATTTAATGTTGCAGCTTCCGCAGCTCTCTGGGGTAGCAAATTCCATAGATTTACTACCCTCTGAGTGAAGAAGTTTCTCCTCATCTCAGTTTTGAAAGGGCAGCCCCTTATTCTTAGATTATGCCCCCTAGTTCTAGTCTCACCCATCAGTGGAAACATCCTCCCCGCATCCACCCGGTCAAGCCCCCTCACAATCTTATATGTTTCGATAAGATCGCCTCTCATTCTTCTGAACTCCAATGAGTAGAGGCCCAACCTACTCAACCTTTCCTCATAAGTCAACCCCCTCATCTCCGGAATCAACCGAGTGAACCTTCTCTGAACCGCCTCGAGAGCAAGTATATCTTTTCTTAAATATGGAAACCAAAACTGCATGCAGTATTCCAGGTGTGGCCTCACCAATAACGTCGCGAGGAGAGTCTCTCTCTCGGCATATGCTCAAAGCCCTCCCAGCTGCCCGTTGTTGTTTAAGACCTAACAGGACACCGGCATTGCGAACCGTCTAAAACTAAAGACTTGCATTTCTGCCGCGCCTTCCACAACCTCAGCACATCCAAAAGCGCTTTACAGCCCATGAAGTACTTTTGAAGTGGAGTCACTGTTGTAATGCAGGCAGCCAATTTGTGCACAGCAAGCTCCCACAAACAGCAATGAGATAATGACCCGATAACCTGCTTTATTGATGTGGATTGAGGGATAAATATTGGTCAGGACACCGGGGAGAACTCCCCTGCTTTTCTTCGAAATAGTGCCGTGGGATCGTTTACATCCACCTGAGAGAGCAGGCGGGGCCTCGGTTTAATGTCTCACCCGAAACACGGCATCTCCGACAGTGCAACACTCCCTCAGTACTGCACTAGAGTGTCAGCCTAGATTTTTTGTGCTCAAGTCTCTGGAGTGCGACTTGAATCCACAACCTTCTTAGTTCAGACCAAGAGTGGCCGTGGAAAGGGGATGGAATCAGTGACAAGGGAGTGGAACTTGTGGCAGAGGCCAAAGCCTAGAGCTTGGATTTCCCCCAAAGTTGAACTGAAGGAAGTTAAGACTTAATCCAAGCCTGGATGTCAACCAAGAGAGTCCAACATTACAGAGACAGTCAAAGAGTCAAAAGGGGTGGTGGAGAGGCAGAGCTGTGTGTCACTGGCATGTGTGTGGAAGCTGACCGCCGTACCTGTGGATGACTGTGCAGAGGGACCGCCTGTAAATGGGAGCATGCCCAGAACAAGGGGGCATAACCTAAAATTAGAGCTCAGCCGTTCAGGGGTGATGTCAGGGAGATCGACTTCACACAAAGGGTAGTAGAAATCTGGAACTCTCTCCCCCAAAAAGCTGTTGAGGCTGTGGGTCAATTGAAAGTTTCAAAATTGAGATTGATAGATTTAGGTTAGGCAAGGGTATTAAGGGTTATGGAACCAAGGCGGGTAAATGGAGTTAAGATACAGATCAGCCTTGATCTATTTGAAATGGCGGAATAGGCTCGAGGGGCTGAATGGCCTCCTTCCGTTCCGAGAGGGAGCAAGAATAGATCTTGGGGACTCTGGAAGTGACGACGTGGGGTGGGAAGAGAAGCTATTGCTGGAGATGCTCTGACTATGTTCGGATAGGTAGGAGTGGAACCATGCAAGGGTTGTCCCACAGAGCTGGACAATTGGGGGAAAGAGGTGTTGGAAGAGGATGGCATAGCCAACTGTATTGAATGCTGTGGAGAGGGATAAAGCACCACAGTCACAGAGGATAGTAGAGGGTAAGGACATGACTGAGTGTTAAATTAATATTTTGTGTTTGGCGGTCACAATGGAGGAACATTCAATACCAGAGGTACACAGAAGACCGCAGTTTGGTGAAGGAACGACAGATCAGTGAAGGGGAAAGGTTTACAGGGATTAATATGAACAGAAAAACTAATGGATAAAATAGTGGGATTGAAGCTGGAAAAATCTCCACATCCAGTTCACATCCAAAGCTATTAAACAAGAAACAAGTGAGGATGAGTCAGTTATAATCTGTCAGAACTCATTCAATTCTGCCAAATGATTGGGTTGGGAGGTAGAAAACTTTACACCTTATTCAAAAGGAAAGAAGTGGCAAACAGAGAAACTACAAGCCAGTCTGAGAAAAATCAGTCGTGGGGAAATTTGCTATAATCCATCATTGGTGACAGAGCAGGTGAACACTTGGAAATATATAAGCTGATTAGGGAGAGTCAGCACTGTTTAGTGAAAGGTAGATCATGTCTAACTAAGGTAATAGACTCTTTGACAGAGTCACTGAGGTGGTGGAGAGAGGATCAGTGGATGTTGCGTACATGGAGTTTTCAGAAGGCACTGGATGAGATTCCACACAAGAGGTTGCTAACTACAACTGGTGTATGTTACAGGTTTAGGGTCTGTCGAGGTGCCTTCTTGAGTTCTGTGGCATCAGTCACTCCTGCAAGTGGATCCCATGCCCTTTACATGCCAGGGTTGACTCACACTGCCTAATATCTACTTTTGTAATACTGTAACTTCAGGGGGATGTAACAATGCGGCCCCATGACATACAAAATGGATATCGCGCCTCCCGTACGTGCCCTCGTGCGCTTCTCCAATCTTTCGGTAGGCAGAACTGATGAACAATCTGGCAAGATGAGGTCAATGACAAATCAAGAAGCTGGTTTATTTTGCAGAATATACGTGACTGAACAGAAGTAGCAATTCCAGACTCTCCAACTTCTCCTACATCAACAAAAAACAATAAAAACACAATACACTATCCCAAAGAGAAGATGGAATATTCACTCCTTGTCTTGTTTCCTTTCAGATCAGATTCTAGCTGGGAAAACTGACCTGCCGTTTCTTAATTCCCAACTCAGGCCCAGACCTGCCTTCTCACAGCCTTTGTTAGACCAGACTGTCTTCTCTGCCCACAGTTCATCTCACCCTGTCAGCAATCAAAAAGGAAAGCCTGCCAGGCACGTCCTGCTGAGCATCCAGGACCAGAGACTTGTCAACAGAATGGGCATGAGCTGTTTATCGATTACTGAGACAAGTTAATGAACACTGCTTATTGTATAGAGTCTTTGGGGAAAACAACTTCTATTAGCCTAAATGTCAGCCGTGCCTCAGTGGGCAGCACTCTTGCCTCCGAGTCAGAAGGTTGTTGGTTCAAGTCCCCACTCCAGAGACTTGAGCACATAAATCTAGGCTGACACTCCCAGTGCAGCGTTAAGGGAGTGCTGCGCTGTCGGAGGTGCCGTCTTTCGGAGGAGACGTTAAACCGAGGCCCCATCTGCTCTCTCTCTCTCTCTGGTGGACGTAAAAGATCCCATGGCACTATTTCGAAGAGCAGGGGAGTTCTCCCCGGTGTCCTGGTTTGTGGGAGCTTGGTATGCGCAAATTGGCTGCCGCGTTTCCTACATTACAACCGTGATTACACTTCAAAAAAGTACTTGGCATAAAAAGACATTCTTGGATTGGGGTAGGGCTAAGCGTCATCCATCTGGGTCTCAGCTGTTCTAATATCTGGGATTTGGGAATAGAGACGAGCATATCCGAGTTTGTTGATTGAAGTTAGAGTGAATTGTAAGAGGACAGATAGATTAAGCAAGTGGGCAAAATGATGGCAGACACAGTTTAACAAAGTGTGAGGTACTTCACTTTACAATAGCAAGAATGGCAGCTGACAATACAATCTCAAGCGTGGTCAGGCCTCGCTCACCTCTGCCAAAGCACACACTGCTCCACAATCAGCCAGGAGACCAAAGATAACCCCCGGCTTCTTTTCTCCACTACCAACCATCTCCTTTAAAACCCCTCTTCCCTGCTCCTCCAACAAGTGTGAGGGGGTCATGGTCTTCTCACTAAGATTGAGACGATCCGTTCAGCTGCCTCTACTGCTTTCCCCTTAAGCAAGCCAAACCTCCCCCCCGCCCCCGCCCCCCAACCCCACCGGCTGCCTCGTGCCCCAGCCTTTCTCCAGTTTCTCTCCCATCTCCCTCATGCTCATTTGCCCAGGAGACCCATCTACTGCACCCTAGACCCCATTCTCACTAAACTGCTGACCACCCAATCTCCCTTCCTGGCCCCCATGCTAGCCGACATTGTAAATGGCTTCCTCTCACCTTGCAAACCACTGTCCCATTTCCAACCTCCCTTGCCTCTCCAAAGTCCTTGAAAGGGTTGCCATCTCCCAAATCTGTGCCCACCTTTCATGCAACTCCATGTTTCATTCTCTCTAATCAAGTTTCAACAGCACCGAAACGACCCTACTCAGTCACAAGTAACATCCTCTAACGGTATCTGCGGTGCATTATCTCTTGCCCTCCTCAACCTTTGACAACTGCAGTCTTTGACAAGATCAAATGTACCACCCCCATCCAACACCTTGGGTTGGATTTTACCAGCCCTGAGGAGGCGGGTCTGCTGGGAGAGTCAAAAAGAATGGGAGCGGGTCCTGAGCCCGCTCCCAACCCATCTTCGCAGGAGTCGGGTCCCCGATTTGCGCAGGGGCCCGACTCCTAGCGGCAGTCAGAGGACTATCGCCACTTAACTGCCTGTTAACAGGTAGTTAACAGGCAATTAAGAGGCTTTTCCCAATTTTTCGACTGCTGCTGCAGGCTTCCCGACATCGGGAAACCTCACCAGGCTAAGTGAGGCATGCTGTGAGTCTGTTGTTATTTGGATGAGAGCTGCAGAAGTGGTGTGAAGGATGCAATGGGACACTGGTTAGTAGCAGAGGTAAGGAAATTTTGGGAAAATAATTTTTAATGTGGTTAGATGTTTCTGCAGGTGACAAGCTGTGAAGTGTTTGTGTAGCCTCATCTCATCGGGAGAAGTGACAGATGGCTCCTGCAATCTCAGTTGCAGCTGCCATCTGTTTTATCCTAAGGAGAGAGTAATTGGAGAGCATGGGTGCAAGGGTTCACCTGTGTACTGTGATTGTCAATGTTTGACAGCACCTCAATGCTATCAAACACTGACAATTCATCTGTCAAACAAGTGTGGTGAATATGCCTTTAAGAAAACTGGCATATGAAGCGTCATCAACTGACTTCATCGGGCACCGGCTTTCCCTTAATTGGTCAGCAAGCTCGCAGGGCGGGCTTAACAAGGCCAATTAGGGCAAAACAGCATCTGTGCGTCGGACGTCGCTGGGGGCGGGATTAGAATGCAGAAGACAGCAGTCCCGCCCCAACTCGTCTCGGTAAGTAAAATCCAGACCCTTGTCTCTGTTGTCCAGCTCAGGTGGGATTGCCCTGGCGTGGTTCCACCTCTTATCTATCAAATCGTAGCCAGAGCAACTGCAGCGATAGCTCCTCTTCCTACTCCCGCAGATCTGGACTCCCCCACGGATGTGTCATTGGCCTCCTCCTCTTCCTCAGGAGACCTCTTGGCCAAATCGTCCAGAGACATGGGGTCAGCTTCCACATGTACACCGATGCCACATAACCGTACCCCTCCATCTCTCTCGACTCCTCCACTGCCTCTCTGCTGCAGACTGCTTGTGCGGTATCCAGTCTTGGATGAGCCACAACTTCCTCCAGTTAAACATTGGGGAACTCCATGCCCATGCCACTGATTCCATCCCCAGCCATTGCCTTAGGCTGAAACATAGAGGATAGGAGCAGGAGTAGGCCATTCGGCCCCTCGAGCCTGCTCCGCCATTTAATGAGATCATGGCTGATCATCCAAATTCAGTACCCTGTCCCTGCTTTCTCCCCATATCCCTTTAGCCTTAAGAAACATATCTAACTCCTTCTTGAATACATTTAATAAATTGTCCTCAACTGCCTTTTGTGGTAGAGAATTCCTCAGGTTCACCACTCCCTGGGTGAAGAAATTCCTCCTCATCTCAGTCCTAAATGGCTTACCCCTTATTAGACTGTCACCCCTGGTTCTGGACTCCCCCGCCATCAGGAACATCCTTCCTGCATCTAGTCTGTCTAGTCCTGTTAGAATTTTATAAGTTTCAATGAGATCCCCTCTCATTCTTCTAAACTCCAGCGAGTATAAGCCCAATCGACCCAATCTCTCCTCATGTCTCATTCCTGCCACCCCAGGTATCAGTCTGGTGAATCTTCGCTGCACTCCTTCCATGGCAAGAACATCCTTCCTCAGATAAGGCAACCAAAACTGCACACAATACTCCAGGTGTGGTCTCACCAAGGCCCTGTACAACTGCAGCAAGACATCCTTGCTCCTGTACTCAAATCCTCTCGCTATGAAGGCCAACATACCATTTGCCTTCTTAACCGCCTGCTGCACCTGCATGCTTACCTTCAGCGACTGGTGCACAAGGACACCAGGTCTCGTTGCACTTCCCCTTCTCCCAATCTATTGCTGTTCAGATAATAATCTGCCTTCCTGTTTTTGCCACGAAAGTGGATAACCTCGCATTTATCCACATTATACTGCATCTGCCATATCACCCAACCTGTCCAAATCATACTGGAGTTTCTCTGCATCCTCCTCACAGCACACACCCCCACCCAGCTTTGTGTCATCTGCAAACTTGGAGATATTACATCTAGTTCCCTCGTCTAGATCATTAATATATATTGTGAATAGCTGGGGTCCTAGCACCAATCTCTGCGGTACCCCACTCGTCACTGCCTGCCACTCAGAAAAAGACCCGTTTATTCCAACTCTTTGCTTCCTGTCTGCCAACCAGTTCTCTATCCAAGTAAGTACCTTACCCCCAATCCCATGTGCTTTAACTTTACACGCTAATCTCTTATGCGGGACCTTATCGAAAGCCTTCTGAAAGTCCAGATACACCACTTCCACTGGTTCTCCCTTATCTATTCTACCAGTTACATCCTCAAAAAATTCCAGTAGATTAGTCAAGCACGATTTACCTTTTGTAAATCCATGTTGACTTTGTCCGATCCTGTCACTGCTTTCCAAGTGCTCTGCTATTACATCTTTTATAATGGACTCTAGCATTTTCCCCACTACCGATGTCAGGCTTACCGGCCTATAATTCCCCGTTTTCTCTCTACCACTTTTTTTGAATAGTGGGGTTACATCAGCTACCCTCCAATCCATGGGAACTGTTCCAGAGTCTACAGAATTTTGGAAGATGACCGGCAATGCATCTACTATTTCTAGGACCACTTCCTTAAGTACCCTAGGATGTAGATTATCAGGCCCTGGGGATTTATCAGCCTTCAATCCCGTCAATTTCCCTAACACCATTTCCCTACAGATACTGATTTCATTGAATTCCTCCCTATCATTGGACCCTATGTTCCCCGACATCTCTGGGAGGTTATTTGTGTCCTCCTTTGTGAAGACAGAACCAAATACGTATTTAATTGGTCAGCCATTTCTTTGTTCCCCATTACAAATGCCCGATTCTGACTGCAAGGGACCGATGCTCAACTTCACCAATCTTTTTCTCTTCAATCTTTTTCTCTTCACATATCTATAGAAGCTTTTAGTCAGTTTTTATGTTCCCTGCAAGCTTACTCTCATACTCTATTTCCCCCTCTTAATTAATCCCTTTCTCCTCCTTTGCTGAATCCTAAACTGCTCCGAATCCTCAGGTTTGCTGCTTTTTCTGGCCAATTTATATGTCCTCTCCTTGGATCTTATGCTATCCCTAATTTTCCTTGTTAGCCACGGTTGAGTCACCTTTTTTGTTTTATTTTTATGCCAAACAGGGATGAACAAATTTTGTAGTTCATCCATGCGATCTTTAAATGTTTGCCATTGCCTATCCACCATCAACCCTCTAAAGTAACGTTCCCCAATCCATCCTAGCCAACTCGCGCCTCATACCATCGTAGTTTCCTTTATTTAAATTCAGGACCCTAGTCTCGGAGTCAAATACTTCACTCTCCATCTTAATGAAGAATTCTATCATATTATGATCGCTCCGCCCCAAGGGGCCTCGCACAAGATTGCTAATTAATCCTTTCTCATTATATAATACCCAGTCTAAGATGGCCTGATCTCTGGTTGGTTCCTTGACATATTGTTCCAGGAAACCATCCCGTATACACTCCAGGAATTCCTCCTCCACAGTACTGTTACTAATTTGGTTAGCCCAATCTATATGTAGATTAAAGTCACCCATGATAACTGCTGTGCCCTTATTGCACGCATCTCTAATTTCCCGTTTAATGCCATCCCCAACCTCAGCATTACTGTTTGGGGGTCTGTATACAACTCCCACTAACGTTTTCTGCCCCTTGGTATTTCTCAGCTCTACCCATACAGATTCCACATCATCAGAGCTAATATCCTTCCTTACTATTGTGTTAATCTCCTCTTTAACCAGCAATGCTACCCCACCTCCTTTTCCTTTTTGCCTGTCTTTCCTGAATATTGAATATCCCTGGATGTTGAATTCCCAGCCTTGGTCACCCTGGAGCCATGTCTCCGTAATCCCAATTATATCATATCCGTTTACATCTATTTGCACAGCTAATTCATCCACCTTATTACGAATGCTCCTCGCATTACGACACAAAGCCTTCAGGCTTGTTTTTTTAACACTCTTAGAATTATTGTTTACTGTGGCCATGTTTGAGTTAAACCTTTGATTTCTCTGACTGCCACATTTGCTTTTCTCCTTCCTGTCTTTTGCTTCTATCCTTGTTTCCCTTTCCTCTGTCTCCCTGCACAGGTTCCCAACCCCCCCTGCCATTTTAGTTTGAACCAGACTGTTCGCAATCTCAACATGCTATTCGAACCCAAGCTAAGTATCCAACTACATATACTATCCATCACAGTGCGCACTTACTTCCACCTCCATATCATCCACCTCCGTCCCTGCCTCAGCCCATCTGCCTCTAAAACTATCATCCATGCCTTTGTCACTTAAAGGTTCGACTGTTCCAATGCTCTCCCATCCACCAGCCTCTGTAAACTTCAGCTCATCCAAAAATCAGCTGCTCGCAACCTGTCCCCCGCCAAGTCCTCTGACTGGAGAATTGAGGAGGCCGCTTGTGTTCAGCTGATTGCCATACGGGATCTCCATTGGCATTAAACTCTCTTGTGCATCACAAGCAAAAACCTGTGTATTTGAAATCTCACCAGTTGGAAGAAAAAAAGTTTCCCTCACATTGCTATTTTTAATTTCCCCGTGTATTTTAGCAAGTCGTGTGATGATGTTGTCTGCTGACGAGCAGCTTCTCTTGAAAATAAGAACTTGCATTTATATAGCACCTTACCGTGTCTCTCAGAAACACCGCAAAGCACTTCACAGAAAATGAATTACTGTGAAAGAAAGACTTGCATTTCTATAGCGCCTTTCATGACCACAGGACATCCCAAAGCGCTTTACACCCAATGAAGTACTTTTGAAGTGTAGTCACTGTTGTAATGTAGGAATGTTGTAATGCTGTAATGAAGTGCGGTAACTGTTACATCAGCCATTCTGCAGACAGCAAGATCCCACAAACAGCAATGAGATGAGCGGCAATCTGTTCTTGATGTTGATTGAGAGGGTAATAGGTGCCAGGAGAGCCCCTGTTCTTCTTGGGATATCTTTACATCCGCCTGAACTACTGAGCAGAAGGTGGGCCTGGGGGTGGTGGGGCGCAGTTTAAACACCTTATCCAAAGGATGGCACATGCAGCAATGCAATACTCCCTCTGTACTGCAATAGAGTGCCAGCACAGATCATGACAGGTTGGGTGATTATACTGCATCTGCTATGCATCTGCCCAATGTGGATAAATGCAAGGTTATCCACTCTGGTGGCAAAAACAGGAAGACAGATTATTATCTGAACGGTAATAGATTGGGAAAAGGGGAAGTGCAACGAGACCTGGGTGTCCTTGTGCACCAGTCGCTGAAGGTAAGCATGCAGGTGCAGCAGGTGGTTAAGAAGACAAATGGTATGTTGGCCTTCATAGCGAGAGGATTTGAGTACAGGAGCAAGGATGTCTTGCTGCAGTTGTACGGGGCCTTGGTGAGACCACACCTTGAGTATTATGTGCAAATTTGGTCGCCTTGTCTGAGGAAGGATGTTCTTGCCATGGAGGGAGTGCAGCGAAGATTCACCAGACTGTTGCCTGGGATGGCAGGAATGATGTATGAGGAAAGATTGGGTCGATTAGGCTTATATTCGCTAGAGTTTAGAAGAATGAGAGGGGATCTCATTGAAACTTATAAAATTCTAACAGGACTAGACAGATTAGATGCAGGAAGGATGTTCCCGATGACGGGGGAGTCCAGAACCAGGGGTCACAGTCTAAGGATCAGGGGTAAGCCATTTAGGACAGAGATGAGGAGGAATTTCTTCACCCAGAGAGTGGTGAACCTGTGGAATTCTCTACCACAGAAGGCAGTTGAGGCCAATTCATTAAATATATTCAAGAAGGAGTTAGATATATTTCTTAAGGCTAAAGGGATCAAGGGATATGGGGAAAAAGCAGGGGCAGGGTACTGAATTTGGATAATCCGCCATTTGATGAGATCATGGCTGAATAGGCTCGAGGGGCCGAATGGCCTACTCCTGCTCCTATCTTCTATGTTTCTATGAGCTGAAACGGATATGGGAATGGAACCATCAGCCAGAGGCAAGAGTATTACTGAGCCAAGCTGACACGCAAAAAGCTTCCACTTTGAAACCTGGCTTTCCTTAGTGGATAAAAGACAGCTTTGAGAATTTATAAATATCAGTAAAAAAAAACACCTGTTGAAATATTGAAGCAGGTTTTTTTTCCCCCCCCCCAATTTTCTCCCGCTCCTCTCCCGAAAGCTTGGACTCCTTGCCGGAGTATGTTTACGAAGAATTTACACAATGCCTCTCGTTCTCAGGAAGTGCTTCACAGCCACTTAATTCTCTTGAAGTGTAGTCACGTTGTGTTGTAGATGAAGGGGCCAGGCAATTTGTGCAAGGGGCCCAGCAGCCCTCCGGTGCTGTGCCTAAATGGCCACTCTACATGTGCGAGCCTAGACGGTGTGCACGGCCAAACGAGTGGGGCATGGAGGACATCACAGCCAAGCTTGATTCTGTCCTCACCCAACATCCACTGGATAATCAGGAGTCAGGATCCGCTGGATCATCGGCAGTCAGGACTCGCTGGATCATCGGGAGTAGGAACTTTGGTTGATTTTTACCTCTCCTGAATGCAAGGGAAATGGAGCCATGCATCCTGGGACATCAAAAAGCAGACAGCAGAGGGACTGACCACAACTTTTAATCCCCTTCAGGGCAGGTTGAGAAAGCGGTTAAAAAAGCATATGGGATCCTGGGCTTCATAAATAGAGGCACAGAGTACAAAAGCAAGAAAGTTATGATGAACCTTTAGACAACACTGATTCGGCCCCAACTGGAGTATTGTGTCCAATTCTGGGCACTGCACTTTAGGAAGAATGTGAAGGCCTTAGAGAGGGTGCAGAAAAGATTTACGAGAATGATTCCAGGGATGTGGGACTTCAGTTACGTGGATAGACTAGTGAAGCTGGGGTTGTTCTCCTTAAAGCAGAAAAGATTGAGAGGAGATTTGATAGAGGTGTTCAAAATCATGAGGGGTCTAGACAGAGTAGAGAGAGAGAAACTGTTCCCATTGGCAGAAGGGTCAAGAACCAGAGGACACAGATTTAAGGTGATTGGCAAAAGAACCAAAGGCGATGTGAGGAAAAACTTTTTTTACGCAGCGAGTGGGTAGAATCTGGAATGTATGCAGCGAGTGGTTAGAATCTGGAATGTACTGCCTGAAAGGGTGGTGGAGGCAGATTCAATCATGGCTTTCAAAAGGGAATTGGATAAGTAACTGAAGTCCGTCATCCCTGGAATCATTCTCACAAATTTTTGCTGTAGGGCAAAAAAATTTGCAGGGCTACAGGGAAAGGGCAGAGGAGTGGGATGAGCTGAAGTGCTCCTGCAGAGAGCTGGCAAGAGCTCGACAGGCCGAATGGCCTCCTTCTGTGCTGTAACCATTCTATGATTCGAAGATTGGCAAACTTTTCCAGCGGACTGCAGGGTCACCAATATAATAAACCACCTAACAATAGGCCCAGTTATTCTAACATCAGTTGGAGACAAAGTCTTAAATCCCATTATTCGAGATAAAATTAGTCAGCATTTAGAAATGCAAGGGTTAATCAAGGACTGTTAGCATGGACTTGTTAAAGACAAGTTGTGCTGGACAAATTTACTAGAGTGCTTTTTAAAACAATTGACTGATAGAACAGTTTAGAGAGAATAGATTACATGTAGCCTATATGGATTTTCAGAAGATGTTCAATAAGGTGTCTCACAAGAGGCTAGTTATAAAACGTCAGGTACGTGGTACAAGAGGAAATCTAAGAGCATGGATAAAGTGATGGTTGATGGACAGGGAACAATGGGTTAGCTTAACAGGTGTTGCTCAGAGTGCTGGAAGGTTGAAAGTGATGTGCCCCCGGGGTCAATGAAATGTCCACTTTATTTCTGGCCAATATTTATACCTCAACCAACATCACTAAAACATAGATTATCCGGCCATTATCTCAGTATGGGAGCTTGCTGTACGCAAAATGGCTGCTGCATTTTCTACATTAAAACAGTGACTAAACTTCATAAGTAATTCACTGCCTGTAAAGTGTTTGGGACATCGTTGAGTCTTTTGTTCCAGTCCTACTTGGGTCCTCTCCCTCACCTCTTCTGGTACATTGATGACTCTCGCCCCGAACTGGAAAATGTAATCAACTTTGATTCCAATTTCCAGCCTTCCCTCGCCTTTACATGGTCTATCTCCAACTCTTTCCTTCCTCAACTTCTCGGTCTCCATTTCTGGGGATAGGCTATCGACCAATATTCACTGTAAGCCCACTGACTCCCACAGCTACCTGGACTACATTTCCTCCCACCCCACTTCCTGTAAGGACTCGATTCGATTCTCCCAGTTTCTCCGTCGCATCTGTTCTGATGATGCCACCTTCCACACCAGTGCTTCCGATATGTCTTCCTTTTTCCTCAACCGAGGATTCCCCTCTACCATGGTTGATAGGGCCCTCGACCGTGTCCGCTCCATTTCCCAAACTTCTGCCCTCACCCCTGCCCCTCCCTCCCAGAACCACAATAGGGTTCCCTTTGTCCTCACCTTTCACCCCGCCAGCCTCCACAGTCAACGGATCATCTTCCGCCATTTCCGCCACCTCCAGCAAGATCCCACCACCAAATACACCTTCCCCTCCCAGCTGCTCACGATGCGGTCTCCTCTACATTGGGGAGACCAAATGCAGATTGAGTAACCGCTTTGCGGAACACCACTGTTCAGTCCGCAAGCATGACCCCGAGCTTCCGGTCGCCTGTCATTTTAATTCTCTGCCCCACTCTCTCTCCGACCTCGGTCTCTTGCAAGGTTCCAACGAAGCTCAACGTAAGCTCAAGGAACAGCACCTCATCTTTCGACTAGTCACTTTACAGCCGCCTAGACTCAACACTGTGTTCAACAATTTCAGATCTTAACCTCGGCCCTCATTTTTTCAGATGGCAGTTGTTGCTGATGATTCTTGTATTCCTATTTACACCTTCTCTAGACCATCTTTTGTTTCCTTACTTGTTCTATTACCATCTCCTTTCACCATCATCCCTTTTTGTCATTTAATCTCTGCTGCCTGCCACCCGATCACAGAGCTTCTCTTTTGTTCTTTTCTCCCCTCCTCCCCTTCACTGCTTCTGCACTTGCTTAAAAACCGGTTACATTTCTAACTTTTTTCCAGTTCTGATGAAAGGTCATCAACCTCAAACGTTAACTCTGTTTCTCGCTCTCCGCAGATGCAGCCTGGCCTGCTGAGTATTTCCAGCATTTTCTGTTTTTATATTATTATATTATATAAATGCAAGACTTTCTTTCATTTGAACATCAGGCTTTCAGGATTCCAGACCCCATGAAGTCTCATGGCTTCAGGTCAAGCATGGGCAAGGAAACCTTCTGCTGATTACCACCTACCGCCCTCCTTCAGCTGGTGAATCAGTACTGCTGCATGTTACACACCACTTGGAAGAAGCACTGAGAGTAACAAGGGCACAGAATGTACTCTGGGTGGGGGACTTCAAATGTCCATCACCAAGAGTGGTTCGGTAGCACCACTACTGACCGAGCCCTGAAGGACACAGCTGCCAGACTGGGCCTGGGACAAGTGGTGAGAGAACCAACACGAGGGTAAAACCTACTTGACCTCGTCCTCACCAATCTACCTGCCGCAGATGCATCTGTCCATGACAGCATTGGCAGCAGTGACCATCGTACAGTCCTTGTGGAGACGAAGTTCCGTCTTCACATGGAGGACACCCTCCATTATGTTCTGTGGCACTACCACCGTACTAAATCAGATAGATTCAGAACAGATCTAGCAGCTCAAAACTGGGCATCCATGAGGCGCTGTGGGCCATCAGCAGCAGAATTGTATTCCACCACAATCTGTAAATTCATTGCCCGGCATATCCCTCACTCTACCATTACCAGCAAGCCAGGGGACCAACCCTGGTTCAATAAGGAGTGTAAAAGAGCATGCCAGGAGCAGCACCAGGCGTACCTAAAATGGAGGTGCCAACCTGGGGAAGCTGCAACACAGGACTGCATGCTTGCTAAAAAGCGGGAGCAGCATGCTATAGACAAGGCTAAGCGATCCCACAATCAACGGATCAGATCAATGCCCTGCAGTCCTGCCACATCCAGTCATGAATGGTGGTGGACCATTAAACAACTAACGGGAGGAGGAGACTCCATGAATATCCCCATCCTCAACGATGGTGGAGCCCAGCACGTGAGTGCAAAAGACAAGGCTGACGCGTTTGCAACCATCTTCAGCCAGAAGGGCCAAGTGGATGAGCCATATCAGCTTCCTCCTGAGGTTCCCACCATCACAAAAGCCATCCTTCAGCCAATTCGATTCACTCCACGTGATATCAAGAAACGGCTGAGCGCACTGGATACAGCAAAGACCATGGGCTCTGACAATATCCCGGCTGTCGTGCTGAAGACTTGTGCTCCAGAACTAGCCACGCCTCTAGCCAAGCTGTTCCAGTACAGCTACAACACTGGCATCTACCCAACAATGTGGAAACCTGCCCAGGTATGTCCTGTCCACTTCAGAAAAAGCGGGACAAATCCAACCTGGCCAATTACCGCCCCATCAGCCTACTCTCAATCATCAACAAGGTGATGGAAGGCGTCATCGACAGCGCTATCAAGCGGCACTTACACACCAGTAACCTGCTCACCCGATGTTCAGTTTGGATTCCTCCTGGACCACTTGGCTCCAGACCTCATTACAGCCTTGGTCCAAACATGGACAAAAGAGCTGAATTTCAGAGGTGAGGCGAGAGTGACTGCCCTCGACATCAAGGCAGCATTTCACAAGTGTGGCATCAAGGAGCCATAGTAAAACTGAAGTCAAATGGAATCAGGGGAAAACTCTCCACTGGCTGGAGTCATACCTAGCACAAAGGAAGATGGTTGTGGTGGTTGGAGGCCAATCATCACAGCCCCAGGACATCGCTGCAGGAGTTCCTCAAGGCAGTGTCCCAGGCCCAACCATCTTCAGCTGCTTCATCAATATCCTTCCCTCCATCATAAGGTCAGAACTGGGGATGTTTGCTGATGACTGCACAGTGTTCAGTGCCATTCACAGCTCCTTAGATAATGAAGCAGTCAATGCCCACATGCAGCATGACCTGGATAACATTCAGGCTTGGGCTGATAAGTGGCAAGTAACATTCGCGCCACAGAAGTGCCAGGCAATGACTATATCCAACTAGCGAGAGTCTAACCACCTCCCCTTGACATTCAACGGCATTACAATAACCAAATCCCCCACCATCAACATCCTGGGGGGGTCACCATTGACCAGAAACTTAACTAGACCAGCCACATAAATACTGTGGCTACAAGAGCAGGTCAGAGGTTGGGTATCCTACATCGAGTGTCTCACCTCATGACTCCCCAAAGACTTTCCACCATCTACAAGGCACAAGTAAGGAGTGTGATGGAATACTCTCCACTTGCCTGGATGAGTGCAGCTCCAACAACACTCAAGAAGCTCGACACCGTCCAGGACAAAGCAGCCCGCTTGATTGGCACCACATCCACCACCTTAAACATTCACTCCCTCCACCACCGGCAAACTGTGGCTGCAGTGTGTGCCATCTACAAGATGTCCTGCAGCAACGCGCCAAGGCTTCTTCGGCAGCACCTCCCAAACCCGCGACCTCCCATCGAAACCTATAAAATTCTGTCAGGTCTGGACAGACTAGATGCAGGAAGGATGTTTCTGATGGCCGGGGAGTCCAGAACCAGGGGTCATAGTCTAAGGATAAGGGGTAAGCCATTTAGGACTGAAATGGGGAGGAATTTCTTCACCCAGAGAGTGGTGAACCTGTGGAATTCTCTACCACAGAGGGCGGTGGAGGCTAGTTCATTAAATATATTCAAGAAAGAGTTGGATATATTTCTTGAGGCTAAAGGGATCAAGGGATATGGGGAGAAGGCAGGGACAGGGTACTGAATTTGGATGATCAGCCATGATCACATTGAATGGCAGAGTAGGCTCGAGGGGCCAAATGGCCTACTCCTGCTCCTATCTTCTATGTTTCTATGACCTCTACTACCTAGAAGAACAAGAGCAGCATGTGCATGGGAACACCACCACTTCCAAGTTACACACCATCCTGACTTGGAAGTATAGCGCCGTTCCTTCATCGTCGCTTGGTCAAAATCCTGGAACTCCCTCCCTAGCGGTGCTGCAGGGAGTACCTTCACCACTGCAGCGGTTCAAGAAGGCAGCTCACCACCACCTTCTCAAGGGCAATTAAGGATGAGCAATAAATGCTGGCCTTGCCAGCGACGCCCAAATCTCATGAACGAATACAAAGAATTTCAGGATACATGGAGGGTTTAATCCACCAACATTATGGAAACAGATTAATATTACAGTGCAATGGTAGTGATCATTCAGAAATAAACAACATTTATGTAACTTTTGCAGCAGTACCTAGATATTAGTGCAACCAAGACCTTGGTTATACAACTTGTAATGAACCCCTCCCCTTTTACCACACGCTGTGCAGCCTATTTCCAAACATTATTTCCCTATCCACATGGCTTTATATTAAGTGACCCTTTCTCAGTTTCCCTGAACTGCCATGTTGCACACTTTACAGAACTGACCAGTCACTCACTCATACAATTAAAACTTGTCCTTCACTTATTTTGTATGGCCACACCGTCTACTTACAGGGGTCTCTAAAGAAACATATATATATAGTTGGTCAGTTACGTATTCAAAAGCTACGGGAATGATTCCTTTGCAAGGGGACCCTCTGTACTTCCTGAAAATGGGATTAACAGCACCTCCTACCCCGACACTTACCGGCTTCTGTCAACAGCCACCTTCGCCCTCTGACACTTGAGTTCCCGCCTCCCCTGGCCCCTGGGAATAATGGCACCCTGCCCGTCGCGCAAAGCCACATGGGGCTTGTAGTCACCACCCGCCGTCCTTTCCGTCCATTTCAACGGGGAGCGGTTAGAAGAAAAACTACAACATTTCTACCTGGTGTTAAAAAAGCCGAAATCCCAGCGCTGTATTTACATTTAGTTTAATGAACGTGCATTATTCACAACGGAAGACCCTTATCACGTAATTTTTTTTTATATAGGGAACAACGTTGCCGATTATTCCACGACTGTTCTGGGGGGACTACGGCTCCTACAAGGCTTTGCGGTCGAGCGGCTCACGGGCATCAAAGCATCAAAGGGACCGCCGGGCGGCGTGACGTCAGACGCAGGGGCATCAAAGGGGCCGCCGGGCGGCGTGACGTCAGACGCAGGGGCATCAAAGGGGGCGGCGTGACGTCAGACGCAGGAGCATCAAAGGGACCTCCGGGCAGCGGGCGTAATGTGCGACGTAAGACGCAAAAAAAGCATCAAAGGGGCCGCTGCGTTGCACGGCGTGATGTCAGACGCACGGAAACGGTGGCGGCAGCAACTTCCAGGAGAAAATGGCGTTGACGAGGTTGGTGTTTTCTTTATTTCTGTGACTGTTGGGCCGCCGTTTAGTGACGCGCCGCCCGCGCCTTTTTGTTGTTGTAAGGAAACGTGTGCAGACCGATCCGTGTCTCTGGAATATTCTCCTCGCCCCATTCCGGATTCTCACTAGGCCCAACGAAGCCTCGGCTTTGCCTGACTGAGATTCCCCCCTTGCCTCCTAAGCTAAGGACCTCAGAAACACTGTGATGACTGTGTGCCAGGGGTGCAGGCGCCCTGTGCTGTTGCACTGGTGGAAAAGTTCAGACTTTGGGTCACTTTTATTCCTTGTTTTATTACAGTGCAGCCTCAAAAAAAAAATAAAGAGACTGCCAAGAATGATTTGCCCCAGTGTCTGGGGGGCTTTACCTGGGATGTGGGGGTTTCTTTTTTTGTTACTTTAAATGTTGTCCAAGTTCCTGCTTAAAAAAACAACTTTTTCTTTAAATTCAATCCCTTTGGTGCTTTGTGTACAAATCCTATGAATCTGCCCATGTACAAGTGTTTTGCTGATTCGCACTTTATGGTTTGTTGGTTAATTAACCAATTATGATGAGGTGTGCAATATCTATGGTGTTACCACATAGTTGCTGCCATGGTAACCGTGCCCCCCCCCCCCCCAAAACCCCCAACCAAAAAAAGTGCACACGTCGGAGATTGTTAAAAATGAAATGCCATTTAAAAAAAGTAATAAGGGGAAAAATTGCAGGGCTATGGGGAAATAGTGGCGGAGTGGGACTAATTGGACAGCTCTTTCTAAGAACCGGCACAGGCATGATGGGCTGAATGGCCTCTTTCTGTGCTGTTTGATTCAATGATTCAAATGACAGTTCGAATCAGCAGTGACGGGTAATTGCACTGACTGTACAGTGGGTCTCAATTTGAATCCTTCCCCATCGGAACTGGAGTAAAGCAAGGATGCATCATTGCACCTGTCCTTTTGGCCATTTTCCTTGCGGCTTTTCCATCTCGAGCTTGTGTCAATCTATCCCACGGCGTAGAAATCAAGTACCAAATAGAGGGAAAGCCTTTCAGTTTAAGGTGCTTGCAGGCAAAGATGAAAGTTCTAGCCACCATCATTGTTGATCTTTAGTATGCTGATGACTGTAAAATTGTGGCTCATTCTGCCACTGATCTTCAAATGATCCTAGACAACTTAAATGAAGCCTACAGTCTATTCAGATTCTCTTATTAATGATTCCAAAACTAAAGTGTGCTATCAGCCTGCACCTGGCACTCCGGCTTCTCCCTCATCAATTACCATCAATGGAATGATTTTAGACAATGTGAACTATTTTACACACCTTGGTAGCTATCTATCAAAGACTGCAAACATCGATGAGTTTCAGCACCGCATAAGAACATTAGGAACAGGAGAAACCATTCAGACCCTCTCTGCCTCTGTACATCTCTTTCCTCCTTTTAAAGCACACCTTAAAACCTACTTCCTGTCCTAATATCTCCTTTTGTGGCTCAGTGTCAAATTTTGTTTTGTAACACTCCTGTGAAGTGCCTTGGGATGTTTTACTACGTTAAAGGCGCATTTAAATACAAATTGTTGTTCTCTGTTCTGCCATTCCTGATGGCCTGCATCCTAGGGTCTTAAATGAAGTGGCTGCAGAGATAGTGGATGCATTGGTTGTAATCTTCCAAAATTCCCTAGACTCTGGAAAGGTCCCAGCGGATTGGAAAACCGCAAATGTAATGCGCATATTCAAGAAAGAAGGGAGACAGAAATCTGGAAACTATAGGCCAGTTAGCCTAACATCTATCATTGCAAAAATGCTGTAATCCATTATTAAGGAAGTAGTACAGGAAACTTTGTTATATCCGGCACCGACGGGACCGAGCTGTTGCCGATCTATCAAAACTGCCGGACATACAAAGTTAATGTTGAAGCATACGGAGGTTTTCATCTCCGTATCTGACAACAAACACTGTTGCTTAGCAACAGCTTCTAAAGAGGCAGCTGCAAGCGTCTCTAGCTGAAGCTGTTGCTATAGCTACAGACCTTGCAGTGCCTGACTTGGGGGAAAAAAAAGAACGAGAACTAAAAAAAACTTATAGAAAACGGCTCCTGATTTTTGCCGTTAGATCGAGTATTCCGGACATACAACCTCAGGATAAACCAAAGTTTCCTGTAGCAGGACATTTAGAAAGTCATAATACAATCAAGCAGAGTCAAAATGGTTTTATGAAAGGGAAATCGTGTTTGACAAATTTATTAGAGTTCTTTGAGGATGTAGCGAGCAGGGTGGATAAAGGGGAACCAGTAGATGTAGTGTATTTGGATTTCCAAAAGGTGCCATATAAAATGTTACTGCACAAGATAAGAGCTCATGGTGTTGGGGGTAATATATTAGCATGGATAGAGGATTGGCTAACTAACAGAAAACAGAGAGTCGGAATAAATGGGTCATTTTAAGGTTGGTAAACTGTAACTAGCGGGGTGCCACAGGGATCAGTGCTGGGGCCTCAACTATTTACAATCTATATTAATGACTTGGACGAAGGGACCGAGCATACTGTAGCCAGATTTGCTGACGATACAAAGATAGGTGGGAAAACAAGTTGTGAGGCGAACACGGAGTCTGTAAAGGGATACAGATAGGTTAAGTGAGTGGCCAAAAATTTGGCTGATGGAGTATAATGTGAGCAAACGTGAGGTTATCCACTTTTTGGTAGGAAGAATAGAAAAGCAAAATTATTTAAATGGAGAGAGACTACAGAATGTTGCGGTAAGAGGGATCTGGGGGTCCTCGGACATGAAACACACAAAGTTAGCATGCAGGTACAGCAAGTAATTAGGAAGGCTAATGGAATGTTGGCCTTTATTGCAAGGGGGATGGAGTATAAACGTAGGGAAGTCCTGCTACAACTATACAGGGCGTTGGTGAGACCACACCTGGAGTACTGCGTACAGTTTTGGTCTCCTTATTTAAGGAGGGATATACTTACATTGGAGGCAGTTCAGAGAAGGTTCACCAGGTTGATTCCTGTGATGAAGGGGTTGTCTTATGAAGAAAGGTTGAGCAGGTTGGGCCTATACTCATTGGAGTTTAGAAGAATGAGAGGTGATCTTATTGAAACATATAAGATTCTGAGGGGGCTCGACAGGGTAGATGCAGGGAGGATGTTTCCCCTCGTAGAGGAATCTAGAACTAGGGGGCATAGTCTCAGAATAAGGGGGCACCCATTTAAGACGGAGATGAGGAGGAATTTCTTCTCTGATGGTCGTGAATCTTTGGAATTCTCTACCCCAGAGAGCTGTGGAGGCTGGGTCATTGAATATATTCAAGGCAGAGATAGACAGATTTTTGAACGACAAGGGAGTCGAGGGTTATGGGGAGCAGGCAGGGAAGTGGAGTTGAGGCCAAGATCAGATCAGCCATGATCTTATTGAATGGCGGAGCAGGCTCGAGGGGCCGAATGGCCGACTCCTGCTCCTGTTTCTTATGTTCTTAATTTGATCATGGCAGATCTATATCTGAACACTCTCTTACTGCCTTTAATCCATATCCCTTGGTACCCTTACTGAACAAAAAACGATCTCAGTCTGGAAAACTCCAATTGTCCCCCATCCTCCACAGCCTTTTGGGGGGAGTGTTCCAAATTTCTACCACCTTTTCTGTGGAAAAGTGCTTCCTGATTTCACTCCTGAATGGCCCAGCTCTAATTTTAAGAGTATGTCCCTTTGTTCTTGATTTCCCCCATCAGAGGTTAAACTGACAGGTCTGTAATTACCTGGTTTCTCTCTCCCACCCTTCTTAAATAATGGAGTGGCATTAGCAAGCTTCCACTCTAACGGCACAATTCCAGAATCAAAAGAGCTTTGAAAGATTATGACTAATGCTTCTGCAATTTCCGCACCTACGTTTAATATCCTGGGGTGGAAGCAACAACAACTTGTATTTATATAACTCCTTTTAACATAGTAAACGTCCCAAGGCACTTCACAGGAGTATTGTAAGCCAGAGATGTTGACACCCAGACACATAAGGAGAAATTAGGGCAGATGACCAAAAGCTTGGTCAAAGAGGTAGGTTTTAAGGAGGGAATTCCAGAGCTTAGGGCCTCAGCAACAGAAGGCACGGCCACCAATGGTTGAGCGATTATAAACAGATGCTCAAGAGGGCAGGATTAGAGGAGTGCAGATATTGTGGTGGGGTGGTGCTTGTGGGACTGGTGGAGATTACAGAGATGAGGAGGGGTGAGGCCATGCAGTGTTTTGAAAACAAGGATGAGAATTTTGAAATCGAGGCGTTGCTTAACCGGGAGCCAACGTAGGTCAGCGAGCGCAGGGGGGTGATGGGCAAACGGGACTTGGTGCGAGTTAGGACACGGGCAGCCAAGTTTTGGATGACCTCAAGTTTACGTAGGGTGGAATAGAAACATAGAAGATAGGAGCAGGAGTAGGCCATTCGGCCCCTCGAGCCTGCTCCGCCATTTAATGAGATCATGGCTGATCATCCAAATTCAGTACCCTGTCCCTGCTTTCTCCCCATATCCCTTGATCCCTTTAGCCTTAAGAAATATATCTAACTCCTTCTTGAATATATTTAATGAATTGACCTCAACTGCCTTTTGTGGTAGAGAATTCCACAGGTTCACCACTCTCTGGGTGAAGAAATTCCTCCTCACCTCTGTTGTAAATGGCTTACCTCTTATCTTTAGTCTGTGACCCCTGGTTCTGGACTCCCCGGCCATCGGGAACATCCTTCCTGCATCTAGTCTGTCTCGTCCTGTTAGAATTTTATAAGTTTCAATGAGATCCCCTCTCATTCTTCTAAACTCCAGCGAGTATAAGCCCAATCGACCCAATCTCTCCTCATACGTCATTCCTGCCATCCCAGGTATCAGCCTGGTGAATCTTCGCTGCACTCCCTCCATGGCAAGAACATCCTTCCTCAGATAAGGCGACCAAAACTGCACACAATCCTCAAGAATGTGGGAGGCCAGCCAGGAGTGCGTTAGAATAGTCAGGTCTAGAGATAATAAAGGCGCGGATGAGCTGAGATGGGCAATGTCACAGAGGTGGAAATAGGCGATCTTGGTTATGCCACGGATGTTTGGTCGGAAGCTCATTTTGGGGTCAAATATGGCACCAAGGTTGTGAATAGTGTTGTTCAGCCTCAGACAGATGTTAGGGAGAGGGATGGGGTCAGTGGCTCGGGAACGGAGTTTGTGGCGGGGACCAAAAACAATGGCTTCGGTCTTCCTAATATTTAATTGGAGAAAACTTTTGCTCATCCAGTACTGGTTGTCAGCCAAGCAATCTGACACTTCATAGAATTATAGAATGGTTACAGCACGGAAGAAGGCCATTCGGCCCGCCAAGCCCATGCTGGCTCTCTGCAGGAGCACTTCAGCTAGCCCCACTCACCTGCCCTTTCCCTGTAGCCATGCAAATTTCTTTCCTTCAGGCACTTATCCAATTCCCTTTTGAAAGCCACGATTGAATCTGCCTCCACCACCCTCTCAGGCAGTGCATTCCAGATCATAACCACTCGCTGCAAAAAAAAAAGTTTTTCCTCATGTCGCCTTTGGTTCTTTTGCCAATCAACTTAAATCTGTGTCCTCCTGGTTCTTGACCCTTCCGCCAATGGGAACAGTTTCTCTCTATCTACTCTGTCTAGACCCCTCCTGATTTTGGACACCTGTATCAAATCTCCTCTCAACCGTCTCTGCTCCAAGGAGAACAACCCCAGCTTCTCCAGTCTAAAACGTAACTGAAGTCCCTCATTCCTGGAATCATACTCGTAAATCTTTTCTGCACTCTCTCTAAGGCCTTCACATCCTTCCTAAAGTGTGGTGCCCAGAATTGGACACAGTACTCCAGTTGGGGCCGAACCAGTGTTTTATACAGGTTCATCATAATTGCCACACTTTTGTACTCTATTCCTCTATTTATGAAGCCCAGGATCCCGTAAGCCTTTTTAACTGCTTTCGCAACCTGCCCTGCCACCTTCAACAATTTGTGCACACATACCCCCAGGTCTCTCTACTCGTGCACCCCCTTTAGGATTGTACCCTTCAGTTTATATGTTCTCTCCTCATTCTTTCTACCAAGATGCATCACTTCACACTTTTCTGCATAAAATTTCATCTGCCACGTGTCTGCCCATTTCACCAGCCTGTCCATGTCTTCCTGAAGTCTGTCACTCTCCTCACTGTTCACTATACTTCCAAGTTTTGTATCATCTGCAAATTTTGAAATTGTGCCCTGTACACCCACATCCAAGTCATTAATATATATCAAGAAAAGCAGTGGTCCTAGACTCGACCCCTGGGGAACACCACTGTGTACCTTCCCACTGTCCGAAAAACAACCGTTCACCAGTACTCTCTGTTTCCTGTCACTTAGCCAATTCCGTATCCATGCTGCCACTGTCCCTTTTATTCCATGGGCTTCAACTTTGCTGGCAAGCCTATTATGTGGCACTTTGACGAACGCCTTTTGGAAATCTATGTACAGGAAACTCTTGTTCAAACGGCACCTAAATATTCGGTATTCTCTATTAACCGGCAAAATTCTCACTCCGAAAACAACACCTCAATAACCGGCAATGTTGCCGAGTCCGAGTCTCCCGCGGTGGCCGAGTTAGTCAGTGGGGGTAGTTCTCCAAACTGTCACTACTCGGCTTCTTGGCGCTGTCGGAAGTCGGAACACCTCAATACCCCTGTAACAGGAGTCTGACTCTCCCGCGCTGCCGGTAGTCTCTTCTGATCCGCCATTTTACAGGGGTACTGTGTGTCTCCCACGCTGCTGGTAGTCATTGCATTGCATTACCCTCAATTGGCAGTACTGTACTTAAGCATCTTTCACCATCCATTTAACACAACATTCTGTAGGTGAGTACCCAATTACTGTATACTGCACATTTCTTGATTTTTTTTCTTTTTTAAAAATAGCCTCGGTAGATAATCCTCTCTGTCATCCGGAATTTTTGATCAACCGGCAACACGTCGGTGCCGGATACCAAAAAGTTTCCTGTACACTACATCAGCCGCATTACCTTCATCAACCTTCTCTGTTACCTCATCAAAGAACTCAATCAAGTTAGTTAAACACGATTTGCCTTTAACAAATCTGTGCTGGCTTTCCTTAATTAATCCACACCTATCCAAGTGACTTAATTTTGTCCCTGATTACTGTTTCTAAAAGCTTCCCCACTACCGAGGTCAAACTGACTGGCCTGTAGTTGCTGGGTTTATCTTTACACCCTTTTTTGATCAATGGTGTAACATTTGCAATTTTCCAGTCCTCTGGCACCACCCCTGTATCTATGGAGGATTGGAATATTATGGCCAGTACCTCTGACTTCCTCCCTCACTCCCTCAATTCCTTCAGCATCCTAGAATGCATCCCATCTGCTCCTGGTGATTTATCTACCTTAAGTACAATCAGCCTTTCTAATACCTCCTCTTTATCAATTTTTATCCTATCAAGTATCTCCACTACCTCCGCCTTCACTGTCTATGGCAGCATCCTCGTCCTTGGTGAAGACAGATGCAAAGTATTCATTTAGCACCTCAGCCATACCCTCTGCCTCCATGCATAGGTCTCCTTTTTGGTCCCTAATCTGCCCCACCCCTCCTCTTACTACCCTTTTACTATTTATATGCCTATCTATCTAATCGTAGCCAGAGAATCACCTGCAGTGGCTTCTCTTCCCGCTCCCGCATCATTACCTCTGGTGTCCCCCAAGGATCTATCCTTGGAGGGTTCGAGAGAAGTGGTGATGAGGTAGAGCTGGATGTTGTCAGCGTACATGTGGAAACTGACACTGTTTTCGGATGATGTCACCAAGGGGCAACATGTAGATGAGAAATAGGAGGCCAAGGATAGATCATTGGGAGACACCAGAGGTAATGATGCAGGAACGGGAAGAGAAGCCATTGCAAGTGATTCTCTGGCTACGATTAGTCATAGAGTCATAGTTATACAGCACAGAAAGAGGCCCTTTGGCCCATCGTGTCTGCGCCGTCCATCAATCCCTGTCCAGTCTAATCCCATTTTCCAGCACTTGGTCCGTAGCCTTGTATGCAATGGCATTTCAAGTGCTCATCCAAATGCTTCTTGAATGTTGTGAGGGTTCCTGCCTCTACCACCCTTTCAGGCAGTGAGTTCCAGATTCCAACCACCCTCTGGGTGAAAAAGTTCCTCCTCAAATCCCCTCTAAATCTCCTGCCCCTTACCCTGAATCTATGCCCCCTTGTTATTGACCCCCCTACTAAGGGGAAAAGTTCCTCTTTATCTACCCTATCTGTGCCCCTCATCATTTTGTACACCTCAATCAGGTCCCCCCTCAGCCTTCTGAGCCTTAGATAGATAAGAATGGAACCAGGCGAGTGCGGTCCCACCCAGCTGGACGACGGTGGAGAGGCGTGGGAAGAGGATAGAGTGGCCAACCGTGTCAAAGGCTGCAGACAAGTCAAGAAGGATGAGAAGGGATAGTTTGTGACCTTTGTCACAGTCACAAAGGATGTCATTTGTGACTTTGATGAGAGCCGTTTCGGTACTGTGGCGAGGTCGGAAACCTGATTGGAGGGATTCAAACACGGATTTGCGGGAAAGATGGGCACGGATTTGGGAGGCAACAACACGTTCAAGGACTTTGGAGAGGAAAGGGAGGTTGGAGATGGGGTGGTGGTTTGCAAGGCCGGAGGGGTCAAGGGTTGTTTTTTTTGAGGAGAGGGGTGATGACGGCAGATTTGAGGAAGGGGGGAGCAGTACCTGAGGAGAGAGAACCGTTTACAATGTCAGCTAACATGAGAGCCAGAAAAGGAAGTTGGGTGGTCAGTAGTTTGGTGGGAATAGGGTCGAGAGAGCATGAAGTGAGTCTCCTAGACAAGATGAACACGAAGAGGCCATGAGGGAGGATCCGAGAGAAACTGGAGAAAGATGTGAGTTCATGGCTAGGACCGGGGGGGGAACCTTAGAGGAAGTTTGTCCCGGTGGGCTAGGGGAAGGAAGGGAAGTAGCAAAGGCAGTTGAACAGATGGTCTCAATCTTGGAAACATAGAAGTCCATGAGCTCCTCACACTTGTTGTCGGAGGTGAGGGTGGAGGAGACCGGGTAGAGGGGTTTAAGAAGATGGTTAGCAGTAGAGAATAGAAGCCGGGGTTTATCTTTGCATTCCAGAATGATTCTGGAATAGTGAGCAGTTTTGGCAGACGAGAGCAGGACCCGATAGTGCTTTGTGGTCCAGCCAGATCTGGCGGTGAATGGCTAAACCATTTGTCCGCCATATGCGTTTAAGTCTCCGTCCCTTGGACCTGAGGGAGCGAAGATGAGAGCCGAACCAGGGGAGCGGGCAGGGTGAGAGAGAGTAATGGTTTTAATGGGGACTAGGGCATCAAAGGTGGAGGTGAGGGTGTGGTTGAGCAGATCGGTAGCTGCAGAAATGTCCTGGTGAATGGAGGGCCAGAGGCTGGACAGTTGGGGTTTTGTAAGTACAGTTGTAAGAGATTTGGGAGAGTTTTTTTCCAGGGGCGGACACAGAAGGAAGTAGGGTTGGTGTGGGGGAGGAAGTGGGTGGAGAGCGATACGAGGAAGTGGTCAGAGATGGCCTTCTCTGCGATTGACACGATGGGAGAAGCGAGGCCACGAGAGATGGCTAGGTCAAAAGGGGGTGGTCGTGAATATGGGTTGGGGAGTTTACATCAGGTCATCAAACCATCAGGTCTTGGAGATTTATCTATTTTAAGTTCCATTATTTACTCCATTACCATTTTGTTATTTGTATTGAATACAACAAGTTGCTCCCCTTGATTTATTTTTAGTTTCATTTTTATCTTTGGTATTTTATTCTCTGCCTCTACTGTGAAAATGGGTACAAAGTACTAATTTAATAAATCTGCCTGACCTTGTCTATTACAGTATCACCTGCATGTGTCTTTAATGGACCATTAGCCACTCTCATACTCTTAATATATTTCTAAAAGCTTTTACTGTTGACCTTTAATTGCTTGCAAGTTTTTTTCATGTTCCTAATTTGCAGCTCTTAATATTTTCTTCGCGTCCCTTTGTCGCTTTCTGTATTAGCATGGATAGAGGTTTAGTTAACGGACAAAAAACATAGAGTAGGGATAAACGGGTCATTTTCTGTTTTTTTTTGTATTTGTTCATGGGATGTGGGCGTCGCTGGCCAGGCCAGCATTTATTGCCCACCCCTAGTTTCCCTTGAGAAGGTGGTGGGTGGTGAGCCTCCTTCTTGAACTGCTGCAGTCCGTGCGGTGAAGGTACTCCCGCAGTTGTTAGGGAGGGAGTTCCAGGATTTTGAACCAGCGACGATGAAGGATCGCGATATACTTCTAAGTCAGGATGGTGTGTGACTTGGAGGTGGTGGTGTTCCCATGCGCCTGCTGCCCTTGTTCTTCTCGGTGGTAGAGGTCGCGGGTTTGGGAGGTGCTGCCAAAGAAGCCTTGGTCAGAGCTTGGGGCCAATGGTGGAGCGATTGGAATCGGAGATGCTCAAGAGGCCATAATTAGAGGGGCACAGATATTTATCGCTGAGGGTTGTAGGGCTGGAGGAGATTAGTGATAGGGAGGGGCGAGGCCATGGAGGGATTTTAAAACAAACATGAGAATTTTAAAATCAAAAGTGTTGCTTAACTGGGAGACAATGTAAGTCAGCGAGCATAGGGGTGACGGGTGAACGGAACTTGGTGCGACTTGGGACGTGGTCAGCAGAGCTTTGGGTAACCTCAAGTTTATGGCAGGTGGAACATGGGAGGCCAGTGAGGAACCCATCGAAGAGCGCAAACTGTGGCGATCCGTGTGCATGCAGGGGGTTAACGAGTTTGAACCCGCTAGGATTGCCAAAGAATAGAAACTTAGACAAGAGGAAAGAATGTCAGTCTGTTGCGACTATACCGTCAACTGGATTGTGTCTCGTACGTCTGTTTTGTGGAAAAGTATGTCTTATCTAGGATTGGTTTACAAAGCCATCTAAATGCTCACCAAAGACGTGGCCAATTTTAATACTCGGATTTCATTTTTTGTTATGGTGAGAAGCAATCTTACTCGATTTATTGATGTTGAAAATGTGATAAATCGCTGTTCTGAGTAACTTGTACTAGTTGTTCTACAGTACAGGACGTTCACAGGGTTGAAATCGTTCCAGGAATGAGCTCCTGCTGAAATCTTTCAGGTGACCTGCAGTAGTGGCTTTCTTGCAAGGTTGGTGCCGTCTTGTGCCCCAGACCTGCCTGTCGCTCTGCTACACCTTGTCTCTGGTCTGAAAAAGAGTGTGTTCTTTGTGAAAACAACCCAAGTCCATCAGATCTTGCTTGGCTGTACCCTCTATCAATCATGGCTAACTGTGCCTCTGTACCGGTCGTGGTTCCACTTTAGTGATTGTGGAGACGCCAGGGTATCTTTGCCTTGCTCCTGTCGAATGGAAGGGTTAAAATAATGTAAATCTTTTTTTCTTGCTTTCAAGTTTTCTGCCCGCACCGACGCAGCTGTCCCAGGACCAGCTGGAAGCTGAGGAAAAGGCTCGGTCCCAAAGAGTTAGACAGACTGCTTTAGTGGCATCGCGGAGAGAACCTCCACCGTATGGGTACAGAAAGGGATGGGTTCCTCGCTCCTTGGAGGTAACATCTGCAAAGTCGTGGCATGAGCAAATCTCTTGTAATTTATTCTGTGTCACTCGATTGATCTGTCACATGCTATAACTAAATGTTGAGCCACAGCACTTGGTATTGTGAATTCATATGAAGGTATACTTAGTGTGAAGAAAGTACATCTTTATCCACATCTGTATCTTTAGCACTCCCATCTACCCCGGCAGAGACTGAATATCTCTCAATAAATTCCAGATGTTCCAGTTTTTTCAAAGAACTGCCACAACTTATCACTGAGGGGGTGGGTGGGAATAAACATCAAATAGCATGTTTATTTCAAATGCTTTAGTGGACACATCTGCCATTCATGTTTTGAGGTTAACTGCCCGTGCGCACTAGGCAGTCATGTGACAGCACATAACAAATAACAGGAAATGCACGGCAAGTTTGTCAGCGTCTGAAGAGGCAAGGCATTAACACTTCCGGTGTAGACTCTTTATCAGAGTAGATGCCGACAGACCCGTTGTGGGTTTCCTGCATTTTATTGCAGTATTTTAGTTTTTACCTTTGCCCAAAGCTGGGTCTTATTTATAGCAATTTGGGTACAGGAAACTTCGCGATATCTGGCACCGACTGGACCGAGCTGCTGCCGATCTATCAAAACTTCCGGATAGACCAGCACTAATGTTGAAGGATACGGAGGTTTTCATCTCCGTATCTGACAACAAACACTGTTGCTTAGCAACAGCTTGCAAACACTCGGCCCCGTACCTTGGAAGCGTCTCTGAAGCTGTTGCTAAGCTACAGAGACACTTTCCAGAGCCTGACTGTTTTATTTTAAAAAAAATGCTAGGGGAAGAAAAAAAACCTAACCAAAACGGCTGCTGATTTCTGCCGTTAGATCGAGGTTTCCGGACATACAACCTCTGGATAAACCAAAGTTTCCTGTAACTGATAGTGTAAAAGTACAAAACTAGAAGTCCTTTGTGTAGAATCAGCACTGATAATCAGCACCTCTTTTTTTTATTCGTTCCTGGGATGTGGGCATCGCTGGCAAGGCCAGCATTTATTGCCCATTCCTAATTGCCCTCAAGAAGGTGGTGGTGAGCTGCCACCTTGAACCGCTGCGTGTATGTGTGGTAAAAGTACTCCCACGGTGCTGTTAGGGAGGGAGATCCAGGATTTTGATCCAATGTCGATGAAGGACCGGCGATATAATTCCAAGTCAGGATGGAGCGTGACTTGGAGGGGAACTTTGAGTTGGGGGTGTTCCCATGTGCCTGCTGCCCTTGTCCTTCCAGGTGATAAAGGTCGCGGGTTTGGAAAGTGCTGTCAAAGATTGCGCTGTGGTCTTGGGCTTGCCTTCAACCCTGTTGTTGCAGTAAAGTTCTGCTGAAACGCTGCCCATTCACTACCGTTGTACTGACAATCTGGGCAGTACTGCAGTTTGGTTAACGTTTGCTAATGCGGTTTAATGGTATTCGGAATATGACTGAAGGGTTACTTGCAGCCCACTTCCCCCTCCTCTGTGGACTTCAGCAGAGCTACTGCTCCATGTATCTGTGGGTCTGAACCCGGAGCCCATCGGGTCTCAGCGGTGTGTGTGGGCGATGTCGTTGAGAAAAATAAATATCTCAAATACTGCAGCAGGTCTTGTGGGAGTGACCGTGAGAAAATCAGTGCTCGGCATTATGAGGCTGAACAAAAATTTTCTGCTCTAGTTTATAGGTGCAGGCCCTGTGCATTTGCCAGCACTGCCAAATACCTACTGGTTTGCATTGTTCTGAATGCAGCAGAGACCCTGGGTCTCCTGACCTGCAGCATCACTTTGAGCGCCCTGATCCTCCTAAACTCACTAAGCAGGTTGAACGCAGTGTCACGCTTGCGTCTGATCACAAAGCAGCATCATAAGAGGCTGACTCGGCTCCCTGTTCCTGCCTAGAATCGGATGAACTTTTTATATATTGCTTAAACAGCAGAGTTTTGTTTTTACACGCAACGAGAAATATAGTGTTGCCTCTGCCAATTCAGGGCCATTTGCAGGGAAATGTATCCTCATTTTCCAAATAAGCCTCCCAACAAAGCTACAGGAGGCTGGGGGCAGCAGTCAGTACATAAACACAGGAGAGCAGTATGCAGAGGCTGCATTGGGTCACTCGCTAAAAAGCTGGAGTAATCGTGCCTTAAAATGTCTAACAGTTTGCCCTCTTGAAGAATGTGAGGACTTGGACCAAATGTATAATTATGAGAACCTGTAACAATTGATGCCTGTGAATCTAGCACCAGTTAACTTTCTAAACAAACCTTTTCTGTGTGCTGTTACTATAGTATTTTACAAAGATTAATGTGATTTTCTTCCCCCCCCTAAACTGGACAATCAGTAATACTGACTATATTGCATAGAATTCAAATGGGCAATATGACTTGGCCCCTGCAGAGGTTCTGAATGTGACTTTGGGTTCTTCAACTCTTGGTAATGATTTGGTCTGTTTTTGTTTCTCCAGGATTTTGGTGATGGAGGTGCATTCCCAGAGGTCCACATGGCACAGTTTCCATTGGAAATGGGCCGCAAGAAAAAAACGTCCAATGCCCTGGCGGTTCAGGTGGATGCAGAAGGAAAGATCAAATTTGACGCTGTTGCTAGGCAAGGACATTCGAAAGAAAAGGTACTGCAACATGTATCCCAACGCCAGTCCACTTCTTCTCGACTGACCTGTTAAATTGCCCTGTCTTCTATTTCCAGCAGTAGAATTGCAAGCTTGGAGTGCCATCCTAGGACTTGGTGATTTTGTGAATTAATGCTCCAGCGCTCTGATTCTCATGCTGTCCCAAATATCATTTCTTTAACTTGTACCAGTGTTGTGAATGGTGGTGGGGTGGGGGTGAATCTACCTTTTCATTAGAACGTTTGCTGTGCAGTTCTGAGGCAAACTCGAATTAACATGTTGCATGTTTTTTTTTTAATATATATTTGAAAATCAATGTTTGGGTCTTTTTTTTTCCTATCCAGGTGATATACAGCAAGTTTACAGATCTGATTCCTAAAGAAGTCATCAATGAAGATGATCCAGAACTGCAGAGACCCGATGAAGAATGCATAAAGGAGGTACGTTATTTATAACTCTGTTGGTATATATGTATTGGCACGCGGTGCGTTACTGGTTTGAGCGATATTATTGTGAAATGGTGAGGAAGCTGATGGGAGGTTTGGAAAGGTGAGTCAGGTGGGCCAATGGTTTTCTGTCCAAACCATTACTTTGTGCATTGTAAAGGAGGCGTGTTCATCAAACTGTTGAAAAACGTTGGAATTTGCGGTGAGTTTTCTGTACTCATGACATTTCTAACAGGGCACTGGTAAATTGCCTGTGTTAATTAATGAATATACAGTGGGGTTTTTTCATACAAGATGGTGATGGATTTGGAAGAAAGACTTCTGGGTTTATAACCATAGTTAATAGTGAATAATTGAGGCTTATCAGTACTGAGAGAGTGCTACCTTGTTGGAGGTGCTTCTTTTGGATGAGATGTTAAAGCCAGGCCAAGTCTGCCTGCTCCAATAGTCGGGTAGAATTACAGATCCCATGGCGCTTTTTGAAGAGGAGTAGAGATATTCTCTTAACTTTTTTCCAGTTCTGATGAAGGGTCACAGACCTGAAACGTTAACTCTGTTTCTCCCTGCACGGATGCTGCCTGGCCTGCTGAGTGTTTCCAGCATTTTCTGTTGTTATTTCAGATTTCCAGCATCCGCAGTATTTTGCTATTGTAGAGATATTCCCTTCCTTGCCCAACTCCACCAAACCGATTTAACTGATCATTTTTGTCAATTTCTGTATGTGGGACTTGGCTGTGTGCGATTTGGTGATGTTGATTGAGGCATACATATTGGCCAGGACGCCAGGGAGAACGCCCCTGCCCTTCTCCGAAATAGTGCCGCGGGATCTTTTATGTCCACCTGAGAGAGCAGACGGGGCCCTCGGTTTAACGTCTCATCCGAAAGACGGCACCTCCGACAGTGCAGCACTCCCTCAGCACTGCCCTGGAGTGTCAGCCTAGATTTTTCTGCTCGAGCCTCTGGAATGGGATCAGAAGCGAGGGTGCTACCAACTGAGCCACAGCTGACAACTGTGCGATGAGAGAATTGGAGGAAAAAAGGCTTTTAACATCAGCATAAATACTTTTCTCTTCACCGTCGCTGCTAATCCTGTGCTGCAGTAGATAGTATATGTATGTGCTGTTGGAAGCAAAACCTGAAATGTTAGTACAGTCGGAAGAAAATCTCCTTAATTGAGGATAGGATTACGCTCTATCCATTGGGAATAGGCAGCCTCATATGTTCTGTGACATGTTTCTAACACCTCAGTTTTAAGACTAATGCAGTTTGACAGTTGACATTGCCTTGGGTAAAACGGCCCATTCGTCCTTGAAAATGAAGATTAGAGGTAGAATTGTTTGGAACATTGACCATATAAAACCTGGAGGTAGGGAAATGCGTACTAACCTGCTAAATTCTCTTTATTTTCATTGCAGTTGACCGAAAAGACACGTTCAGCTCTTGAAAAACAAGTTTCACAGAAGGTTGCAGCAGCCATGCCTGTTCGGGCAGCTGAGAAACTAGCCCCTGCACAGTACATCAGGTTAGAAGAGTCACTTGAGCAGTATTCATGTTTTGGATGTCTAGATTGGCTTCTAAAATGAGTGCAGTGTCCTAGTAATCAGTGCAGTCTAGTATGTAGTGCTTGGATACAGTGTCTGATTGCACAGTTGCCCCATGTGGTGAGCTCCGCTCGGCTCAGCTATCAGAAGGTGGTAGAGTGCAAGCTTGAGAGTGTTTCCCTTTCAAAGGGAATGGGCTAAATCCGGCAGATGGATTCCTCCTGTGATGTCAGACTGATGGCAGCAGCCACTGTTGCTCCAAATGTTCGACCGTTTATTGTTGACCGTGCTTGTGTTGGCTCTGAAACAATGGCACAGGCCTGACATCAGATCAGCTGCCCACTCTCTCGGATAGGGGATGTATGTTGCAAAAATACCTAAAGATGAGATGTAATTTTTCTTTAATCTGGGGCCATTGGCTGATTCGGAAAAGGACACTCTTGCCTGCCTGCGTAAAGTTTTGATCAGTTTAGTATAATGATTTTACACACGATACAGCTTAGGCTGGCGGAGGGGGGAATATCTGATTCCCATTCCACCAATAACTTTTTTTTTACAAAATTAACTTTGCAGAAATGGTAGGAATTTAGGAACAAGAGTAGTCCATTTAGCCCCTCAAGCCTGTTTCTCCATTAAAGTAGATTGTGGTTGATCTATACCTCAACTCCATCTTTGTTCCCAATCCCTTGATGCTTTTTTACCTAATAAAACTCTTTTGATCACAGTCTTGAAAATTTCACTTGGCCTCTAACATCCACAGCTTTTTGGGGGAACAAGTTCCAGACTTCCACTACCCAAGTCCTGATTCCATTCCTAAGTGGCCTAGGTCTAATTTTATTATACCCTTGTTCTGGATTCCCCCACCAGATTAAATAGTTTTTTCTGTATCAGCCCTATGGAATCCCTTTATCATTTTAAAATCCTCTATTAGATCAGCCCTCTGAACACGAGCTGCATTTATGCAACCTGTCCTCCTAACTTAACTCTTTACGCCCTGGCATCATTCTGATGAATCTACACTGTACCTCCTCCAAGATGGATGTATCTTTCCTGAGATGTTGTGCCTAAAACTGAATGCAGAACTCCAGATGGGGCCTGACCAAGACTCTGTACAACTGGTCCTAACAGAAACCACTGGTCCACCAGCAGAATAGAAACAAGGTGCTTCCAGAACCTTGCACAAATGTGGTCCGAAGGATCTTGAATCTATCCCGCGTGTCTCACAAAGTTTTAACTCCATACGCTGCACCTGTCACATTGTTGTAAGATGCAAGCTGTGGAGCGGCTGCAGGTCTATATTCCCCACTAAGGAAGGGGCAATAATTTTAGTTCATGTCTAAATTAGATCAGGTTAGTTGTACAAATGTTTAGCACTACAGAAGGGCTGCACTCTCGATGAATAAAGGGGAGATTTGGCATATGTTAAACCTCGTGTCAGAATAGTCTGACCACTTTTACAGTGTATTGTTCTGTACTTGAGTGCCAAAGGCCAAGTGTAGTGTGGAATGTTACTTTTTATTTGTTGCAATGAAGACAATCCACGTTCCCCACAGTTAATCCATAGACTCGATGGCAACAACTTGAATTTATATAACGCCTTTAATGTAGTAAAATGTCTCAAGATGCTTCACGGGAGTGTTATCAAACAAAATTTGACACTTAGCCACATGAGATATTAGGACAGATGACCAAAACCTTGGTGAAAGAGCTAGGCTTTAAGGAGTGTCTTAAAGGAGGAGCGGTTTAGGGAGGGAATTCAAGAGCTTAGAGCCGTGACAGCGGAAGGCACGGCTGCCAATGTTGGAGCGATTAAAATCGGGGATGCACAAGAGGCCAGAATTGGAGGAGTGCAGAGATCTTGAAGGGTTGTAAGGCCGGAGGAAGTTACAGAGATGGGGAGGGGCAAGGCCATGGAGGGATCCAGAAACAAAGATGAGAATTTAAAAATTGAGGCGGTGCTGTACCAGGAGCTAAGGTAGTTCAGCGAACACAGGGGTGAATGGGACTTGATGCAAGTTAAGATACAGGCAGCAGAGATTTGGAGCTCAAGTTTATGGCTGGTGGAAGGTGGGAGGCCAGCCAAGAGTGCATTGCAATAGTCACGCCTAGAGGTAACAAAGGCATGGATGAGGGTTTCAGTAGCAGATGAACTGAGGCAGGAGCGGAGTCGGGCGATGTTACAGAGGTGGAAGTAGGCGGTCTTAGTGAACACCTCCGTTCAGTCCGTAAGGATGACCCCGAGCTTCTGGTCGCCTGTCATTTTAATTCACTGCTCCATTCCCACTCAGACCTCACTGTACTTGGGTTCTTGCATTGTTCCACGGAAGCTCAGTGTAAGCTTGAGGAACAGCACCTCATCTTCCGATTAGGCACTTTACAGCCTTCCGGACTCAATATCGAGTTCAACAATTTCAGATCATAACCTCGGCCCCCATTACATTTTTACTACTTATTTTTTATCCCCACCTTTGTTTTGGCCCTTTTTCTTCCGCCCCCCCCCCTTTTTTTTCTCTCTCCCACATGGCAGCTGTCTCTCATTCTGCCAGCGCATTTCACACCTAATCTAGAGCCGTCTTTTGTCTCTTTACTAGTCCTATCACCATCTCGTCTCGTTTTGAATACCTCTTAATGTCTCTTCATTTCTCTTTTGTTCTCTCCCAGCCTTGCCTTTCAATCTATTTCATTTCCTGTGCCTTTCCAGTCTCGACAAAGAGTTTGACTCGAAACGTTGACTCTGTTTTCTCTCCACGGATGTTGCCTGGCCTGCTGAGTTTTTCCAGCATTTTCTGTTGTTATTTCAGATTTCCAGCATCCGCAGTATTTTGCTATCTGTCTTAGTGATGGCGCGGATATGTGGTCGGAAGCTCATCTCGGGGTCAGATACGCCACCAAGGTTGCGAACAGTGTGGTTCAGCCTCGGACAGTTGCCAGCGAGAGGGATGGAGTCACTGGCTTGGGAACAGAGTCTGTGGTGCAGACCGAACACACTGGCTTCGGTCTTCCCGATATTTAACTGGAGAAATTTCTGCTCATCCAGTACTGTACTGGATGTCGGACAAGCAGTCTGACAATTTAGAGACAGTGGAGGGGTCGAGAGAGGTGGTGGTGGATAGAGTTGAGTCGTCAGCGTACATGTGGAACCTGACGTTGTGTTTTCGGATGATGTCGCTAAGGGGCAGCATGTAGGCGAGAAATGGGAGGGGGCCAAGGATAGATCCTTGGGGGAATCCAAAGGTAACGATGCTGGAGACGGAAAAGAAGCCATGGCAGGTGATTCTCTGGCTACAAATCACAATTCATCTGATATTTGGATTGCAGTACGTGCCTTATTTTATTAGTAGTAGTGTAATTTTTGAGAATTACTTGTGCAGGTATGTAAAAATTGACCATACCAACAGATTAAACTCTTTTTTTTGTTCTTCGTTGTGCTCAGATACACTCCTTCTCAACAAGGTGTTGCTTTCAACTCGGGAGCCAAACAGAGAGTTATCAGGATGGTGGAAATGCAAAAGGACCCAATGGAACCACCTCGATTCAAGTAGGTGGATAGCAGTGTAGTGTGAAGACCTTTTTAATGGTGCAATTGCTTTTGATTGTGATTCACATTGGTTTTGTTGTTTCGTAACCGCTAGTTTAAAAGTCAAAGCGGTGTTGCCATGAAATCTGTGCGTATGGCTTTCAAGGATCCCAACGTGACATACGATAGTCTGATATATTTTGATGTGATCAGACATTGGGCAATTTCCCAGCCCCAAAGTCTCTTTATTAAATCGATAGTTTGGCAGCTCTGCTTCCACTCGTAACAGTGCACTGCGTTCCAGTACCGAGGCTAGCCTGTGGATCGGAAACCTACATGTGTTTCTGATTCTGCTGTTACTTCTCGGCGAGTTCATTGTGTGACCAGTTCTGTTCTGTTGTCTTTGTGTTTATAGGATTAATAAGAAGATTCCTCGAGGTCCCCCATCACCTCCGGCACCTGTCATGCACTCTCCGAGCAGAAAGGTAGGAGAATGATCGACTAAACCGTGCTCGACAGTATTTCACTGAGGACGTTACTGGGTTTTTTCCTAACCTATTTAGACTGTCTTTAATAACACAGCAGCAGAAGTCCTATGTCTAGCTGTACTGTGATTTCTTCATAAGCTGACTTTTTAGGTGCCTCCATAGCTCTAGCAATAATGAATTAAATCCCCATGCCAGAATTATGGCTTTGCTGCCATTCAAAAGTGATTACTGCAGATGGATTAAAACTTGCTGTGTTATTGTTGGGCAGCAATAACATAAGAATTAGGAGCAGGAGTTGGTCATACGGCCCCTCAAGCCTGCTCCGCCATTCAGTAAGATCATGGCTGATCATCGACCTCAACTCCACCTTCCTGCCCGATTTCCATATCCCTTGATTGCCCTCGAGTCCAAAAATCTATTTATCTCAGCCTTGAATATACTCAATGATTCAGCATCCATAGCTCTTTGGTGTAGAGATCTCCAAAGATTCACAACCCTCTGAGTGAAGAAGTTCCTCCTCATCGCCGTTTAAAATGGCCGACCCCTTATCCTGAGACTATGCCCTCTAGTTCTAGACACTCCAGCCAGGGGAAACAACCTCTCGGCATCTACCCTGTCAATCCCCCTCAAGAATCTTGTATGTTTCAATGAGATAGCCTGATATATTTTGATGTGATCAGACAAGACAAGATGAAGTGTGTCGGAAAACCCGAGTGATGGAGAGGAGCAGCCCACAGCCCACACTGCCCTGCAACTTTCAGTGGAGAAATAAAATACAGTATAATCCCTCTGCAACAAAGTGAAACATGGCCCTGCTGTTAAAAACACTTGATTTTATTGGGCAACCTGCTGTCCAAACTTTGCCGTGACATCCATCACCAGGAGAATTAAACTCCCCCAAAAATAGCTTTGGAAACGAATGTAGAACAACACATGTTTTTTTTATTATTCGTTCATGGGATGTGGGCATCACTGGCAAGCCCAGCATTTAATGCCCATCCCCAATTGCCCTCGAAGGTGGCGGTGAGCCGCCGCCTTGAACCGCTGCAGTCCGTGCGGTGAAGGTACTCCCACAGTGCTGTTAGGGAGGGAGTTCCAGGATTTTGACCGAGTGACGATGAAGGATCAACGATATACTTCCAAGTCAGGATGGTGTGTGACCTGGAGGGGAACTTGGAGGTGATGGTGTTCCTATGCTCCTGCTGCCCTTGTCCTTTTAGGTGGTAGAGGTCATGGGTTTGGGAGTTGCTGCCGAAGAAGCCTTGGCGAGTTGCTGCCGTGCATCTTGTAGATGGTACACACTGCAGCCACGGTACGCCGGTGGTGCAAAGAGTGAATGTTTAAGGTGGTGGATGGGGTGTCGATCAAGCGGGCTGCTTTGTCCCGGATGATGTTGAGCTTCTTGAGTGTTGTTGGAGCTGCACTCATCCAGGCAAGTGGAGAGTATTCCATCACACACCTGACTTGAGCCTTGTAAATGGTGGAAAGGCTTTGGGGAGTCAGGAGGTGAGACACTCGCCGCAGAATACCCAGCCTCTGACGTGCTCTTGTTGCCACTGTATTTATGTGGCTGGTCCAGTTAAGTTTCTGGTCAATGGCGACCCCCAGGATGTTGATGGTGGGGGATTCGGCGATGGTAATGTCGTTGAATTGTCAATGGGCGGTGGTTAGACGCTTGCTTGTTGGCGATAGTCATTGCCTGTCACTTAATCAGCCCAAGCCTGAATGTCGTCCAGGTCTTGCTGCATGCGGGCATGGACTGCTTCATTGTCCGAGCATCTTGGGTTCAGATGTTGACTAATCATAGTTCATCATGGGTTACAGTAGCATAGTGGTTCTGTTACTGGACTAGTAATCCAGAGGTTTGGGCTAATGATCCAGAGACAGGAGTTCAAATCCCACCATGGCAGCTGGGGAATTTCAATTCAGTTAATTAAATAAATCTGGAATAAAAAGGCTAGTACCACGAAACTACCGGATTGTCGTAAAAACTCATCTGGTTCACTAATGTTCTTTAGGGAAGGAAATCTGCTGTCCTTATCTGGTCTGGCCTATATGTGACTCCAGCCCCACAGCAATATGGTTAACTACCCTATGAAATGGCCTAACAAGCCACTCAGTTGTATTCGAGAAGGCGGCTCACCACCACCTTCTCGCGGGCAATAAATGCCGGAGGCGTCCATTTCCCATGAATTAATTTTTTTTTTAAATGCCATCTAATCTGTGTAATCCTTTTTGTTTTAATTTTCTTTTTTTTAAAAAAAAACCTACTTCTGCTGCCATTTTGCCCCCTCTTCGTGTCATGAAAACCGTAGTCTTTTTTGGAATCTTTCATGCCCTCCAGTACTTTGGCCAGCTGTCCATTTTGTTATCTAGAGAGTATCGACAGGCTATTATCTCAACTCCACCCAATCCTATCTTTGGCTGCCATCCGCAAGTGCACTTATAGCAAAAGTTGCTATATAACAGTCAGAGAGTCAGTAACTAGACTGCATGGTTCTAATATCACCAAAGGAACAGAGACAGGTTAGGAGATTTTTTATTTTACACAGAGCTGTCATTAGGAAATGAATGCCCAACCAGAAAATGGTGGAAGCAGAATCTATATAATATGTTTTCAAATCAAAATCAAATCAAATCAACTTTTATTGTCATTGTTAGTGCACAAGTGCAGTACAACGAAATGTAGGCTTGCGGCTCCCGAGAGTGTACATTTGGATTAAGACATTTAAACATTCAACATACATTTGGCTTGTAATACATTAACATAAACATAACCATAATAAAGTGCATTGGCAGATGTGCAGGCTTTAGAGTTTATTTGTGGAGTTCAGTAGGATGACAGCCCTGGGAAAGAAGCTGTTCCTAAATCTGGTCGTACGGGTGCGAATGCATCTGTAGCGTCTTCCCAGATGGCAGGAGGGCGAACAGACTGTGGCTGGGGTGGGTAGGGTCTTTGATGATGGACCGTGACCTCCGTAGACAGCGTTTCTGGTATATGTGCTCTATGGTCGGTAGCCGGGTGCCGGTAATGCGTTGGGCAGTTTTGACTACCCGCTGCAGGGCTTTCCAGTCATAGTAGCTACAGCTGCCATACCATACTGTGATACAGTTTGTCAGGATGCTCTCTATTGTGCAGCGGTAAAAGTTAGAGAGGATCAGGGGTGACAGGTTACATCCCTTCAGCCTCCTTAGGAAATATAGGGGAAGTGGATCGAATTTGAAAAAGGAAATGCTTAAATGGTATGGGAAAAGGGGACTAAATGTACAGCTCTTTCAGAGAGCTGGCACAGGCACAATGGGTCAGATGGCCACCTTCTGTGCTGTAAAATTCTATGATCAGGAGCATGGACTCTAGCTGCTTTTTTCTTTCTGTCTCCCTAATCTCAGAAATACTGAGCCTGCTCCAGGAGCATATACTCTCGACTGACACTCCAGTCCAGTGATTTCTTGGATGAAACCTAAACCCAAGGTACCACCTGCCTACACGGAGTAAAAGATCCCACGGTACTATTCAAACAGCAGGGACTTTTCCTGTTGTCCTAAACTCCTTCACGCCTACCAAAAAAACATTTAATTGGTGATGCATTTACTGTTTGAGCGATCTTGCTGTGCGCACAATTGGCTGCCACGTTTGCCTACATAACCATTTTCAAGTGACTGCACTTCAAAAGTAATTGATGTGAAGCTCTTTGGGACGTCCTGGGGATGTGATTCAAATGCACGTTGGTTTGTTCCTACCTGAATTCGGAAACCTTTAAAAATGCTGCCACAGTGGTGTGTTTATTTTTTTCCAACTCGGCCGTGCTGTGGAGAAGCTGAGAGCTTTCCTTTCCCTACCTCCTTGTTCGAGTTTGTTGGTTTTCTTTAATATGGCATTTGGATGTCTTTGTTTCAGATGACTGTGAAAGAACAGCAAGAGTGGAAAATTCCTCCGTGCATATCAAACTGGAAGAACGCAAAGGTAAAGAGACGCGGACCATTTTTTGGAATCTGTTCAAAAATAAAAAATAAAAATTTAATTCTAGTGTAACCACATTACTACATTATAGTAAAATGTTCATGTTACCAGTACCTAGAACCCAGTGAAATTTGAAGCTATTCAGGCTGCATTATTGGTTTTGTTTAAAAACCTCCTAGTTCAGTTCGGTGCAAAACAATGCGTATGGTGGCAGTAATAAGATTATTGCTTGAGAGTCGGGCAGTTAACTTAAAAGGTTCATTTCAAAATCTATCTTAAGGGTGTGTTCTAATACATATCACACACGGGTAATGAAAGTTGGAGCTTGCACTTGGAGAGACTTTTCTGCAACTGGCTTCAGGTTTGGAAAAAGTTTCTTCGTTTGGCGGTATACAAACCCAACTGGTGATAAATATCTGGCCTGCACTCGCTTGGGGAAAAAGTCAAAAATCTGGTGCCAATTTTGTTTTTGAGGGTGGGGGAGCTGTTTGAAAGGTGTCAGTGGGGAGGATGGATGCAGTAGTCTAAGGATGGTTGAAGTGGCCCGAGAAGCACCGACTGCCTCGAGGGGTGTGGGACTTGGCAGAGGTCACGATAGCCACCTCTCAATTTCCCTCATCGTCTCACTTCTGAACTGATCCAGCTCCAGTTTTGTCCCTGACCATGGTAATCATTGTCTCTATACTGACCTCAGCAAAACTTTCCAAACACTGCGCACGAGGCGTGCGATCAGTGCATACTTGGACGGCATATCTCGAATAGCTGGATGCGGAACGCTGGCTCTGGCGGTGGAAATCTGAACCTTGGCATATCCACTTACATGAGGAAATTCGTCGGCAGGGGCTGCGATCTGCCAGGATCTCTGTGTAAATTTGATTCATTTCTCAACTGAATATGCCCCTGGGGAGAATGTTCTTGTTATTACATTCAAATAGTATTGTATGAATGTTCCTAAATCTGCTGAAATCTGATCTAGCTTGTACGAAGGAAGTTGAGCATTGTAATAAATTGAAATTTTGAACCAGGGCTTTGATAATTGACCTATAATTATCAAAAATAAATGGATTTATTTGCATACTCGAATATTTTATCATTCAGTGAACAGAAGCTACTTCCAGCAAAGTATGTGTGCAACACTTGTATTCCAGTATTTTATTATCTTTCTCGGCTGTACATGCCTGCTTAAAATTTTCTGGCACATTTGTACTGGGGGCTTCAGGCAATTCTCTAATTGGTAGTTTTTTGTTTTTATCAGTGGCCCAAAAGGCTTAACTCTTAATATAAAGTCTACACTGGTGATCAACTGGCATGCAGACTTTCAAGTGAAGCTGTACAGTTTCTTATCAAAAGCCTCCATTCTTGGAGGGTCTCACTAAAACAGTTGAAAATCAAGTTTCCTGGGCCGCTGAGTTAGCAGATCAGACTCGGTACCTGCATTCCCTTTTTTTTTTTTAAAAAGCTTTGTGTTGCCCTTATGTTTTATGATTGGAAAACCGGGTGCACATTTATGCAGCTCTTTAGCATGTGCTTCTGTTCTGTGTTCCAGGGTTATACCATTCCATTGGACAAGCGTTTGGCTGCCGATGGGCGGGGACTTCAAACGGTTCACATTAACGAGAACTTTGCTAAGCTTGCAGAGGCTCTCTACATTGCAGACAGAAAGGTATTTTTTTGTTTGTTTGTTTGTTTAACTTCTGAAATGTTGCAAAGTACAACCAAGTTTCTGCATGATCTCTGTTTGCTTTTCATGTTTAACCTTATTAAGACCGTTAGAAGCAGCCCTCCTCCCTAACTGACCTATGTTGTGCATATAGGCTCGTGAAGCTGTAGAGATGCGAGCGCAAGTTGAAAGGAAAATGGCTCAGAAAGAGAAAGAGAAAAAGGAAGAGAAGCTCCGAGAATTGGCTCAGATTGCCAGGGAGAGGCGAGCTGGCATCAAGACTCACATAGAGAAAGGTATGAGGCATTTGCAAAGAAAGAAACATAGAAGATAGGAGCAGGAGTAGGCCATTCGGCCCTTCGAGCCTGCTCCGCCATTCAACGAGATCATGGCTGATCATCCAAACCCTAGCACCCGGTCCCTACACCGACAGCCATCCCACCCAAGCCCTATCCCCGTAACCCCACGTATTTAATCTCCCCTAACACTAAGGGCCAATTTTTTATCATGGCCAAGCAACCTAACCCGCACGTCTTTGGACTGTGGGAGGAAACCGGAGCACCCGGAGGAAACCCACGCAAACACGGGGAGAATGTGCAAACTCCACACAGACAGTCACCCGAGGCTAGATTTGAACCCGGGTCCCTGGCGCTGTGAGGCAACAGTGCTAACCACTATGCCACCCTATTGTGCCTCTCAAACATCTTCACATACATTGAATTACTTTTAAGTACAGTGACTTGTGTTGAGTAATGTTGAATGCGGTTTACTAACATGGCAAGGCTTGAACTTATAAACATTGAGGACAAAAGCGCCTCGATGCAACAAACTCTTATTCTATCAGTTTCTTACAAAATTGTTGGTTACCACATATTCAGTGTCGATGGACTTTGTTTCTCTCAAGGTTTTAAACCTTAAATGAACCCGTGATTTTTGGAAAAGGGAGAATGTAACCTTAAAAGTAAAATGGACTCAGTTTTGCATGATTTGGGGTCAGTTCTCCATGCAGAACATTTTATTTTTCTTCCAATGCCACAATCCATCCTCTGGGAAGAGAGCACTTTGGCAAGCTGCTCCCAGGCCTCTGCTACTCAAAATTAACTGGGATGTGAGGAAAAATGGATTGAGTTTATCGCCACCTTTTTTGCCACCCGGTCTCCAAAAGTGCCTGACCTCTGTTTGGTATGGTCCACAACAACACTGCAATTGAGAGAAAGTAGTGTGGAGATGACCGACCTGAACCCACATCCCAGCGCTGCAGTGACATTGCAGTGTAGTGGGATAGCAGCTGGCTCCACCACCACAGTCTGGGTTAGTTGATTATAAATAAGACATGCTGTCCAGATGCTTAAGGACCTGACAAACCGAAAAAGACAGCGTGGTGCAACAAACCTGCGCCATTTTAATTGGTCTGCTTTTTAAAAATAATTTGCAGACTTTCTCGAACTCTTAATTTGCATCTCAATATGAAAGAGCGAGTACATCCAAAATATTTACTATTCAATTCAAAAGTCTGATCTTCAGTAACCACATGCAGAATGCGTAGCCGCTTTTTTTTTAAAAAAAACCTCCTTTTTATAGTTTATTTTTAAAAGTTGTGTAATAAGTAATTTTTTTTTTTTAAAGAGGAAAATGAAACCAGAGAGCGGGATGAAATTAGACACGATAAACGAAAAGAACGACAGCATGACCGCAATCTTGCCCGAGCAGCCCCAGACAAGAGGTAGGTCACAACTTGATGAATCTTTAAGAAATGTCACTTATTTGTGTGTTTGAAAGTGTGTTCCAGTGCATGCTGTATAAAGAAACATGGTGATATCCCCACCTCAATCTTTTTGGCCTAGAACTCGTCCCATTTAAAAAGAGTTTGCAATTACATAACTCCTTTCACCTCCTTCGGACATCCCAAAGAGCTTTACAGTCACGGAATTACTTTTGAAGTGTAGTCACTGTTTTGTAGGGAATACGGCAGCCAATTTGTGCTCAGTAAGGTCCCACAAACAGCATTGAGAAAAATGGCCAATTTTTGGTGCTGATGGTTGAGGGATAAATATTGGCCAGTAAACTAGAAGCCCCCTGCTCTGCGAATACTGATGTGGGATCTTTTACATGCTGAGAAGGCAGAGCCTCTGTTTAATGCTTCATCGACACTTCTAATAAATTAAGATTCCCTCAGAACTGCACTGAAGTGTCAGCATGGATTTTGTGCTCAAGTCTCTGGAGTGGGCTTTGACCCACAACCTCTGACTCCAAGGGGACAGTGCTACCACTAAGCCAAGGCTGATATTGGTGAAAGCTGTTTGAAGCAATGCGAGTTCATCTTTCAAGCCAACTGCTGTATTGTGAATTGGTTTGAGCTAATATTTTACATTTTAGTTGAGTGAAGTTCAGCATATTTCAGATTCTTGCTGGATGAGAATGCAGTGTTCTTGCATCCTCTACCCTGCAACATGAGTTTCTGCACAGGCTTCACGGAGGCAGCTGTATAAGTAATTCCACTTGTTTAAATATCAGATCCAAGCTGCAGAGAGATCAGGACCGAGACATCAGCGAGCTGATTGCCTTGGGTGTACCAAATCAACGTGTATCGACTGAAATACAGCACGACCAAAGACTCTTCAACCAGAACAAGGTAAAATGGAACGGCCATTACAAAGGAATGTTGCCAACTGGTGATTTATGCAGTTGTCTGCCTCATTCCTCAACATGTGGTTGTCTAGAAAATGACCTGTTGCTTTTATTTGCTTTCCCAAGTTGGGCAAATTTCTCTCCAGCTTTACACCATGCCACCAGATGGACAATAGTGTGCACGTTGGGCATTCCATCTAGCGAATATGGTCCAATAAACCTGCTGAAAAGACATTTCCTCCTGACCTGTTTTAGCAGTGAATGCAAAAAGCAGCCAGTGTTGTCACTTGACCAGTACACTATAGGGGGGAAAAAATCACATTAAGTCAATACACTTAGTGATGCTCTTAATTCACCAGCTCCAATTGCTTGCAACCCTATCACCATCACTTCACCCCAGTGTTATACAGGGAAAAATACTCCAAACTCAATCCACATTTCAATTGGATAACGTTCACACACACGCCACTATTACTATTAGTCTTACCCCTTTTCCTGTTACAATGAGTTGTGAAATAGATGAGCTTTAAAACACACCCCCTTTTTAATATACTGCTATGCTTTAGTTTGAAGTACCGTCTTATCTTCTGTATGTCTCTATGGTCACCTCCTTTTCGTCGTAACTCAGTCCTCTGATGCTAGGGATCAGTATTGTCTCTTCTCTCCACAGCCTCCAGGGCTTGAATGTCTCCTGTGTAAAAATATGGTCTAAACATATTACTGTACAGTTCAAGCATTCTGACTCTTGACTTGTAATCTGCTGTTTTTACTATATAGCTCAGCACTCTATTTGCTTTATTGATTGCTGCTCCATAGTAATTAGGCATGTTGAGTACTGAGTCTACCAAGATTCCTAGATCTCTCTCAATTTCATCCTTTACCTATCATTCATGGAGTACTTGTGTTGTACAGAACCTTGGTTAGACCACACTTAAGAGTACTGTGTACAGTTCTGGTTAGAGGCACTAGAGAAGGTGCAAAAAAGATTTATACTGATGATACCAGAACTGAGGTTACAACTATCAGGAAAGACTGAACAGGCTGGGGCTCTTTTCTCTAGAAAAGAGAAGGCTGAGGGGTGACAAGAGATCTTTAGAATCATGAAGGTTTGATAGGGTAGATGTAGAGAAGATGTTTCCACTGCTGGGGCAGTCCAAAACTAGGGGCCGTCACTAATAAATCCAATAGGGAATTCAGGAAAAACTACTTTACCCAGTGAGTGGTTAGAATGTGGAACTTGCTACCACATGGAGTGGTTGAGGTAAATAGCATAGCTACCTTTTAAAGGGAAGCTAGATAAACACACGAGAAAGGAATAGAAGGTTATGCTGTGATGGGGTTGGATGAAGGAGGCATGTGTTGTGCATAAACACTGGCATGGACCAGTTGGGCCAAATGGTCTGTTCCTGTGCTGCAAATTCGATGTAATAAGGAGTCATCCTTGATCCCCAGAGCGAGGGCAACATATATTTGCAATCCCGTCTAAATTAAATAAACAACAATTTTTTTTTTTTTTTGCTTGAAAACTTTTGAAAGCGGAGGAAAGCTTTGCAGAACCTTCCCATCGAAAATTAATCGAGATAGACCCCTTAAATGAGACTGACTGCATGTAGTCTGTGGGAATGGGATGAATGGCCTCTTTATAAACCTGGCAATTTGGGTTTCCTGGGCTGCAGGCCTGATCAAACTGTATTGTTCAGGTTGGGTTTAATTCAGTCTTGCAACACAATTATGTAGAGTAAGCATGGCCTGTTTTAATCAGTTTAGTTTTCAGGTCCAACCTGAATCTGGCAGAGACTGTGAAATAAAATCAGATAAACCCAAAACTACATTCTTTTAAATATACATGCAACAACTTGATCAGTGGGTATTTCAGTTAAACATTTGTTGAGTGCTGCGGAGAGATTTCATCTGGATTAAGTCTTGCTTTGTGTTGCCAGGGAATGGACAGTGGCTTTGCAGGAGGAGAGGATGAACTATACAATGTTTATGACCAACCCTGGCGAACGGGCAAGGATATGGCCCAAAATGTGTACAGGCCGACCAAGAATGCCGATAAGGACACTTACGGTGATGATTTGGACACATTTATGAAAAATAATCGGTGAGTTCATTTTAAAAAAAGTTGTAGGTGGTTTAGTACTGGGATACGGGTTTGTATCACTTTTCGCTTCATTCAAGATCACTGGTGTTGTGGAACAATTGGAGAGTCACCCTGAGCTGCTTTTCCACCCACCTGCTGGAGTCTGGTTTCAGAGCAGCACCAGCGAGCTTGAGCACAGGCTGACTGACTGCCTTCAGCTACACTGAGCTTAAGATGATGCCTTGTTAAAATGAAGTGATTCCCCTTTGGGTAGCACATCGTTTCTCGCTCTCATGCCTTGTAGCACAAATTATTTTTAAACCCTTCTGTTTTTTGGGAATCGTCTCATGTCACTCCTACCCCAAAACCTAGCATTTTCTTGAGGTGGTTGTTCTTCATCCCCATATACAGTAGTTGGGGTTTTTAAATGAAAACGAGGTCTCCTTACAATGGAATATTTTCTGCAAACATGCCATCTACCACATACTTGTATTGTTGTATAAATATAGCACATAATGGCTCAGGAATTCAGGTCGGAGGCTTCCCGCGGGTGCAAGCCTCCGACCTGCACTTACCTAGCGCACCGGCCGTTGAGCTGTGGGCCTGCGTGGGATTCCGATCCTGGGTCTGCTCCAACTGCCGGCGTGCAGTGCTTGCGTACCCCAGGGGCGCAGTTAGTTCGAAGTGTCCCCTGGGATCACATGGGCCATGGAGAGCCAATGGTAGCAGGGAAATGCCCAGTCATAAAATTGACAGGAAGAGCTGTCAAAACTATAAATACTATAAGCCCCAAAACATAAACTTCAAAAAAAAATTTTAAAACATCACATTTTTAAAATAACTATAAATTACATGAAATAACTATTTTAAACAATTTAAATTTGAAAAAATTAATTACATTTTCTAACGGAGCTAAAAATTACCTTACCTTTCTTTAAAGTATTTAAAAATAATAAACCTATGGAAAAAATGTTTTAATTTTAATTAATTCACCACTTACCTTGTTAAAAGCAGGCCTTGTAACTGCTGGAGACTTACCCTCCTGGAGAAACCTGGGGGAAAAAAAAAAGTTCCAGGCGTACGCGCTGCCTCTCTGGCGCACGCGTTCGACCTCTGAACCCTTTCCTTTAAGGGACCGGAAGTTCCGGTTTCCCGTGCATGCGCAAAACTGGCACTTTCGTTGGGCCTACGGGTGAGTACCTGAATTTCTGGGCCATTAATTGTACATTTGGGGTATGGGTGAACTCGTTAGAAGCCACTGTGTTGCATTTGGTTGGACTCAGGTGATGGTTAATTTAGAGCATTCTTATGAAGTTCCACTATTAATAGGTGTAAAAACCTATTAAAAAATCATGACTCCAAACAGACTATCTATTTAAGTAATTTACTTGCTTCTATCCTGGCACAGTGGTTGAGCCAGTAATGTATACCTAGTATGAAGCTGCTGGTTGAGTACCTGTGACTTCCCAACAAGAGTGAAAGTATCTGCTGTCAGGTTGCAGTGCTGTATATATATTTAAATGTAAACAATTGTGTTTTTGCGTAGGTTTGTCCCCAACCGAGAGTTCTCTGGCACAGACCGTAGGCAGCGTCGTGAAGGCCCTGTTCAGTTTGAGAGGGATGAAGAAGATCCCTTTGGTTTGGACAAGTTCTTGGAGGAAGCCAAGCAACATGGTGGTTCAAAGAGGCCCGAAAGTGGTCGCTCAAAAGAATATGAACATGAGGGAAAGAAGCGAAGAAAGGAATAGATGGACTGTGTATATAGTACAGCCTTGTGTTATAGCAAAATCTAGTTCAAACCAATGACCTTAGTATCTGTTTCTGCATGGACGTACTGAATATCATGATAGAACACATCTTGGAAACTCTGTTGGGGAGTTTCCTCATGGGAGTTCCAAGTAGAGAGATGTTTCTGTAAAGTAAAATTCAGTCTGGCCACTTTTTCTAATTAAACAGCTGGAGTAAGCACCATAGGTCTGCAAAACAAGACTTTTTTTTTTAAAAGTAAAAAGTCACCAGAAGTGTTTAAATCACCATCTTTAATTTAATTAGGACAAAAACATCTTGAGCTACACCCTCCATAGTCAGTATCAACTCGCTGATTCAGTGACTTTATTATTTGGTCTTCGTCCTTGAAACAATTTTCTGTTTCTCTGAACTTGAAGCTGTGAAGAGAATAAATTTTTAATGAGTTATTCAATTTCTGCTTTAATGTAACACCAACATTATCCCCCATGGAATGTGTTGCTGTAAATTGTACCACTGAAACTGAACTAAATGTGTCCAGGTTAGTTGACAATTGAAACTGGCTCCTCCGCGCAGTCCATTGAATGCTAACCAGGTGGTTGGGTAACGGGCAGCACTCAGCTGCTGGATAGGGGGTCGCTGAAATCTGCCTTTGTATCATAGGTTGGCTGGTGCCGCCATTTGGTAATGCACTTCTGTTCATTTTTAAAATAAAACAAACTTTCCTGTGCCTTTTATTACAAGTTTGTTTTTGTGGTCATCAAGGTGGAGGATGGAAGTTTCCATTTCAGCCACCTAGTCAACACCGAGCACCTGCATGATCGGTATAGCAGTTGCAGACACAGTAAAGCTTCCTCTATTCTGCCCAACCGCCAGTGCGTTGTACTGCACCCCATGTGACTCTTGTTAATTCCCCCCACCAAACATCCTGTGCTTTCTTAATGCTAACTGTACTGCAAGCCAACACTGGACAGAAACCAGAGAGTACACACCCATTGTAGGCGGCAGCAGCCTGGGAGAGAGTTAAGATGTCGCTAGTCTCAGTTTAGGAGTGGCTCAGGCTTATTTCACTCGAACATTAAGGATAATGCACGGTTTTAAAACTACAGGAAAATTTGTGATATCCGGCACCGACGGGACCGAGCTGTTGCCGATCTATCAAAACTGCCGGACATACCAGCGTTAATGTTGAAGCAGATGGAGGTTTTCATCTCCATATCTGACAACAAACACTGTTGCTTAGCAACAGCTTCTAAACAGTCGGCCCGTACCTTGGAAGCGTCTGTAGCTTAGCAACAGCTTCAGAGAGACTTTCCAGAGCCTGACTGTTGGGGGAAAAAAAAAAGCCACGAGAAGAAAAAAAACCCAAAACAGCTCCTGATTTCTGCCGGTAGATCGAGGTTTCCGGACATACAACCTCCGGATAAACCAAAGTCTCCTGTACCTTTGCTCCTTCTATGAGGTGTGATTCCTTCTGAAGTGCATTCTGAAACCCTTCTTCTGTAGTGAAGCCAACCCAGCAGAATCCTTTGTGAAATCCAGTCTCTTTGTCCTGCAATATAAAGTTGAGCAGCGGTGAACATTACAAATTTCAATTTACGGACATTCCTAGAATATTTATTAGCACTGTAACTGGGACAGCATACACTGCTTAACCATTAACACACACACATTCTGTTTTGGGTCTACTTTTGTTACTGATACAACAATATTCAGAGAGATGTCCCCAAGGTTCATATCCATTTTGCCCCTTGGGGGCATGATACACAGTTCGTTTCCATATGTGCTCAGAGCACCCAGCTCTACCTCTTGATCTCTGTGCCATCGGACTGCTTACAGGACATTCGGTCTTGGATGAGGCATAAATTCTTCCAACTAAACATCAAACCCATCATCTTCAGCCCACTCCACAAAATCTATACTCTCACCACTGCCTCCTAACTCGGGCTGAACCAAACTATTAGCAACCTTGACGTGCTGTTTGACCCCTCGCGCCCCCCCCCGCCCGCTCTGTTTCCATCCGCACAACCTCATGCTGACAAAAAACAGCTACTTTTACCTCCGCTCATCCGCTGCTGAAACCCTCAGCCATGCCATCATCATCTCTAGACTCTCATCCTCCAGAAACTTCCGTTCATCCAAATCTCTCCTGTCTCCTACATCAATACAAAAGCAAAATACTGCGGATACTGGAAATCTGAAATCAAAACAGAAAATGTTGGAAATACGGTCAGGCAGCATCTGTGGAGAGTTCATCAGTCTATCATCAACCTGAAACGTTAACTCTCCAAAGATGCTGCCTGACCTGTATTTCCAGCATTTTCTGTTTTTATTCCCCTCGCCGACCTACTGGGTCTCCCATGCCAAACATCTCTCAATGTTTCTTAGCCCTACAACCCACTCCTAAACTCTCCAACCTCTTGTACATATCCCCCCAGCCCTCCTTTGCCCACCTGTGCCTTCAGCCACCCAGGTCCCATTCTTGAATTCTCCCTAAACCCCTCCACCTCCCTGTCTTAAGACTCTCCTTAAAACTCACTTCCTTGACCAAGCTTATGGTCACCACTGCTACTGTGTCCATTTATCGTAGAATGATACAGCCCAGGAGGAGGCCATTTGGCCCATGGCTGTCCATTTTCCTCGCACCACTGAAGCACCGTGGAACATTTTATTGCATTAAACACTTTAAATCTATCTTGCTATTGATGGAAAATAATTTGTAGCTGATTGCAATGTCAAACAGTAAACAAGTTTTATCGAATCTATTACTGTGCCGTTCACAGGAGGTTTCCCCATCTCCCCGACTGCAATTTTGGAAATTAGTTTTGCCAACACCCAGCATTACGACATACACGAGCACCTAGAAGTCTACATTCAGCTGATTCATGTGAAGACGACTTTATTGAAACTAAATGAATCAAAGTTTATAAAGCGATTATTGTATCCATCAGGTAGTGGTAAATGTGTGAACCCACTGTAGTTTGTGGAGTGGTTTTCGGAGGTTGCAGGACAGCTCTCATACTGGTTAGAAGTCATTAACCCAGCTACTCACGGATGCATATAGAGTTCCATAGGAGTAACTTAGCAAGGAGGGACTCAAAAGAGCTCGATGTTGGCAATAAAATTATTTTTAAAAACCCAAGAGTCTATAATTTCTATATCGTGGTTTCCCAAGATAAAATGACTCTCCGGTCCGTTTGTTTCAGTGGTCCCGATTGTGGCTACAACATCCATCAGGGATGGAGGTCCTACTCGAGGATCTCCAGGACATCAAAAGAATTGGCATTTTAAATAACAAAAGGCAAAGGAAGTTGGTAAATACATAACGTCTACTATAAAAATACCTTCCAGACATTTGCTTCCCCTTCAGATAGATTAACATTTCACCTATAACAACTTGCATTTATATAGTGCCTTTAATGTAGTAAAACATCACAGTAGCGTTATCAGACAAAATTTGACCGAGCCACAGCGATATTAGGACAGGTGACCAAAAGTTCAATGAAAGAGGTAGGGTTTAAGGAAGGTCATAAGGAAGGTGGAGAGGTTTAGAGAGGGAACTCTAGAGCTTAGGGCCTCGACAGCTGAAGGCACGGCCGCCAATGGTGGGGGCAAAGGAAATCGGATTCACGAGGCCAGAATTGGAGGAACGAAGAGTTGTAGGGTTGAAGGAGGTTACAAACATGAGGGGCGAGGCCATGGAGAGATTTGAATACAGGGATGAGAATTTTATATTCCAGGCGTAGGTCAGAGAGCACAGGGGCAATGGGTGATTGGGACTTGGTGTGGGCTAGGATACAGGCAGTAGAGTTTGGATGAGCTGAAGTTAACAGAGGGCGGAAGATGGAAGGCCGGCCAAGAGAGCAGCCTGGTTCAGCCTCAGACAGTGGCATGGGAAGGGATGGAATCGGTTACTCGGGAACGGAGTTTATGGCAGGGACCGAAGACAATGGCTTCAGTCTTCCAATATTTAATTAGAGGAAATTTATGCTCATCCAGGTATGGATGTTGGACAAACGACGTCACAAATCAAGAGGCAGTGGAGGGGTCGAGAGAGGCAATGGTGAGGTAGAGCTGGGTGTGGTCAACGTCCATGTGGAATATGACGTGTTTCCGGATTATGTCGTCGAGGAGCAGCATGTAGATGAGAAATAGGAGGGAACCAAGGGGTCTCCCGAGGTGAGAAGAGGAGCTGTTGCTGGAGATTCTCTGGCTACGACTGGATAGGTAAGAAAGGAACCAGGCGAGGGCAGTCCCACTCCGCTGAACAACAGAGGAGAGGCGTTGGAGGAGGATGGTGTAATCGATCATGTTAAAAACTGCAGACAGGTCGAGAAGGATGAGGAGGGATGGTACACCATGGTCACAGTCACATAGGATGTCATTTGTGACTTTGACAAGGGTCGTTTCAGTGCTGCGGCAGGGATGGAAAAGTAATTGGAGAGGTTCAAACAAAGTGGCGGGAGGGGAAGATGTATACGGAGCTAAAAACATGTTCAAGGAAGGTTAGAGATGCGGTGGTAGTTTGCAAGGACAGAGGGGTCAAGGGTGGGTTTTTTGAGGAGGTGGGTGATATGGGCAGATTGGAAAGGGAGGGGGACCCCGTACCAGAGGAGAGAACACATTAACAACATCAACTAGCATGTACGTGTTACTGCCTTCTATTGCAATAGAGAATAGATATTGGCCCAGAAATTCGGGTCGGGGGCTTCCCGCGGGTGCAAGCCCCCGACCTGCACTTACCTTGCGCGCCGGCTGTTGAGCTGTGGGCCCGCGTGGAATTCCGATCCTGGGCCTGCTCCAGCTGCTGGCGCGCAGTGCTTGCGTATCCCAGGGGCGCAGTTAGTTCGATGCGTCCCCTGGGATCACGTGGGCCATGGGGAGCCAATCGGAGCAGGGAATGCCCATTCATAAGTTTGACAGGAAGAGCTGTCAAAACTTAGAAATACTGCGGGCCCCAAAACATCGCTAAATCTTCAAATAATTTTTTTTTTTTTAAATCACATTTTTAAAATAAACTATAAATTACATGAAATAACTATTTTAAACAATAATTTAAATGTTTGAAAAAAATAATTTTATTTTCTAACAGGGCTAAAAATAAACTTACTTTGCTTTAAAGTATTTAAAAATAATAAACCTGTGGAAAAAGTGTTTTAATTTTAATTAATTCACCACTTTGTAAAAAGCAGGCCTTACGCCTGCTTTTTATATGTGTAACTTCTGCAGACTTACCCTCCCGGGAAAACTTGTAAAAAAAAACGAAGTTCGATGCGCACGCGCAGCCTCTCCCGCGCACGCGTTCGAACTCTGAACCCCTTCATTCAGGGGAACGGAAGTGCCGGTTTCCCGCGCATGCGCAGCGCATGCAGGAAACCGGCACTTCCATTGGGCTTACAGGTGAGTACCCCGTGCGTACTCACCCGTGGAGACCCAAATTTCTGGGCCAATATTGAATCAAGCAAAATACAAATGAAGTATAATAATGTATATTAAAATAGTTAGCAACAATAGAACAGCTTAGTACAATTCTGCAGAGTGAAAATCATTGGAAGCAATTTAAATGCAATTATTTATACCCTTTAGCTAAGCAACAGCACGTTTCAGAAAATTGAGATAATGGTCCCCAGTTATCATAGTTACAAGTTGTATTTAGATATCATTAACATTGCAAGACGGCCTAAGGCGCTTCAGAGACATTTCAAACAACAACAGACGCCGAGACAAAGAAAGAAATATTAGGAATGATGACCAGCCCTCCCAAGTTTGGTCAAAAAGGTGTGTTTTAAGGAGAGTCCTCACAACAACTTACCTTTATTTATATAGTGTCCCAAGGCGCTTCACAGGAGTGATTCATAGAATGATACAGCACAGGAGGCCATTTGGTAGAGCTGTCCAATTAATCCCATTCCCCTGCTCTTTCCCCACAGCCCTGCAAATTTTTTCCCTCCAAGTATTTATCCAATTCCCTCTTGAAAGTTACTATTGAATCTGCTTCCACCGCCCTTTCAGGCAGCGCGTGCCAGATCACAACAATTCGCTTTCCTCATGTCGCCTCTGGTTCTTTTGCCAATTATCCTAAATCTGTGTCCCCTGCTTACCGACCCTCCTGCCAGTGGAAACAGTTTCTCCCTGTTTATTCTATCTAAACCCTTCATAATTTTGAACACCTCTGCTAAATCTCCCCTTAACCTTCTCTGTTCTAACGAGAACAACTCCAGCTTCTCCAGTCTCTCCACGTAACTGAAATCCCTCAGCCAGGGGCTCCCCACCCCACCCCACTCATGGTCCTTAACATAGGAGAGACAGGTAAAAGATTTGTCTTTGCTCCTCTCTTTCTACCCCCCCCCCCCAAAAAAACCTTTGTAGGACGCAAACGGGGTGAAATCCCTGCGGAACCAGGTTCTGCCACGTCTTCTGGTCTCCCAACTGGAGATCTGCTACGTTTGAACCTCAGGCTTTCAAAACCCTGATTTTCAAATCTGCTCCTTCAACATTAAAAATTACACAACCTTTGGCCGCTCAGGAGCCGAGCTCTGCATGCTCACATCACGCTCAGAGATTATCAAACAAAATTTGACACACAAGGAGATATTCGGACAGGAGAGCACTGGAATACAATGTCAGCTAGCATAGGAGCCAGGAAGGGAAGTTGCGTGGTCAGCAGTTTAGTGCAAATGGAGTCAAGGGAGCAGGAGGTGGGTCTCATGGGCAAGATGATCTTGGATCTTGGAGAGGCCGTGAGGGGAGACAGGAGGGAAAGTGGAGAAAGCCGTTTCTTCACATCTCGGACAGGGTTTAGCTCTGCGGAAAAGAGGAAGAGGTTGGGGGGGGGGGTGGAGTGCGTGAAGCAGCAAGGTAGCTGAATGGATGGTGTCAATCCTAATGGCAAAGAAGTTGGATGCGAGGGTAGAGGGGCCATGGAGAGGGATAGAAGGAGACTGTTGGTAGTGCAGAAAAGAAGCCATGGATTATCTTTGGTCCCCCCCGATGATCCTGGAGTCTTGTGTAGTTTTGGCAGTTACAATTAACAATGTATTATTTTCATTCTAATCCGGAATGAAAGCCAAATTCACCTGCTGTTAGTATTCTACTGAATGGCACAACCATATACAGTAGATTGTTTTACACCCCCACCAGCTTGTTCCAACTATTTTTAGTAAGTTATTAAGACAGAAGCACATTTTCTCTTCATTCATTCAGCATAAATTATTGTAATACACATCATAAATTCTGATGATGTTCAGCAAGAACAACAGTGCAGAATGAGAAAGTCATTTCAGCCCATTGAGCCTGCTTCAGAGAGTCAGTTTCATTCATCTGGTAATGGGCTCCCCTCCGGTTCAGAAGGTTGCGGATTCAAAACCCACAACAGTACCCAAGCACATAATCGAGGCTGACACTTCAGTACGATATAGGAGTAGTCCACTGTCATAGGTTCTGTCCTTTAGACTGAAGTCCTGTCCTCCTATTCAAGTGAACTTTAAACATCCTACTGCACCATTTGACTATCTTCTGATGTCCTAATTGGCATTCCACCCTTATTAATACCAAAAAAAATGTAACTGGTTATTGATCGAATCACAGTTTGCTGGTGCAGAACGGCTGCTGCATTTGCCTGCGTAACACTCACTACACCCCAAAGGTAATTAATTGTGTGAATTGCTTTGACACATGATAAAAGCACTATATAAATGCAAGTATAGCAGTAGCTTCCTCCAACGGACCATGCAGAACTTGGGACTGTCGCAGACTCTTCCCAACCTATCTCACGAGAGGCAACTAACCACTGGCCTGAACTTCCACAAGGCGAGAACTGTTTCTCTCTGTAGGTTGTCAACCACAAATTGCAGTGTACAAAATGTTATTGACATCGGGTCAGCAACAGTAGGTTTCAAAAGCAAGCGTTCCACTGTGAGCTGGAAAACAGCCAACATTCTTGGGGCAGGAAAAAGCAGCAGTACAAAGACACCATGCAATCAACTTCTGACTTCAATAGATCAGCGTGTTTAGCCGGCGTGTAGCTTGGGCACGAGAGCAGGAAGGTTGCAGTTCCGATCCTAGATCTGTGCTGTGTTCGCTCATCTCAGCTGAGGTGGTAGTACAGCTGCTATAACTGGGCTCAGCATCCCGGGGAATGGAAACCCAGCCAGGATTCCTATTCCTGATCAGCACGCAGCAACCCCTGCTGCAAGTAAATCTATGTGGATGTTAGGTGAGGACAGAATCGAGTTCAGCCATGATGCTCTCCACGTCTACGTAACCTGCTTACACTCAACATCAAGGCTTCCATATATAGTATAGCCAGTTGAGGTGCTAGCAGGTGGCCGGATCCCATGGAAACCTACCTCAACAATAAGTCAATAACTTTAAGAGGGAAAAAGTGGCAAGAAAAAAAGCCTCAAGGCAAGTAACATCCCTGCTGGTAATTGGGAGGATATGGTGGACATGCCTTGGCATCTTTTCATTTCCAAAGGAAAAACCTATTAAACGGAAAGCAAGAAAATTGAGAACTGCTGCAGCAACTGACTCCAACGATACCATCCTACGCTAAAACCAGTGCAAGACGACCAAGAGTTCCTACATCAGATTCACCAGGGGTGCACTAGAGGGGGTAAATTTAAAACTAATTTGCAAAAACAGTATTTCAGTGAGAGAGTGGTCAATCTGTGGAACGGGCTCCCTAGGGAGACGGTGGAAGCATTAGTATTGATTCATTCAAATGTAAATTAGATAGACTAATTTCAGAAAATAATATTTTGGGATACAGTACATGAGCAATTTGAGACACGACCTGTGGCGAGTGTAGCAATGCTTGGGAGGAACAGGTGACTTTGGACCTGTGGTTCCCAAAGCTCTCCACCACTGGGGGTTTTCCTCGCCTCCTGTCTGGGTTTGTTGTAGACTAATTAATAGAGATTGATTGCTATGATTGGTCAACAACTCCATTATCATTGGATCATGCGACTACCAGGATGGTAGAAGGCGAACTAGTTGGACTTTGGTCTTTTTCATTTAACAATTCTTATAATGCAAGAATCTTCCAATTATCCCATCAACCTCTATATGACATAAACATACAATTCAAATTATTCCACCCTGATCAGTTGCATTCTTCAGATGATATTTCCATGTCCCAACGTGTCTGGAGCCAGAATATTCTGGAGGGCACTTGGTCATCTTAAATACTGGTCATAATCGTGTATTCAAAAAGGAATTATTTTGACAGTATTAATTGCTTTTGACATGGGTAGTAGACAAATGGAACAATTGAGTTTCATCTGATCAACAATCCTGCTTCAGCATCAATAATATGTGCTTAATCCAATATATTCCGATTGGAAACCTTATCAACTACATGGCAATATCATCACTCACACAATATTCATCTGTCAATTACATCATTAGCTACAGGAGTGCTCGATCACACCACAGCAGCAAATCTGTAACAGCCTCCCAAATTTTAAATAACAAAAATAGGTATTTTAAATGGCTTTTTAACACAACTGGGTGTCGACAAACTGCCTACGTACTAATTTCCTTGCTCAGCTGTAAAAATTCACTCATGTTCTGCATCTCCATAGAGACTACAAGCTTATAGAAAACATAGAAAAATAGGAGCAGGAGTAGGCCATTCGGCCCTTCGAGCCTGCTCCACCATTCAATATGATCGTGGCTGATCCTCTATCTCAATACCATATTCCTGCTCTCTCCCCATACCCCTTGATGCCTTTTGTGTCTAGAAATCTATCTATCTCCTTCTTAAATATATTCAGTGACTTGGCCTCCACAGTCTTCTGTGGTGGAGAATTCCACAGGTTCACCACCCTCTGAGTGAAGAAATTTCTCCTCGTCTCAGTCCTAAATGTCTTACCCCGTATCCTGAGACTGTGACCCCTCGTTCTAGACCCTCCAGCCAGGGGAAACATCCTCCCTGTATCCAGTCTGTCTAGCCCTGTCAGAATTTTATACGTTTCAATGAGATCCCCTCTCATTCTTCTAAACTCTAGTGAATACAGACCTAGTCAACCCAATCTCCTCATATGACAGTCCTGCCATCCCAGGAATCAGTCTGGTGAACCTTCGCTGCACTCCCTCTATGGCAAGTATATCCTTTCTTAGGTAAGGAGACCAAAACTGCACAGAGTATTCCAGGTGTGGTCTCACCAAGGCCCTGTACAACTGTAGTAAGACATCCTTGCTCCTGTACTCAAATCCTCTTGCAATGAAGGCCAACATACCATTTGCCTTCCTAACTGCTTGCTGCACCTGCATGTTTGCTTTCAGTGACTGGTGTACAAGGACACCCATTTATTCCTACTCTCTGTTTCCTGTCTGTTACCCAATTTTCAATCCATGCCAGTATATTACCCTCAATCCCATGTGCTTTAATTTTGCACACTAACTTTTATGTGGGACTTTATCAAAGGCCTTCTGAAAATCCAAATACACCACATCCACTGGTTCTCCCATATCTATTCTATCAGTTACATCCTCAAAAAACTCCAGTAAGTTTTTCAAACACTATTTCCCTTTCATAAATCCATGTTGACTTTCTCTAATCCCGTTGATATTTTCTAAGTGTCCTGTTATCACATCCTTTATAATAGACTCTAGCATTTTCCCTACTACTGATGTTAGGCTAACTGGTCTGTAGTTCCCTGTTTTCTCTCTCCCTCCTTTTTTAAATAGTGGGGTTACATTTGCCACCCTCCAATCTGCAGGAACTGTTCCATAATCGATAGAATTTTGGAAGATGACAACCAACGCATCCACTATTTCCATGGCTACCTCTTTTAGTACTCTGGGATGCAGATTATCAGGCCCTGGGGATTTATCAGCTTTCAGTCCCAATAATTTATCCAGCACTTTTTTTTTTACTAATACTAATTTCCTTTAATTCCTCCTTCTCACTAGACCCTTGGTTCCTTAGCATTTCTGGGAAGTTATTTGTGTCCTCTTCCATGAAGACAGAACCAAAGTATTTGTTTAATTGCTCTGTCATTTCCTTGTTCCCCATTATAAATGCTCCTGTTTCTGACTGTAAGGGACCTACATGTGTCTTCACTAATCTTTTTCTTTTTACATACTTGTAGAAGCTTGTACAGTCTGCTTTTATGTTCCTTGCAAGTTTATTCTCATACTCTATTTTTCCCCTCTTAATCAATCTCTTGGTCCTTTTTTGCTGAATTCTAAACAGCTCCCAATCCTCAGGCTTGCTACTTTTTCTGGCAACTTTATATGACTCCTCTTTGGATCTAATACTATCCTTAATTTCATTTATTAGCCATGGTTGGGCCGCTTTTCCTTTTGTGTTTTTGTGCCAGAAAGGAATGTATAACTGTTGCAATTCATGCATTCGTTCCTTAAATGTTAGCCATTGCCTATCCACCGTCATGCCTTTTAAAGAAGCTCCCCAATCTATCATAGCCAACTCACTCCTCATACCTTCGTAGTTTCCTTTGTTTAGATTTAGGACCGTAGTTTCGGATTGGACTACTTCACTTTCCATCTTAATGAAGAATTCTATCATGTTATGGTCACTTTTCCCTAAAGGACCCCGCACAACAAGATTATTAATTAACCCCTTCTCATTGCACAATACCGAATCTAGGATAGCCTGTTCCCTAGTTGGCTCCTCAATGTACTGGTCTAAAATACCTTCTCGTACACACTCCAGGAATTCATCCTCCACAGTATTATTGCTAATTTAGTTTGTCCAGTCTATATGTAGATTAAAGTCACCCATGATTACTGTAGTACCCTTGTTACATGCATCTCTAATTTCCTGTTTGATGCCATCCCCTACATTACCACTACTGTTTGGAGGCCTATATACAACTCCTACCAATGTTTTCTGCCACTTGGTGTTTCTTAGCTCCACCCAGACTGATTCTACATCTTGATTTTCTGAGCCAATATCCTTTCTCACTATTGCTCTGATTTCATCCTTTACTAACAACGCCACCCCACCTCCTTTTCCTTTTTGCCTGTCCTTCCTTAATATCAAATATCCTTGGATATTCAGCTCCCAGTCTTGGTCACCCTGCAGCCATGTCTCCGTAACTGCAATTATATCGTATCCGTTTTCATCTATTTGCGCTATTAATTCATCTACCTTATTACAAATGCTTCATGCATTCAGATACAGTGCCTTTAGATTTGTCTTTTTAACATTTTTAGACATCTTAACATTTTTTTGTACTATGGTCCTATTTGTCGTACCATTTTTTCTTACCCGGACCCTATTTGTTAGTGCATCCTTTGTTTGTATGCTCTGTCCATTCCTGACACATGGTTATCCTTACTCCAATCACTTTCCTGCACTGCTTCCTTGTCTTTTCTCTTTAGCATTCTAGATTTCTCTCTACTGGGACCCTCTCCCCCGCCCCCTTATTTAGTTTAAAGCCCTATCTACCACCCTAGTTATTCGCTTATCAAAGGGTTGGATCTGGCCTGAATAGCAGCTCCCATGCATTAGGAAAAGGGTGGGACTCCCAAGTGTAGAGCCCCCTGGATGTCAAGGAGCATACAGGGTAAGATATGGAAAAAAGGGAAGTTTTTGTCAGATACCGAGTGCTCAACACTACGGAAAGCCTAGAGGAATATAGAAAATGCAGGGGTGAAATTAAAAAGGAAATTAGGAAAGCAAAGAGGGGGCATGAAAAAATATTGCCAAGTAAAATCAAGGATAACCCAAAGATGTTTTATAAATATATAAAGAGCAAGAGAATAACTAAGGAAAGAGTTGGGCCTATTGGAGACCAAAAAGGTAGCCTGTGTGTGGAGGCGGAAGACATGGGAAAAGTTCTTAATGAATACTTTGTGTCTGACTTCACTAAAGAGGGACGATGCAGATAATTTAGTTAAGGAGGAGTGTGAAATATTAGATGGGATAAAGAGAGGAAATATTAAGAGGTTTAGCATCTTTGAAAGTACAAGAAACTCTCTTTTTACCGACACCTAAATAACTGGAAATCTCTCTTAACCGGCAAAATTCAGGAGTAGGTTTAGGTAAGTTTTACTTCATGTTAGTGGCCGTGTAACCGGGGTTGCTGGATCTGTGGCCGTGTAACGGGGTTCCTGCACCTGTTGCCATGTAACAGGGACGCCTGGATCTGTGGCCATGTAACGGGGTTCCTGCACCTGTTGCCATGCAACAGGGACGCCTGGATCTGTGGCCGTGTACGGGGCTCTCGTACCTTAGTAAGTATACCTCTCTGTAATCCGGACTTTTTGATCAACCAGCACCACGCCGGTCTCGTCGGTGCTGGATAAAAAAAAGAGTTTCCTGTAGATAAATCGCCAGGCCCAGATGAAATGTATCCCAGGCTGTTAAGAGAGGCAAGAGAGGAAATAGTGGAGGCCCTGACCATCATTTTCCAATCCTCTCTGTCTACAGGCATGGTGCCGGAGGACTGCTAACGTTGTGCCATTGTTTAAAAAGGGAGAAAAGGATAGACTGAGTAATTACAGGCCAGTCAGCCTAACCTCGGTGGTGGGAAAATTATTGGAAAAAATTCTGAGGGACAGTATAAATCATCATTTAGAAAGTCACAGATTAATCAAGGACAGTCAGCATGGATCTGTCATGGGAAGGTCACGTCTGACTAACTTGATTGAATTTTTTGAGGACGTAACGAGGAGGGCCGATGAGTAGTGCATTTGATGTAGCCTACATGGATTTTAGCAAGCTCTTTGACAAGGTCCCACATGGCAGGTTGGTCAAAAAAGTAAAAGCCCATGGTATCCAAGGGAAAGTGGCAAGTTGGATCCAACATTGGCCCAGTGGCAGGAAACAAAGGGTAATGGTCGAAGGGTGTTTTTGTGACTGGAAGGCGGTTTCCAGTGGGGTTCCGCAAGGCTCAGTACTAGGTCCCCTGCTTTTTGTGGCATATATCAATGATGTAGACTTCAATGTAGGGGGCATAATTAAGAAGTTTGCAGAAGATACAAAAATTGGCCGTGAGGCTGTAGACTGCAGGAAGATAGCAATGGACTGGTCAGGTGAGCAGAAAAGTGGCAAATGGAATTCAATCCGGAGACGTGTGAGGTAATGCATTTGGGGATGGCTAACAAGGCAAGGGAATACACAATAAATGGTAGGGTACTGAGAAATGTAGAGGAACAGAGGGACCTTGGAGTGCATGTCCACAGATCCCTGAAGGTAGCAAGACAGGTGGTTAAGGCGGCATACCGGATACTTTCCTTTGTTAGCCGAGGCATAGAATATAAGAGCAGGGAGGTTGTGCTTGAACTGTATGAAACACTAGTTAAGCCACAGCTAGAGTGCTGCGTACAGTTCTGGTCACCATATTACAGGAAAGATGTGATTGCACTAGAAGGTTACAGAGGAGATTTACAAGGATGTTGCCAGGACTGGAGAATTTTAGCTATGAGGAAAGATCGGATAGGCTGGGCTTGTTTTCTTTGGAACAGAGGAGGCTGAGGGGAGACTTAATTGAGGTGTATAAAATAATGAGGGTCCTGGATAGAGTGGATAGGAAGGACCACGCAGCAGCGGAGAGCAGCAGAGGCCCGGCTTAAAAACCGGCGCCAAAGCAGAAGCCCGACCAGTTCGGGCAGGGAGCAGCAGCGGAGAGCAGCAGAGGCCCGGCTTAAAAACCGGCGCCAAAGCAGAAGCCCGACCAGTTCGGGCAGGGAGCAGCAGCGGAGAGCAGCAGAGGCCCGGCTTAAAAACCGGCGCCAAAGCAGAAGCCCGACCAGTTCGGGCAGGGAGCAGCAGCGGAGAGCAGCAGAGGCCCGGCTTAAAAACCGGCGCCAAAGCAGAAGCCCGACCAGTTCGGGCAGGGAGCAGCAGCGGAGAGCAGCAGAGGCCCGGCTTAAAAACCGGCGCCAAAGCAGAAGCCCGACCAGTTCGGGCAGGGAGCAGCAGCGGAGAGCAGCAGAGGCCCGGCTTAAAAACCGGCGCCAAAGCAGAAGCCCGACCAGTTCGGGCAGGGAGCAGCAGCGGAGAGCAGCAGAGGCCCGGCTTAAAAACCGGCGCCAAAGCAGAAGCCCGACCAGTTCGGGCAGGGAGCAGCAGCGGAGAGCAGCAGAGGCCCGGCTTAAAAACCGGCGCCAAAGCAGAAGCCCGACCAGTTCGGGCAGGGAGCAGCAGCGGAGAGCAGCAGAGGCCCGGCTTAAAAACCGGCGCCAAAGCAGAAGCGTACCAAATCAACATCAGAGGAGAGAGGTAAAAAATAATCAGTGTGTGACGTCACCAGGGAGCACGTAAGTGATTGGTTGGTGAGTATTTCTCTCTTTTCAGTACAAGCTTGAATTCTGTGGTGTTAAATTTCTCGGGATTAAGGTGTAGTGGGGACAGTTGGTAAATAAAGCGCCCTAGAGTATACCTGTAACTGGGGTATTGAATTAATTTTTAAATTAATTAAAGGAGTAAGTCATGGCAGGAGAGCTCAGACCCGTGTTCTGCTCCTCTTGCTCCATGTGGGAAATCAGGGACGCTGCCAGTGTCCCTGACGACCATGTGTGCGGGAAATGCATCCAGCTGCAGCTACTTGTAGACCGCATTGCGGCGCTCGAGCTGCGGGTGGATGGGTTGTGGAGCATGCGCGATGCTGAGAGGCTCGTGGATACCACGTTTAGCGAGTTGTGCACGCCTCAGGGTAGGGCAGCACAGGGAGTGACCATCAGGCGGAGCAACAAAGGCAGGCAGGTAGTGCAGGGAACCCCTGCGGACATCCCCCTTTCAAACAGGTATACCGCTTTGGATACTGTTGAGGGGGATGACTCACCAGGGGAAGGCAGCAGCAGCCAACTTCCTGGCACTGGGGGTGCTCCTGCTGCCCAGGAGGGGGGGAAAAAGAGTGGGAGAGCAATAGTGGTAGGGGATTCTATAGTAAGGGGAACAGATAGGCGTTTCTGTGGCCGCAAACGTGACTCCAGGATGGTTTGTTGCCTCCCTGGTGCCAGGGTCAAGGATGTCACTGAGCGGCTGCAGGGCATTCTGGAGGGGGAGGGTGAACAGCCAGTGGTCGTGGTCCACATTGGTACCAACGACATAGGTAAAAAGAGGGATGAGGTCCTGCATCAAGAATTTAGGGAGCTAGGTAACAGATTAAAGGGCAGGACCTCAAAGGGTGTAATCTCTGGATTACTCCCAGTGCCACGTGCTAGTAAGTATAGGAATGGGAGGATAGAGCAGATGAATGCGTGGCTAAAGAGTTGGTGTAGGGGGGAGGGTTTTACTTTCCTGGATCACTGGGCCTGCTTCTGGGAAAGGTGGGACTTGTACAAGTCGGACGGGTTGCACCTGAACCAGAGCGGGACAAATATCCTTGCGGGGAGGTTTGCTAGCACTGTCGGGGGAGGTTTAAACTAACTTGGCAGGGGGATGGGATACAGAGGGGAGCTGAAATAGGGGGGGATGTGCTGCCAATTATGGAGGAAAAAACAAGTCAGCTTGGTAGACAGGGCAAATATATAAGGGCAAGGCTGGATGGCATCTATTTTAATGCAAGGAGTCTTGCAAATAAGGTGGATGAACTGAAGGTGTTGATAAACACATGGGAGTATGATATTGTTGCTATCACGGAGACATGGTTGAGGGAGGGGCAAGACTGGCAGCTCAATATTCCGGGGTACAGAATCTTCAGGCGAGACAGAGGGGGAGGTATAAGAGGAGGGGGTGTCGCAATATTAATTAAGGAGTCAATTACTGCACTAAGGAGGGATGATATATTAGCAGGGTCCTCTAATGAGGCCATATGGGTGGAGCTTAAAAACAAAAAGGGGGCAAGCACTTTGCTGGGAGTGTACTATAGGCCTCCAAACAGTCAGGGGGAGATAGAGGAACAGATATGTAGGCAAATCTCAGAGAAATGTGCAAATAATAGGGTAATAATAATGGGGGATTTCAACTTCCCCAATATTAACTGGGATAGTCAAAGTGTGAAAGGCTCAGAGGGTGTAGAATTCTTAAAGTGCATCCAGGAGAGCTTTTTGAGCCAGCATGTAGAAAGTCCTACAAGAGAGGGGGCGGTACTGGACCTAATTCTAGGGAATGTGGCCGGCCAAGTGGAAAAAGTGCTAGTAGGTGAGCACTTTGGTGATAGTGACCATAATATGGTAAGATTTAAGGTGGTCATGGAAAAGGACAGGGATGGGCCGGAAATAAAGGTTCTAAATTGGGGGAAGGCCGATTTTAATAGGATAAGGCAGGATCTGGCCAAAATGGACTGGGATCAGCTACTTGTAGGAAAATCCGCATCGGAGCAATGGGAGGCTTTCAGAAGGGAGATTGAGATCATACAAGGGCAACATGTTCCCATAAAGGTCAAGAGTGGTTCCAAAAACCACAGGGAACCGTGGATGTCAGGGGATATACGGGAATGGATTAGGAAAAAAAGGAGGGCTTTTGGTAGATACAAAAGGCTAAAGACGGAGGAAGCCCTAGAGGAGTACAAAAAGTGCAGGGGGATACTTAAAAAAGAAATTAGGAGATCAAGGAGGGGCCATGAAATAACACTGGCGAGCAAAATAAAGGAAAATCCGAAGATGTTTTATAAGTATATTAAGGGTAAAAGGATAACTAGGGAAAAAATAGGGCCCATTAGGGACAAAAGTGGCAATCTGTGTGTGGAGCCGGAAGATGTAGGAGGGGTTCTAAATGAATTTTTTGCATCTGTTTTCACTATGGAGAAGGACGATGTAGACATAGAAATAGGGCGGGGGGACTGTGATATGCTCGAACATATTAACATCGAGAGGGAGGAGGTATTGGCGGTTTTAGCTGGCCTAAAAATGGATAAATCCCCAGGCCCGGATGAAATGTACCCCAGGCTGCTGTGTGAGGCAAAGGAGGAGATTGCGGGGGCTCTAACACATATATTCAGGACCTCTCTGGCCACAGGGGATGTGCCAGAGGACTGGAGAACCGCTAATGTAGTACCATTATTCAAGAAGGGTAGTAGGGAAAAACCGGGGAACTACAGGCCAGTGAGCCTAACATCAGTGGTAGGAAAATTACTGGAAAAAATCCTGAGGGACAAAATTTGTCTCCACTTGGAGAGGCAAGGATTAATCAGGGATAGTCAACATGGCTTTGTCAAGGGAAGATCATGTCTGACTAATTTGATTGAATTTTTTGAGGGGGTGACTAGGTGTGTGGATGAGGGTAACGCAGTGGATGTGGTATACATGGATTTCAGTAAGGCCTTCGATAAAGTCCCGCACAGGAGACTGGTCAAGAAGGTAAGAGCCCATGGAATCCAGGGTGCCTTGGCACATTGGATACAAAACTGGCTTAGTGGCAGAAGGCAGAGGGTGATGGTCGAAGGTTGTTTTTGTGACTGGAAACCTGTGGCCAGTGGGGTACCACAGGGATCGGTGCTGGGTCCCTTGCTGTTTGTGGTCTACATTAATGACTTGGATATGAATGTAAAGGGTATGATCAGTAAATTCGCGGATGATACTAAAATTGGTAGGGTGGTAAATAGCGAGGAGGGTAGCCTCAGTCTGCAGAACGATATAGATGGGTTGGTCAGATGGGCGGAACAGTGGCAAATGGAATTTAACCCGGAAAAGTGCGAGGTGATGCACTTTGGGGGGTCTAACAAGGCAAGGGAATACACAATGAAGGGAAAGACCCTAGGCAAGACGGAGGGTCAGAGGGATCTGGGTGTGCAGGTACACAGATCCCTGAAGGCGGCGGAACAGGTGGTTAAGGTGGTAAAAAAGGCATATGGGATACTTGCCTTCATTAGCCGAGGCATAGAATATAAGAGCAAGGAGGTTATGATGGAGCTGTATAAAACACTGGTTAGGCCACAGCTGGAATACTGTGTGCAGTTCTGGTCGCCACACTACAGGAAAGATGTGATCGCGTTAGAGAGGGTGCAGAGGAGGTTCACCAGGATGTTACCAGGGCTGGAGCGCTTCAGCTATGAAGAGAGACTGGGCAGATTGGGTTTGTTTTCCTTGGAGCAGAGGAGGCTGAGGGGGGACATGATTGAGGTGTACAAAATTGTGAGGGGCATAGATAGGATGGATGCTGAGGAGCTTTTCCCCTTAGTAGAGGGGTCAATAACTAGGGGGCATAGATTCAAGGTAAAGGGCGGGAGGTTTAGAGGGGATTTGAGAAAGAACTTTTTCACCCAGAGGGTGGTTGGAGTCTGGAACTCACTGCCTGAAAGGGTTGTGGAGGCAGAAACCCTCACAACATTTAAGAAGCATTTGGATGAGCATTTGAAATGCCATAGCATACAAGGCTACGGGCCAAATGCTGGAATATGGGATTAGATTAGACAGGGCTTGATGGCCGGCATGGACACGATGGGCCGAAGGGCCTCTATCCGTGCTGTATTACTCTATGACTCTATGACTCTATGACCTATTTCCCTTAGCAGAGAGATCAATAACCAGGGGGCATAGATTTAAAGTAATTGATAGAAGGATTAACGGGGAGTTGAGGAGAACTTTTTTCACCCAGAGGATGGTGGGGGTCTGGAACTCACTGCCTAAAAGGGTGGTAGAGGCAGAGACCCTCATCACATTTAAAAAGTACTTGGATATGCACTTGAAGTGCCGTAACCTGCAATGCTACGGATGAAGAGCTGGAAAGTGGGATTAGGCTGGATAGCTCTCTCACAACCGGCGCAGTCATGATGGACCGAATGGCCACCTTCTGTGCCGTAAATTTCTGATTATATGATTAAAACAATGGACTTGTATGTGACTGCTGCATTTCAAGTGCTAGAGTCATCCATAATACAACAGATTAAGTTAATGCAGTACTCCCCAAGCCTCTAATCAACTTGAGCCACGTCAATCAGTGGGTTGCACCATTGCACCACACTGGGAAAAGTGTTCTTTAAATAGAACATTTCTTTTCACCAAGACACGTATGGGGAATAAAACACTTGTTTTTAAGAAGGCGATAGTATATTCTTCTGAACTCTCCTGTAATCCTGACTATTAAAACTGATAATCTGTACACTTATCAGTGTCTCTCAGTCGTTCCTGGTTAGTGTAATTTATGGTTTAACACTAGGGTGTCCAAATTCCAGTCCACAGACTACATGGAGCCCACGAGGCTTGGTCATTCAGTTCTATTTGCCCTTATATTTCTTACTTGCTGGTTTGTCCTGTTTAAAATACTGTGGGTCTGGAGCAGAAAGAGATTCCAAATACTGCAGGCACGTGTGTTCATCAGCATTTTCAGCAAAAGAAACATACCGCCTTCACAACAGTGGTTACACATTAAGCTGCCTGGTGCCCCTGATTGGTTAGCCTCAAATTCAGTGAAATCCAACACAGGTGGTTGTTTACTTGTTTGCCATCACAGACTGGATGACTGATTATTTTTAAATGCAATCAGCAAGAGTTCATTTATAAAATTTCTTACATCCTCTGGAGTGCATGTCTTGACTTGTCTAGAATCATGGAATAGTAGAGCACAGGAACAGACCATTCAGCACATCACATTTGCACCAGTGTTTTCCCTCCACAAGCCATCTAGTCTAATCCCACTCACCATATATCTTTTAATATTCCTACTTTTCATCAAATTATAGAATTCCCTTTTAAAATCATATATGATTCCACTTTCAACAATATTTTATGGTGGAAAATGTGTAAAGATTTTTTTTCTAACCTTTTCAATCATTATCTTCAATTTGTGCCTGACCAGTGGAAACAATGTCACTGCTTACCTTATTATAATCCTGCATAACCTTAAAGACCTCTATCAATTAACTGCTTAACATTCTCACCTTTAATGACAAAAGCCCCAACTTCTCAATCTTCTCTTCATAACTATATGCTCTCATCCCTGATAACATTCCAGTGATTTTATACTGCACTTTATCCATTGCCTTTATGCCCCATGAGGTGTCCAAAACTGTACACAATACTCCCAACTGCAGCCTAACACCGTGAATAAGTTCAACGTTACCTCTTTGCTTTTGTACTCTATGCCTCTAGATACAAAACCAGGGGTGCCATTTGCTTTTTCTTAATGTCCTTATCTACTTGCGCTTCCAACATTAATGACCCATGTAGCTCCACCCCAAGATCCCTCTACTCGTCCGTTCCACTTGAAATCCCACAATTGAATGTGCATTCCTTGCCATATTCTTACTTCAAAAATTTATTCTTCACCTATTTCTACATTAAACTGCATCTGCCGCTCATTTGCCCATCGTGTTAGCCTATTTATGTCCTTTTGCAGTCTTTCAAAATCTGTTACAATTTGCCATATCGCCCAATTTGCTCACGCCTTTAATGTAAAAAAAAAAGTGCCACTGGATTTCAATGTGTGTAAATAAGATAGAGCAAATAAAAGCAAACCTCTGTGGAGCACCACTCACCAGATCTTTCTCGTCTCGGACTCTACCAGACATGAAAGGTCTCAATGCTGCATCAAGAACTTGAGGACTCCTTTAGAAACTGAAAAGTCCAGTCCACTGAATGCAGCAAAGCAATCTCCAGCTTACGTTTATTAAAACAGAGCAAAAATACTAATGCAGCTAATTAAATACTCACAAATGGAAGAAGACATTTCTTCACTGATCCAAACTGTCCAAAATATTCCTTGATTTCTTCTGCAAAAATACAGAGAGACACACTTAATCCCAGAATCTACTAAACTCTCAATCAACGTATTAATTAAATTCTGTAAATCACTCTCGACAGGAGCATTGGGCCATCATTTTTTAAAGGCCATTTATTTTTTCCTTCCCCCCCCCCCCTCTCTGTTGACTGCAATATGGCTTTCCCAGTTTAGGAGCATGCTTCCAGGTTTTCGCCAGTGTTGCTCTCCAACCAACAGACTCACCTGCCTTGTCGGGAAATATCTGGCACATTCCATACAACCATGGCTAAGTTTGGGCAGCACGTAATGAATAATAAGCACAAACCCACAATATGCCAGTGTATCCTCAATATTTCTTTGTATAATAAATCATATTTGAACACGCTTATTAACTCAGCCACTGGAATAAACAGGTCTTTTTCCGAGTGGAAGGCAGTGACTAGTGGGGTACCGCAGGGATCGGTGCTAGGACCCCAGCTATTCACAATATATATTAATGATCTAGACGAGGGTACTAGATGTAATATCTCCAAGTTTGCAGACAATACAAAGCTGGGTGGGCGTGTGTGCTGTGAGGAGGATGCAGAGAAACTCCAGTACGATTTGGACAGGTTGGGCGATTGGGCAGATGCATGGCAGATGCAGTATAATGTGGATAAATGCGAGGTTATCCACTTTGGTGGCAAAAACAGGAAGGCAATTATCTGAACGGCAATAGATTGGGAAAAGGGGAAGTGCAAGAAGACCTGGGCGTCCTTGTGCACCAGTCGCTGAAGGTAAGCATGCAGGTGCAGCAGGCGGTTAAGAAGGCAAATGGTATGTTGGCCTTCATAGCGAGAGGATTCGAGTACAGGAGCAAGGATGTCTTGCTGCAGTTGTACAGGGCCTTGGTGAGACCACATCTTGAGTATTGTGTGCAGTTTTGATCGCCTTATCTGAGGAAGAATGTTCTTGCCATGGAGGGAGTGCAGCGAAGATTCACCAGACTGATACCTGGGATGGCAGGAATGACGTATGGAAAGAGATTGGGTCGATTAGGCTTATATTCGCTAGAGTTTAGAAGAATGAGAGGGGATCTCATTGAAACTTATAAAATTCTAACAGGACTAGACAGACTAGATGCAGGAAGGCTGTTCCCGATGGCAGGGGGAGTCCAGAACCAGGGGTCACAGTCTAAGGATAAGGGGTAAGCCATTTAGGACAGAGATGAGGAGGAATTACTTCACCCAGAGAGTGGCGAGACTAGTGGAATTCTCTACCACAGAAGGCAGTTGAGGCCAATTCATTAAATATATTCAAGAAGGAGTTAGATATATTTCTTAAGGCTAAGGGGATCAAGGGATATGGGGAGAAAGCAGGGACCGGGTACTGAATTTGGATGATCAGCCATGATCGCATTGAATGGCGGAGCAGGCTCGAGGGGCCGAATGGCCTACTCCTGCTCCTATCTTCTGTTTCTATGAGGGATTTATAACACATTCCCCTACCATATACTTAATTTATTCCCGATTGTAACAACATTTCCCGAAAGAGCAAATAAGCAACCTTCGCCCAGGCCCCTGTCAATACCACTCGAACAGATTGCTAAAAAGTGCACAGATGCAGTGTGACCGACCCTCCATTTCCTTCCATGTGGGGAGGCACCGAGCTGCCACTCAACAGCGCTCCTGACAGCATAGCCAAGGTCATAAGCGATTTTGAAATTTGCTGACGACACAGAAGTAGGGAGTTTGGCAAACAGCAAGGAAGACTGTAAAAGGCTTGAGGAGGACGTGGACAGTTTAATGGGATAGGCAGACAGGTGGCAGATGTAATTTAATGCAGGGAAGTACAAGTTAATACATTTTGAAAGGAAAAACAAAGGAATGGGAGCATACACTTAATGGAAAGATGTTGAAGGGCGTAGATGAACCAAGAGATCTAGGAGTTCAAAATGCATAATTCACTGAAAGGACAAATACACGTAGATCAGACTGAAGCTTTTTTTTTATTCATTCTTGGGATGTGATCATCGCTGGCACGGATGGCATTTATTGCTCGAGAAAGTGGTGGTGGGCTTTCTTCTTAAACTGCTGCAGTCCGCATGGTGAATGGGCTCCCACAATGCTGTTATGTAGTGAGTTCGAAGATTTTTTTTATTTTTATTCATTGATGGGATGTGGGCGTCGCTGGCTAGACCTGCATTTAGTGCCCATCCCTAATTGCCCTTGAGGAGATGGCGGTGAGCCGCCTTCTTGAACCGCTGCAGTCCATATGGTGTAGGTACACCCACAATGCTGTTAGGAAGGGAGTTCCAGGATTTTGGCCCAGCGACAGTGAAGGAACGGCGATACAGGTCCAAGTCAGGATGGTGTGTGGCTTGGAGGGGAACTTGTAGGTGGTGATGTTCCCATGCGTCTGCTGCCCTTGTCCTTGACCGAACAGCAATATAGGAACGGCGATATTTGTCTGTCAGGCTGGTGCGTCTCTTGGAGGGGAACTTGATGGTGTTCCCATGCACCTGCTGCCGTTTGTCATTCTGGGCAGTGGAGGTCACGGGTTCGAGAGGTGCTACAAAATAAGCCTCGGTGAGTTGCTGCAGTGTATGATGTAGATAATACACACTGCAGCCGGTGGTGGATGTCTGGGCAAATTGCTGATGCCGATCAATTTAAAGAAGGTACAGGAGAATTTTCTTTACGCAGAGGGTTGATGGAGCATGGAATGCTTTACCACAAGGTGTGGCCGAGGCAGAAACCACTTCATCATTTAAAAGAAAAGTGAATAAATAATTAAAGCATGGGAAGATACGGGCCAATGTAGAGAGGGCAATTGGATTAGTTTGGGATTTTTCTAGCAAAGATACAAAGGTCCAAATGGCCACCTTCTGTACTGTAAATGTTTACAGTTCTAACAGCAAGCAAATGTTACAAAGTTACATTTATGATCAAAGAGTGACACACAAAGCAAGTCTATTTAAACAAATGGAGCACGTCACCAAGACTCCGAGTAAATGCACTGCCCAATAAGGTACCAAGCCATACCAGATCAGAAGATCACTAGATACCAACTTAGGAATGCCATTATGCCCACCTCAGCTCATTCATCCTGAAAGAACCTACAATCAGCCTACAAGAGCATCCACTGCTACTTAAACTATTCCACGGTTTTCACCTCCAGTGTTTTACCTATTGTTCATTGCATGAGGTGATCACACTATGTGAAGAACTTCCCAAGATCAGTCCTAAATTTGCCCTTTACCCAGTCTGAATTGGTATTCCATTGTCCTACTCTCTAGTTTAATTTGAAACAATGTTCGGAATCCAACTTTTCTATACTGTTTACTATCTTGTACACCTCTACAAGATCACTTCTCAGGTGAAAAGGCCAAGTTTTTCCAGTAACTCAGTATTTTCACACTGGGAATCAGTCTCATTGCTCTTCTCTGATCCATCGCCAAGCTTAAATGTCTCCTTTGCATCGCAGTAATAAGAATTCGGCACAGTAATCAAGGTGTGGTCTAGACAGTTAATGAGGACAGTTTTGTCTTGTCTTGTAGTCTAGTGCATGGAATAGATCATTTTATTTGCTTTTTTGATTGCTGCTCTGCGGTGATTAAGTCTACTAAACCAGCAGATATCCTCCAACCTCACGTTTGGCTATTTCAAGAGTATTCAAGTCACCCATTGTTTTTCTTCCTACTTTATTTTATTCATTGGATGTGGACGTCGTTGGCAAGGCCCTAATTGCCCTTGAGAAGGAGGTGAACTGCTTTACCATTGCTAGGCCATTTCAAAGGGCACTTAAGAGTCAATCACATTGTTGTGGGTCTGGAGTCACATATAGGCCAGACCGGGCAAGGACAGCAGATTTCCTTCCCTAAAAGACATTAGTGAACCAGATGAGTTTTTAATTAACAATAATCCGGTAGTTTCACGGTCACCATTACTGATACTAGCTTTTTATTCCAGATTTATTTAATTAGCTGAATTTAAATTCCACAGCAAGATTTTAACTCACGTCCCCGAATAATTAATCCAGGCCTCTGAATTACTAGTCTAGTAACATAACCACTATGCTACCATACCCATACTTGTTCATATTAAATTTAATCTGCCGCTAATCTGTACAATGACGTAGTTTGTCATACTGACCAGGAAGGTCAAGGGGCTCAATTTTGATCAGTACCTAGTTAGCTGATCTCAAGTGAGGCAGCAATAGAAATGATAGAATGAGCCTCAGCTTGAGTTGTGAAGCTACAGAATGCACTACCAGTGTTAGTGATTGAAGTAGAGATCACATCAACATTTAATAGGTTAGATAGGTGGTGGAAAGCGACATAAAGGAATATGTGAACGTGGGATAAGGAGTTATGTGGAGGATAAGTATCAACACTTGGGACTCCCGACTCCAGAACGACCGACACTGGGGGGCTCCCGGCTCCAGAGCGACCGACACTTGGGACTCCTGGCTCCAGAGCGACCGACACTGGGGGACTCCTGACTCCAGAGCGACCGACACTGGGGGGCTCCCGACTCCAGAATGGCCGACACTGGGGGGCTCCCGACTCCAGAACGACCGACACTGGGGGACTCCCGGCTCCAGAGCGATCAACAGCTGGGACTCCTGAATCCAGAGTGACCGACACTGGGGGATTCCCGGCTCCAGAGCAACTAACGCTTGGGTCTCCTGACTCCAGAGCAACCAACATTTGGGGGGGGGGGCTCCTGGATCCAGAGCAACCAACACTGGGGGGCGGGCTCCTGGATCCAGAGCGACCAACATTGGGGGACTCCTGGTTCCAGAGCCACCGAAACTGCGGGGAAGGACTCCCGGATCCAAAGCAATTAACTGGATTCCTGGCTCCAGAGCGACCGAGAATTGGTGGGGTGGGGGGACTCCCGGCTCCAGAGCGACCGACACTTAGGGAATCCTGAATAGAGCAGCGGAAGTGAAAACACTGGAATCGTTTGAGAAACAATAAGATACTGTAAGGGGAAGGGGATAGAAAGATGGGCTAAATTTTGGCTGGATGAATGATGACCTCCCTTCACCTTTAATGGTAATGTACCCTTGGAACTGAACCCGGAGGTGGGGAGACAATCCGTGTTGATGCTGACCTTCTGGCACCAGAAAACCATTCATCCAGGGGATATAATATTGTAATATAAACAATAGGTAAATAAATGAAGGGGGGGGGGGGAAAGAGGTTGCCAGTCCCGCTGCTCAGCCCGCCAGTTCACTAAAAAAAAAACCTCCATTAAAACATTTTCTCACAAAGGCGAGCGATAAATAGATAGACACAGCGGCGCCACTCACTACTGGCCAGAGTCCAGGGGATCCGAGAGACGAAAATCTCGAAGATTTTTCTGGAGGAAGAAGAAGCGCCTGCTGCCGCCGCCATCGCACTGACCCCTGACCTTCCACCCGCCGCCGCCTCCTGACCAAAAGAAAATACAGCAGGACGGCTTCAAAAATCGGCCACGTTTCCGTCACGACTCGTTTTTAAAGAAAAAAACCGCATTATATTTGTTTAAAAAAAATCTAATAGTGTATATATGTGACCGCCTGGCTGTGTTTGAGCCCCGGTTGGTGGCGGTGTGGGGAAAATGGCCGCCTGTCTGTTGGAGCAGGGCGAAGATGTCTTCAGAAGACTCTTCAAATATTACAAGAGGCGCAAACCGCCGCCCGACCTCTCCGCGGTGATTGACTTTTCCACAGCCCAAAAGAATTTTCAAGTAAGTGCGCTGAATTCGGGCTCGCTTCTCTCTGCAAATGTCGAGTCTTTTTTTTTAAAAAACAGTCAGGGAAAGTTGCATTTCTATAGCATCCTTGCTGCAACTGTACTGTTTCTTCTCCTTCTTGGGCAGTCCCTGGGAACCGAGGATGACTTGCTTCCACATTAAAAATGAGTTCTCAGGTGACTGATGAGTCCAATGCGGGACCTACAGTCTCCGTCACAGGTGGGGCAGACGGCGGGTGGGTGGGTTGACTTGCGCTCGGCTTCCGCTTGCTCCCGGCGAAGAGACTCGAGGTGTTCGGTGCCTTCCCGGATGCTTCTCCTCCACTTTGTGAGGTCTTGGGCCAGGGATTCCCAGGTGTCGGGGATGTTGCACTTTTTCAAGTAGGCTTTGAGGGTGTCCTTGAAGTGTTTCATTTAAATATATTCAAGAAGGAGTTAGATCTGTTTCTTAAGGCTAAGGGGATCAAGGAATATGGGGAGAAAGCAGGGACAGGGTACTGAATTTGGATGATCAGCCATGATCGCATTGAATGGCAGAGCAGGCTCAAGGGGCCAAATGGCCTACTCCTGCTCCTATCTTCTATGTTTCCTCTGCCCACCTGGGGCTCTCTTGCCGTGTCGGAGCTCCGAGTAGAGCGCTTGTTTTGGGAGTCTCGTATCGGGCATGCAGACGATGTGACCCGTCCATCGTTGACCGAAACGTACGAGAGCATAGGCCTTACACTAAACATCCGTAAGACAAAGGACCTCTACCAACCTGCCCCCACCACACAGTACTGCCACCCGATTATCAAAATCCACGACAAGGCCTTGGACAACGTGGACCACTTTCCATACCTCGGGAGCCTACTGTCAACAAGGGCAGACGTCGATGACGAAGTCCAACACCGCCTTCAGTGTGCCAGTGCAGCCTTCGGTCGCCTGAGGAAGAGAGTGTTTGAAGACCAAGACCTCAAACCCGGCACCAAGCTCATGGTCTACAGAGCAGTAGTAATACCCACCCTCCTGTATGCCTCAGAGACATGGTCCATGTACAGCAGGCACCTTAAAGCAGTGAAGAGGTACCACCAACGCTGCCTCCGCCGGATCCTGCAAATCCATTGGCAGGATAGGCGCACCAATGTCGGTGTTCTCGCTCAGGCCAACAGCATACAACTGTACAGGGCCTCGGTGAGACCACACCTGGAGAACCATGCACAGTTTTGGTCTCCTTATCTCAGGGAGGATATACCTGCCTTGGAGCTGCGATGCAACTTAGGTTCACCAGATTGATTCCTGGGGTGAGGGGGCTGTCCTGTGAGGAGAGATTGTATAGAATGGGCCTATACTCTCTGGAGTTTAGAAGAATGAGAGGTGATCTCATTTGAGACGTACAAGATTCTGAAGTGGATTCACCAGGTAGATGCTGAGAGGTTGTTTCCCCTGGCTGGAGTGTCTAAAACTAGGAGAGCATAGTCTCCGAATAAGGGGTAGCACATTTAAGACTGAGATGAGGAGGAATTTCTTCACTCAGAGGGTTGTGAATCTTTGGAATTCTTTCCCCCAGAGGGCTGTGAATGCTGAATCACTGAGTATATTCAAGGCTGAGATCGATAGCAATTTGGTCTCTGGGGGAATCAAGGGATATGGAGATCGGGCGAGAAAGTGGAGTTGAGGTTGATGATCAGCCATGATCTTATTGAATGGCAGAGCAGGCTCGCGGGGCTGTATGGCCTACTCCTGCTCCTATTTCTTATGTCCTGCAAGGGTCTGTTGATAGAAGATTTGCATTTCTTGGCTCAGCTGGTTGCACTCCTGCCTTTGGGTCAGGAAGGATGTGGGTTTCGAGTCCAGCGCACATAATCTAGGCCGGCACTCCAGTGCAATACTGAGGGAGTGTTGCACTGTCGGAGGTGGTTTCCTGTGGATGGGATGTTAGAAAGAAAGACTTGCATTTGTATAGTGCCTTTCACGATCACCGGACGTCTCAAAGTGCTTTACAGCCAATGATTGTACTTTTTGAAGTGCAGTCACTGTTGTAAAGTAGGAAACGCAGCAGCCAATTTGTGCACAGCAAGCTCCCACAAACAGCAATATGATAATGACCAGATAATCTGTTTTAGTGATGCTGATTGAGGGATAAATATTGGCCAGAACACCGGTGAGAACTCCCCTACTCTTCTTAGAAATAGTGCTGCGGAATCTTTTACATCCACCGGAGAGAGCAGACGGGGCCTCAGTTTAACATCTCATCCGATTCGGATTCGGAGGTGAGAGTGCTACCCACTGAGCCACAGCTGTTCATGGGAGAAAGGAGCTTTGGAGATTGCTTCAAAGCTTCATGCCTCCACATCATGAGACACAAGTCAGTTGAGTTCAAATTTTTCATGTCCCCACTACATTTGAGACATTTATGTGTCAGTCAGTGGCTTATGCTCTTGCCTCAGAGTCAGAAAGTTGTGGGTTCTAAGTCCCACTCCAGAGACTGGAGCACATAAATCTAGGCTGACGCTCCAGGGCAGTGCTGAGGGAGTGCTGCACTGTCGGAGGTGCCGTCTTTTGTACGAGTCGTTAAACCGAGGCCCCGTCTGCTCTCTCTCAGGTGGACATCAAAGTTCCCATAGCACTATTTCGAAGGAGAGCAGGGGAGTTCTCCTCAGTGTCCCGGCCAATATTTATCCTTCAATCAACATCACTAAATCAGATTGTCTGGTCATTATCACATTGCTGTTTGTGGGAGCTTGCTGTGTGCAAATTGACTGCCATGTTTCCTATATTACAACAGTGACTACACTTCAAAGTACTTCATTGGTTGTAAAGTGCTTTGGGAGGTCCGGTGGTCGTGAAAGGCACTACATAAATGTAAGTATTTTTCTTTGATAAGTCACAGAAGTAAGTTGGGTTGAAACTTTTCATGTCCCCACTTCATGTGAGACACTTACAGACAAAACTGGATGGGAGGCAGCCCTCGTCAGGCACCCGTACTTGGTTGTAGGACAATTTTGTTTCTTTCCTACCCTGGTATTTTAATGTATTTCCTCTCTGCACAACATTCACAGGAGCTATCATTTTGGAGTGTCTGTGTAATTTATTTATTTAACTGAAGAATAATGGACCATTTCTATGGTCAAATCACTGAAATAAGGTTAGGTTTGTTTCTCTTTCCCCAAAAGACTGGGTGCAGGGTCAATTGAAATTTTCAAGACCGATCAACAAATTTTTATTCGGTAAGGGTATTGCGGGATATGGGTAAATGGGGTTGAGGTGCAGATCCGGCATGATCTAATTGAATGGCGGAAGAGGCTCGAGGGGCTGAATGGCCTACCCCCGTTCTTAAATTCTGATGTGGAGGTATTAGTTGTTGGATTGTTGTGCTATTATTTAAAAAAATCATCAACTGAAGCCATGACTGCTTCCCCTGATCCTAATCTGTCCCCATGTCTGAGTTTGGACCCAGATTGTGAACCCGCTGACATGAAGAGTTGTTTTCAGAGTTGCCAACTCTGGTTGAATGTATTCCCGGAGGTTTCATCGCATTTCCTCCGACCCCCCACGCTCCCGCCATTGGTCATCTAACACGTCCATCCTAACGGCGCACTGCCTTCCCACGGCCAATTGGAAAGCAAATAGACTCTTCATTGCCCAATTGGATGATTCTTGACTGCCAGTCAAAGAGCCTTTTTTTCTTCCCATCTCAAATCTTTTTATAATAAACAGAAGTTTTCAAAGAAAACCACACAGTTGATGATTTTTCTCCCTGGGTTTGCTCACAACAGTGTCCTGGAGATTAATCTTCAATTCCTGGAGACTCCAGGCCAATCCAGGAGGGTTGGCGAGCCTAGTTGGTGTAGCTTTTTCTTTTGTGGAGGGTGCCATATGCTGACTGTGACTTGGCAGAAGTGTGACTAGAATCCCTAGCAGGTGCTATGGTTTTTCCAGGTTCCATAACTACAGAGTGGCATTTGGCTCAATTTGAAGTCATGGCCCCTGCTGTGACATTTAAGGGGAAATTTTCCTTTAGGTGATATCACCAACACCGCTTAGTGGGGCGGTAAGACAATTGCTGCCTTTAGTGAAAAGAACAACATTTACAGAGTCTTCTATTTTCTTTTATAAAATGCCTGAAAGGGTGGTAGAGGCAGGAACCCTAACCACATTTAAAAAGTACTTGGATGTGCCCTTGGGATGCTCTAACCTGCAGGGCTTCGGACCAAGAGCTGGGAAGTGGGATTAGGCTGGATAGCTCTTTGTTGGCCGGCGCGGACACGATGGGCCGAAATGACCTCCCTTCCATGCTGTAACTTTCTATGATTCTATGAGGTACTCCTAGATTATCTTTTAACTAGAGGCGACATGAGGTAAAACTGTTTGCACAACGGGTGGTTAGGATTTGGAATAAACTGCCTGACAGGGTGGTGGAAACAGATTTGATAGTAGCCTTCTAAAGGAAGTTGGATAAATACTCGGAGGAGGAAAAAATTGCAGGAATGTGGGGGAAATAGCGGGAAGTGGGACTAACTAAGCTAACCTTCGAAAGAGCCGGCACAGACTCGATGGGCCAAATGGCCTCATTCTGTGCTATACTAATCTATGACCTGTTTCTTACCTCAAAGATATTTGAAATGCACCTCAGTATTTCTGTATGAGTAGGCTTTCTACAGCAGTGTGTTGCTGCTCTTTTGTAGGGCTACTTTTAGATGTGTGTTTTTTGTATCCGTTCCCATGCATCATATTGCTGCAAAGAGTATAAACTTGACAGTCCCAGCACCTGAACCGCGACCGGCAAAATAAACCACACGGAAGAGAATAAATTGAAAGTAGCGAACCAACATTGATGTTCATCTGCATGACTGGGGGCAAGTTAATGGTCCTCATAAATAAACTGCTATGCTGGTCCTGGTATGAAGCACCATTCACAACATTTTTTATATTCGTTCATGGGATGTGGGCGTCACTGGCAAGGCCAGCATTTATTGCCCATCCCTAATTGCCCTTGAGAAGGTGGTGCTGAGCTGCCGCCTTGAACTGCTGCAGTCCATGTGGTGAAGGTACTCCCACAGTGCTGTTCGGAGGGAGTTCCAGGATTTTGACCCAGCGACGATGAAGGATCGGCGATATATTTCCAAGTCAGGATGGTGTGCGACTTGGAGGGGAGCTTGCAGGTGATGGTGTTCCCATGCGCCTGCTGCCCTTGTCCTTCTGGTTGGTAGAGGTCGTGGGTTTGGGAGGTGCTACCGAAGAAGCCTTGGCGAGTTGCTGCAGTGCATCTTGTAGATGGTACTCACTGCAGCCACGGTGCGCCGGTGGTGGAGGGAGTGAATGTTTAAGGTGGTGGATGAGCTGCCAATCAAGTAGGCTGCTTTGTCCTGGATGGTGTCGAGCTTCTTGAGTGTTGTTGGAGCTGCACTCATCCAGGCAAGTGGAGAGTATGCCATCACACTCTTGACTTGTGCCTTGTAGATGGTGGAAAGGCTTTGGGGGATTGAAATAAAGAATAGATTTGCCTTTCTAATCTAGGCTTTATTAACTTAAAAATCCTGTAGCACATCTTCAACACCCAGTCCCAACTAAAGGCTGGAAAGAACTGAATTTAAGATGGCCACCACAAATCACATGACATCAACTACCAATGAGATTACAGCATATATCCCAAGGCAGGAAACAAACAACCAATCACAATACTTCTTACTAAACATAAAGAATAATCACCACATTCACCCCTCCTTTTAAAATATACTCCAACCTAAATAACCTTTACAATTTATAATTAATTATTTACAACTAAAACTATGCACAGACAAAATAAAACTATTCAACATGACACAATACTAAGTGAGCAACAACAAATAGTAACATTGCACATAAGTATTAAGTATCTCTCAACTAAAACAATAATATATTTCAACAATTTTAAAACATTATCAATTTAAAAGTCCATTTTCAATCGGTCGACCGGATATCTTGTTCGTGTCGACCTTCTTAACCTTGGTGAAATTCCTTGCCCTCCCACACCAGGAGACACAGAAGTATCTTCTGCAGGAAGGCTATCCATATCCCGATTTTCAACGGTTTCCGGATTAGAAATCCCATCAGGAGGTAAACTGGGACGGTCATGAACATCCATCGAGGGCTGACTAATAGAAGTATAATTATCTGCAGTCGGATTGGAAATATTCGTAGTATCTGTAACAGCATCCACATTATCTGAATCATGACTATTGTTAATATCCTCAGAAGAGGGCTGGCCACCACAAGGAGCCAAGTCTTTAATTGAAACGGTACTTTCTTTCCCATCTTGGAATCGAATATGAGCATATTGGGAATTTGCCTCCAACAGCTCCACCTCCTCCACTAAAGGATCATATTTTGACAATCTAACATGGCGTCGAAGCAGCACCGGTCCCTGCATAGTAAGCCATGAAGGTACCGAATATCCCGTAGTAGATCTCCGCGGATAGTTAAAGAGCCTTTCATGGGGGGGTCACATTAGTAGCCGTTGAAAGCAATGATCTAATGGAATGCAGGGCATCAGGCAGTACCATTTCCCACTGTGTATTCTTAAGGTTCCGGGATGTCAAAGCCAACATAACTGCCTTCCAGATCACCCCATTGTACCGTTCGCACTGTCCATTACCCTGGGGATTATACGGGGTAGTTCTGCTAGTAGAAATTCCCCGACTCTGAAGGTATTCCTTCAACTGGGAAGACATAAAAGAACTTCCCTGATCCGAATGGATATACGCAGGCATCCCAAAGATGACAAAAAGTTGAGTCAGACATTTGATAACTGTAGCAGCTGACACATCTGCGCAAGGAAAAGCAAAAGGGAACCTTGAAAACTCATTCACAACAGTAAATATATATCGGTTTTGAGTAGTTGAAGGAAGAGGCCCCTTAAAATCGACGCTCAAACGTTCAAAAGGAGAAGTAGCCTTTATAAGATGAGCTCGTTGAGGCTTAAAGAAATTCGGTTTACACCGAGCACAGATAGAACATGATGAAGTCATCCGCTTGACGTCTTCAACTGAAAAGGGCAAATTCTTACTGCGTACGAAGTGTATCATCCTTGTAACCCCAGGATGGCATAAGGCATTGTGAAGATTAATAAGCGTATCTCCGTGAATCACAGAACAATAAGCCCTCGACAGCGCATCAGCAGCAACATTATCCTTCCCCGGACGATAAACTAGATCAAAATGGTAACATGCCAACTCAATCCTCCACCTCATTATTTTATCATTCTTAATCTTTCCAAAATGTTTGACATCAAACATAAAGGACACAGACTTTTGATGAGTTACCAATGTAAAATGTCGCCCCGATAAATAATGTCTCCATTTACGCAGTGCTTCTACTATTGCATACGCCCCTTTCTCTATTGAAGAATGCCTTTTTTCACTATTGTTCAAGGTACGTGAGAAAAAGGCCACAGGTCTTCCATTTTGGTTCAGAGTAGCCCCAATTGCAAAATCAGAAGCGTCCGTCTCAATCACAAAAGGAACCTGCTCATCAATAGAATGCACAACTGCTCCAAGGATATCCTTTTTAAAATTATCAAAACACGTCCTGGCCTCCCATGATAGAGGATATGTCGTAACCCGAATAAGAGGCCGGATCTTCTGTGAAAAATTTGCAATCCAATTAGAATAGTAAGAAAACAGTCTAACAACTCGTTGCAAAGCCTTAGAATTAGTAGGACAAGGTAAATCAATCAATGGTCGCAGACGTTCTGGGTCTGGTTTAATCTTGTTTCCCGAGATAATGTACCCCAGTAGATTTACCTCAGTGGTCGAAAAGGTACACTTTATTGAAAGTTAAACCAACTTTTTCTGCAGCTTGAAGGAATCTTTCTAAATTAGAATCATGCTCCACCCTTTATTTGCCACACACCGTGATGTCGTCTAAGTATGAAAAGGTGTCAGAGAGAGAGTTATCACTTTTAAAAGCATCCATTGCCCGTTTGAAAACAAGCAACACCATTAGTAACACCAAATGGTATTCGGCAAAACTGATACAGCTTTCCACCAGCCTCAAAGGCCGTATATGGTTGATCCTTCTTAACAATAGGAATCTGATGATAAGCACTCTTTTTAGGTCAATAGTGCTAAAAACCTTATACTGAGATACTTTATTGATAAGCTCATCAATCTTAGGCAAAGGGTACGCATCTAATTGAGTATACCTATTAATAGTTTGGGAATAGTCTATCACCATTCGTTTCTTATGTCTCTCGTTAGTCGTGACAACTACCTGTGCCCGCCAAGGCGAACAACTAGGTTCAATGATTCCTTCCAATAAGAGACGTTGAACTTCAGAATTAATAAATTCTCTATCCTGACTGCTATACCTTCTTGACTTGGTAGCAATTGGCTTACAATCCGGCATCAAATTGGAAAAAAGTGATAATGGAGAAATGGATAAAGAGGTTAATCCACAAATAGATAAAGGTGGCTTAGTCCCTCCAAATGAAAGACTGAGAGACTCGTGTAACTGAAGCACATCATGACCAATCAAAATATCCGCACAGAGATTAGGCAAAACAGATAGGCGTATATCAGTATACGTATTACCTAGAAGAATCAATTTCACAAGGCAACAACCAGCTACTTGTGAAGTGAGAGTCGTCTGAGCCATACACACCTGATAGGAAACAGGCGAAATTTTCAAATGCTTCTCCTTTGCAAACTGAAGACTTATAAAACTCTCGGTACTGCCCGTATCTATAAGGGCCTTCACTTCCAACCCATTAACTTGGGCCGTAACTATAGCTTTGTTTAGGCCATGAGCAAATGCAGCAGAAATTGATGCAATAAACGCCCTATCTAAAGGCTGAATAGTCACAGAGGAGGTAATTGAACCTGATGATTTACACACACGTGCGTAATGACCTCTCTTGCCGCATTTACTACACACAGCCTCCCGAGCAGGACACTTCAGACGACGGTGCCGGACGTTCCCACAAAAATAACACTTCTGAATCCTAGAGGCAACAGCCGCTGAAGTAGAAACTGTTTCAGAATCTAGTAAACCACTCCTATTAAGTCCACATAATTCCTTTTCATCCGGAACTGCCGAAACCACAGTCACAGGCCGATTAAAAAGAGCATAAGAATCCGAACTTCTCTGAGCCACATCCAATGTAGAAGCTTGCTCAAAAGCACTCTTAAGATCCAAAGTCTTATTTTCTAACAACCGCTGACGAATTGATCTAGACAGTAATCCATTAATAAAAGCATCCCGTACCGATTCTTCCTTATATTCTTCAGCCGTCACGGCCTTATAATTACAGTTAACAGTAAGGCACCGAAGTGCTTGTAAATAAGTATCCAAAGATTCTCCCACCTGCTGCCTACGGGCAGATAGAAGGTGATGTGCAAATACCTCATTCTTTGGTTTAACAAAAATCTTTTCCAATGTAGAAATAGCCACTTCGTAAGTTTTACAGTCCAAAATATACTTATACACATCCGGAGCAATGTAGTTGATCAGCATATTCAGCTTATTTAGAGACTCTTGATCCAACACGCCCAAAAAGTTTTTAAATGTACAATACCAGTGTTTCCATTTATCATCCACTCCTGCAGAATTAGGGTCAGCATTGAATCGTTCTGGTTGAAGATATCGCTCCATTCTGACATAAAGTTAATAAATTGAAATAAAGAATAGATTTGCCTTTCTAATCTAGGCTTTATTAACTTAAAAATCCTGTAGCACATCTTCAACACCCAGTCCCAACTAAAGGCTGGAAAGAACTGAATTTAAGATGGCCACCACAAATCACATGACATCAACTACCAATGAGATTACAGCATATATCCCAAGGCAGGAAACAAACAACCAATCACAATACTTCTTACTAAACATAAAGAATAATCACCACAGGGATAAGGAAGCGAGACACTCGCTGTAGAATACCCAGCCTCTGACCTGCTCTTGTCACCACAGTATTTAAGTGGCTGGTCCAGTTAAGTTTCTGGTCAATGGTGTCCACCAGGATGTTGATAGTGGGGAGTTCGGCGATGGTAATGCCATTGAATGTCAAGGGGCAGTGGTTAGATTCTCGCTTGTTGGAGATAGTCATTGCCTGGCACTTGTGTGGCACGAATGTTACTTGCCACTTATCAGCCCAAACCTGAATGTCATCCAGGTCTTGCTGCATGCGGGCATAGACTGCTTCATTGTCTGAGGAGTTGCGAATGGAACTGAATACTGTGCAATCATCAGCGTACATCCCAACTTCTGACCTTATGATGGAGGGAAGGACATTGGAGCAGCTGAAGATGGTTGAGCCTAGGATACTGCCTGAGGAACTCCTGCAGTGATGTCCTGGGGCTGAAATGATTGACCTTCAACAACTACAACCAACTTCCTTTGTGGTAGGTATTCCAGCCAGTGGAGAGTTTTCCCCCTGATTCCCATTGACTTCAATTTTACTCTGATTCCTTGATGCCACACTCAGTCAAATGCTGCCTTGATGTCAAGGGCAGTCACTCTCGCCTCACCTCTGGAATTCAACTCTTTACCAAGGCTGTAATGATGTCTGGAGCCAAGTGGTCTTGGCGGAACCCAAACTGAGCATCGGTGAGAAGGTTGTTACTTGATAGCTCAACGACACCTTCCATCACTTTGCTGATGATTGAGAGTAGACTGATGGGATGGTAATTGGCTGGATTGGATTTGTCCTGCTTTTTGTGGACAGGACATACCTGGGCAGTTTTCCACATTGTTGGCTAGATGCCAGTGTTGTAACTGTACTGGAATAGCTTGGCTGGAGGCGGGGCTAGTTCTGAAGCACAAGTCTTCAGCATGACAGCTAGGATGTTGTCATGGCCCATAGCCTTTTCTGTACCCAGTGTGCTCAGCCATTTCTTGATATCACGTGGAGTGAATCAAATTGGCTGAAGACTGGCTTCTGTGATGGTGGGCACCTCAGGAGGAGGCCGATATGGATCATCCACTCAGCACTTCTGGATGAAGTTGGTTGCAAATGCCTCAGCCTTGTCTTTTGTAACATATGTAACCAAAGGGCATAACACAAATTTGTCAAAATTATATTTACCTGTTTTATTTGTCGTATCGCACTAGGAGCAATGTGGTGTCCTCTACCGACATCATAGAAATTACAACACGGAGACAGGCTATTTGGCTCAATCAGTCTGTATCAGTGTTTACCCTCCACGTAACCAGATAGTTCTAATCACATTTACCTACCCTGTTCCCATATCACTTCACCCTCTCTTCCTTCATCCGCCTGTCCAATCTAATCTTGAATGTTAATATAGTTTCCGCCTCAATCACTAACACCTGGAAGTGAATTCTGCAGCCTCGCAAGTTCTGTGTAAAGAAGTTTCTCTTGCTCTCTGTTCTAAACATTCTACATTTAATCTTTTATCTATGGCCCCCCTAGACCCGTCAACTGCTGGAAACAGTCTGCTTTCGTCTACCCTGTCCCATTCTTTCATAATTTTAAACACTTCTGTTATGTCGGCTTGTAGTCTGCATTGTTCTAACAAAAAGAGCCTCAATTTTTCAAGTCTTTCTCTGTATTTGTATTGCCTCATACCAGGCTGCATCCTAGTGAATCTGCGCTGTGCCCTCCCGAAAGCCTCAGTCTCCTTCCAATAATGTGGAGCTCAATACTGGATACAGTGCCGAGGACTTACTGAGATTTTATATTGGCTCATCATCAGGCTTGTGTTGACTGAATATTTACATCTAAAGGTCTATAATTAAATCCAATGTCTTGTACATAAGTCCTTTCCTCATTTTCTCAATTATCCATCATAAAATTCATCGATCTAGCCACTTAATTTTGTGCTGATCCCTTTGCATAGCATCAATCAGCAACTGGAATTTATAGAGTGCCTTTAACCTAGGGTGCTTCACAGAGGAGAGATGGATGCTGAGCCCATAGTGGAAGAGTTAGGAAAAATGACTGAAAGCATGGTCAGAAAGGCAGTTTTGAGGGAGGCTTTTGTAAGCAGTGAGAGAAGCGGCACAAGATGGACCGAGGCCCAGAGAGTAGAGTTGAGGGGGCTCTGCCACTATTAGTGGAGGGGATGCAAAGGATGCCAAAGTCAGGGCTGAAGAGCACATTCTGAAATACAGGGCTGGAGGAAGTGGCAGAGATCGGATGGGGCAAGGCTGTGGAGCTATTTGTAAATGAGGGTTTGAATTTGATGCGTTATGGTATAAGTAGCTAATGGAAGGTGGGCATGATGGGCAAGCTGGAGAGGATGTGGGCACATGAGCTTTGGACGAGTTGGGGTTTGTGTAGGGTGGCGCTCAGGAGGCTAGTAAAGATATTTTTGGAGAAGTTAAGTCTTGAGGTAACAAAAGTGTGGATAAAGTTTTTGGAGAGGTGTGTGGATCACGGTGACGGTGTGGTGTGGATCACGGCGACGATGTGTGGATCACGGTGATGGTGTGTGGATCACGGTGAGGTGTAGTGTGGATCAAGGTGACTGTGAGGTGGTGTATTGTGGATCATGGTGATGGTGACCGAGGTGTGTGGATAACGGTGAGGTGGTTGATGGGATGCGGGCAGAGGCAGGCTGTATTGTACAAGTGGAAGGAAGCGAGCTTGGTGATGGATAAGATGCACTGCTTGAAGCACCCCTTGGGATCGAACACTCTCTGGTTCAACCTAAGAAAGCTGCCAGCGAGGAGATTCAAGTCGAGGACAATGGTATAAAGTTTTTGACAGAGACCAAATAAATGTCTTGTTATATAAAAACAGAAAATGCTGGAAATACTCAGCAGGTCAGGCAGCATCTGTAGAGAGAAACAGAGTTAATGTTTCAGGTCGATGACCTTTCATCTTGTTCTTGATGTTCCATGGGAGGACATTTTGGCTCGTCATAACTTTGTCAAACAGTCTGATGACACAGTGGTTGAGAGAGAGAACTGTGGATGGCATCAGCATACATATGGAAATGACCACATGGCGACAGATAATGTCATCAAGGGGCAATATTTTTTTTCTTTGTTCTTGGGATGAGGGAAATGGTGATGAGCAATGTCTGCCGTAAGCCGCACTGCCTCCTGCGCGGCCTGCCTCCCCCAGTGCGTGGCCCATTCAAATTTTTGTGCATGCGTGGTGCGTACGATGTAAAAGCCCGTGAGCGGGTTGCGCAGGACCTTGTAGATGTCTGCGCAGCTTAGCGGGAAGCTTGGTGACGAGGCTGAGTTCATTGGTACAGGAAACTTTCTGGTATCCTGCACTGATGGGACCGAGCTGGTGCCGTTAGATCAAAACTGCCGTATAAATCAGCGCTAATGTTAAAACATACAGAGCTTTTCAGCTCCGTGTGAATCAACAAACCCTGCTGCTTAGCAACAGCTTCAAAACAGTCGGCTGCAACTGCAAGCGTCTCTAGCTGAAGCTGTTGCTTAGCTACAGACCTTGCAGAGCCTGACTTGGGGGGGGAAAAAAGCAACGAGAAGTAAAAAAATTTATAGAAAATGGCTCTTGAATTTTGCCGGTAGATAGAGCTTTCCGGACTTTTAACTTCCGGTTAAACAAAAGTTTCCTGTAGTTGTCCGGAGAAGGTGGTCATGGGCCTTTTCTGTAATCTGCTGCAGTTCTTGTGGCGAAGGTGCTGGCATGATGGTGTTGATGGGGAATCCCAGAGACAATGAAGGAACAGCAGTATATGTCCAAGGCAGGATGGTGTGGGGATGGGGAAGCTCCTCTTGCCTTTCTCAGTGGTCGAGGTTGCAGTGGAGAGAGGTGTTGTCACTGTATTCTCGGTGAGTTACTGCAGTGCATCCTTCAGATGAACAGATCAAACTAAATTCTCAGTTCAGTGTTGTGGCTGCATCCACCAGGCTAGTGATGAGTAAATGCATCGCACTTCTGACTTAAACCTTGTAGTTGGTGAAGAAGCTTTCACGGCTCAGGAGGTGAGTGTTTATAATCCTGACTTTTTACAGCACTAAAAACATCTGACCTCATCAACTTTCACTGCCTCTAAACGTGAAATAGTTTGCGAAAGCATACACTAGAAATGTGCCCACAGAGATCAGTGTTCTAAAGCAGTAACCTCTCTAAGCTTGCTCCAGCAGTTCACCTATATTCTGTAAGCAATCTTTCAATAGCAACCTAATACAGCGCTTGTCATTTTCCATATAAACCTGTGTAGGTAGATAGCTGGACAAAGGTGATTGGGAACATGGCTTGTGTCTTTTGTTTGGTTTGCTTATTCCCTACTTTTTGCTGTGAGTTTAAAGCAATGTAGCTTCTCCATGATCGGTTCCAATATACAGCTACCACAGCCTCCGATCAAGGTAATAGTTATTTAGGGCTTCTTTTCAAATGGAAATACATTCTGCCCCACCTCTCTATAGTGTCCTTCATTTGTAACTTTCTTTTTGTACACCGATAGAAGGCAGTGCTGTGTCTTTAAAAAAAATCCTAAGTCTGGCTAATAGGCTGTAGAATATGCTAGCTTTCCTAAAAGCAGCTAAGAGAATGGTATTCTATCACTTTATCTGAATGTTAAGGAACAAGTGTGCAAGTCATGCTTAATTAATTTCCTACTTATTAGCAATTATATACATACCGCTGTTTGTGAACAAAGGAGAAGGGGCTATACGGATGGTGTTAACTAGGATCAGAAAATGTCGCTCACCGGGCGCTGAATTCCAGATTTGAAAAACGACCTGAGGAGGCAACAGCAACTCAACAGCTTGCAATTAATGATTATCCTTCCAAACCCAATTTTTCATTTACCTTCTGCTACATCTGCTCCTTTGTGTCCTGTTGTTTTCCCTCCTACTTTGTACCAGAGGGTTTTTGTGAGCGGTGGGGGGGGGGGGGGAATTGTTGAAGTAAGTTACCTGGGCCTTTCCAAAGTTCATTTAAGCGACTGTCAAACGGGTCATACTGCAATTTGTGTTTTTCCCTTCCAAAAGAAAGACTTGCATTTCTATAGCGCCTTTCACGTCCACCGGACATCCCAAAGCACTTTACAACCAATGAAGTACTTTTTTTTGAAGTGGAGTCACTGTTGTAATGTAGGAAACACGGCAGCCAATTTGCGCACAGCAAGCTCCCACGAACAGCAATATGATAATGACCAGATAATCTGTTTCAGTGATGTTGCTTGAGGGATGAATATTGGCCCCAGGACACCGGGGAGAACTCCCCTGCTCTTCTTCGATATAGTGCAATGGGATCTTTTACGTCCACCTGAGTGAGAACGTCTCATCCAAAAGACGGCCCCTCCGACAGTGCAGCACTCCCTCAGCACTGCACTGGGAGTGTCAGCCTAGATTTTGTGCTCCAGTCTCTGGAGTGGGACTTAATCCACAACCTTCTGGCTCAGAGGCGAGAGTGCTACCCACTGAGCCACTGACACTGTAGTTTAACTTGTTATACTTCTGGCCTCTTGTGCACCCCCCACTTCTTTCGCCCCGCTATTGGTGGCCGTGCCTTCAGCCGTCTAGGTCCTAAACTCTGGCATTGCCACCCCCAAACCTCTCCGCCTCTCCACTTCTCTCTCTCCTCCTCTTAATACGCGGCTTAAAACGACGTCTTTCACCTGTCTTAATGTCTCCTTTCTTGGCTCGTTGTCGACTTCTGTCTGATTACGCGCCTGTGAAGTGCCTTGGGAGGTTTTACGACGCTAAAGGCACTATATAAATGCAAGTTGTTGTTCCAAATGCAGGCCCACAAAGAAAGTGAAATATAAAAGTGTTACTTCTGGTTTTGACATATAGAAACATCTTTCCCCACAGAACTGTCCCTTGCAAGTCCCTAACTATAATCTTCCAAAGTTCTCTCGATTCATGAACCATTCCTTTAGATTGGAAAATTGCGCATGTCACTCTGCTATTTAAAAATGGTGAGAGAGGAAAACCTTGGAATTATGGACCAGTTAGCCTAACATCTGTTGTCAGGAAATTGCTAGAGTCTATAATTAAGGATAGAGTGACTGAACACCTCGCAAATGTTCAGTTGATCAGAGAGAGAGCCAGCATGGATTAGTGAAAGGCAAGTCACAAACCTGATTGAATTTTTTGAGGTGGTGACTAAAGTAGTGGACAGGGGAATGTCTATGGATGTTATTTATATGGACTTCCAGAAGGCATTTGATAAAGTCCCACAAAAAGAGACTGTTAACTAAGGTAGAAGCCCACGGAATTGAGGGCAAATTATTGACCTGGTCAGGAAATTGGCTGAGCGGCAGGAGACAGGCAGTAGGGATAATGGGTAGGCACTCAAATTGGCAGGAGGTAACTAATAGTGTCCCGCAGGGATCTGTGTTGGGGCCTCGACTATTCACAATATTTATTAACGACTTAGATGATGGCATAGAAAGTCATATATCCAAATTTGCCGATGACACACAGATAGGTGGCATTGTAGGCAGTGTAGATGGAAGCATAAAATTACAAAGGGATATCAACAGATTAAGTGAATGGGCAAAACTGTGGCAAATGGATTTCAATGTTGACAAATGTGAGGTCATCCACCTTGGACCTAAACAGGATACATAGAAACATAGAAGATAGGAGCAGGAGTAGGCCATTCGGCCCCTCGAGCCTGCTCCGCCATTCAATGAGATCATGGCTGATCATTCAAATTCAGTACCCTGTCCCTGCTTTCTCCCCATACCCCTTGATCCCTTTAGCCTTAAGAAATATATCCAACTCCTTGAATATATTTAATGAATTGGCCTCTACTGCCCTCTGTGGTAGAGAATTCCACAGGTTCACCACTCTCTAGGTGAAGAAATTCCTCCTCATCTCAGTCCTAAATGGCTTACCCCTTATCCTTAGACTGTGACCCCTGGTTCTGGACTCCCCGACCATCGGGAACATCCTTCCAGCATCTAGTCTGTCTAGTCCTGTTAGAATTTTATAAGTTTCGATGAGATCCCCTCTCATTCTTCTAAACTCCAGCGAGTATAAGCCCAATCGACCCAATCTCTTCTCATACGTCATTCCTGCCATCCCAGGTATCAGCCTGGTGAATCTTCGCTGAACTCCTTCCATGGCAAGAACATCCTTCCTCAGATAAGGCGACCAAAACTGCACACAATACTCAAGGTGTGGTCTCACCAAGGCCCTGTACAACTGCAGCAAGACATCCTTATTCCTGTACTCAAACCCTCTCGCTATGAAGGCCAACATACCATTTGCCTTCTTAACCGCCTGCTGCACCTGCATGCTTACCTTCAGCGACTGGTGCACAAGGACACCCAGGTCTTGTTGCACTTCCCCTTCTCCCAATCTATTGCCATTCAGATAATAATCTGCCTTCCTGTTTTTGCCACCAAAGTGAATAACCTCACATTTATCCACATTATACTGCATCTGCCATGCTTCTGCCCAATCGCCCAACCTGTCCAAATCATACTGGAGTTTCTCGGCATCCTCCTCACAGCACACACGCCCACCCAGCTTTGTGACATCTGCAAACTTGGAGATATTACATCTAGTTCCCTCGTCTAGATCATTTTTATATATATATATAATATATATTGTGAATAGCTGGGGTCCTAGCACTGACCCCTGCAGTACCCCACTGGTCACTGCCCGCCACTCGGAAAAAGACCCGTTTATTCCAACTCTTTGCTTTCTGTCTGCCAACCAGTTCTCTATCCAAGTCAGTACCTTGCCCCCAATCCCATGTGCCTTAATTTTACACGCTAATCTCTTATGCGGGACCTTATCGAAAGCCTTTTGAAAATCCAAATACACCACATCCACTGGTTCTCCCTTATCTATTTTACCAGAACAGGATACTTTCTAAAGGGTGAAAAGCTAAAAACAGTGGAGGTCCAAAGAGACTTGGGGGGTCCAGGTACATAGATCATTAAAATGTCATGAACAGGTACAGAAAATAATCACAAAGGCTAATGGGATGCTGGCATTTATATCTAGAGGACTAGAATACAAGGGGGTAGAAGTTATGCTGCAGCTATACAAAACCCTGGTTAGACCACACCTGGAGCACTGTGAGCAGTTCTGGGCACCACACCTTAGGAAGGATATATTGGCCTTGGAGGGAGTGCAGTGTAGGATTACCAGAATGAAACCCGGACTCCAAGGGTTAAGTTATGGGGAGAGATTACACACATTAGGGTTGTATTCCCTAGAATTTATAAGGTTAAGGGATGAACTGATCGAAGTTTTCGAGATATTAAGGGGAACAGATAGGGTAGAAAGAAACTATTTCCGCTGGTTGGGGATTCTAGGACTAGGGGGCATAATCTAAAAATTAGAGTGAAGTTGGGAAACACTTCTACACACAACGGGTGGTAGAAGTGTGGAACTCTCTTCCGCAAACGGCAATTGATGCTAGATCAATTGTTAATTTTAAATTGGAGATTGATAGCTTTCTGTGAACCAAGGGTATTAAGAGATATGGGCCAACGGCAGGGATATGGGCCAAAGCCGGGTATATGGAGTTAGGTCGCAGATCAGCCATGACCTCATTGAATGGCAGAACAGGCTCGAGGGGCTGAATGGCCTCCTCCTGTTCCTATGTATTGACATCAAGCTAGGTTATTTCTTCACATCTATGGTGGTTCTTCTAACACCTTGCACACACCTGGACAAGATAAAACATGCCATCCGATTGACAATCCCTCTTTCACCACGAGCCTCAAAAGCTTTTTTCCTTTTCTTCTCAATCTTCATGCTTTTAAATTCTAAGGGGGAGAAATTGGGTATAGCCCCGTTTGGGGCGCTAGTTCTGGCAAAGCCTAGCGCCACCTGGCGCGATATTGGGTCGTTGCGCCCCTGAGGGTGATTGCGGCGCTAAATCAGGCGCTGCACGAGGCTATTAAGGCGCTAACCCGGGGGCGCAACCCAATTTAGTGGCGACGGGGCGCAGCGCAGGTGCTTTCAATAATCACTTTCCCTGAGACACACTGGTGCCGGCCAGCTCTTAAAGGGACAGGTCAATTGGCATCACCAGACACACTCACTGCCTTGTAGGCCTTCAAAGCGGTGCGAGCCTACCTGTGGCGCACCAGCCTAGCAAGAAATGGAAAGGGTGAGGCAGAGGGCGGAACGCCTCACTGATGGGGCATTGGATGCTTTGGTTGGCGCAGTGGAATCAAGGCCAAGGAAGATGGTCGGGATGTGATTTATGTTTTGGACAGTCTCCCGGGTGTGAGAGGCAGTTATGTGTCAGTTCAGTTTTGCTTTCTGTTGCCATAGCTTTCTCATGTTTGAAGGAACCACATTTTGTGTAATGAAACACTTTCTTCATTTACAATGGCCATGCCTTCTATTTACATGCATCTTGCCCTTCACAGGCTTGGGGGTATCAGACCAGTTCCATTCCTGTTCTTGGAATGGCAGCAAGCATTCCGTGCGAGGGGCCTAGAAGCTACTTCTGATCAGCCTCTGATGCGCAGCCTGAGAAGAGCCGCTCGCGTAGAAATTCAGGCCAGCAGGCATCTTCTCAGCCACCGACAGAGATGTCCTGCACCTTATCTGAGGCTGCAGATCTGGCTGAAGCAGCTGGCACAGCTCAGTCACCACCTCCTTTCTAAATCGCAGCTTTCTGACACACTGCTCCTCCGCCATGTACATGTAGGAAAACTGCTGTCGGAAAACCCTGCCAGTGTAAGGTCTGCTGTGGCAAAGTCTGTTGGCCCTCCTCCGTCTGGCCATGCCCGCCCGCCCGCCCCCCTCTCCCAGCGTCTCAGTGCCCTTTCCAGATGATTCAGCAGCAGGACGTTCCCCTCCAATGCAGCCCCCATAATAAGTGCCCACAGGAAGGTTCCCCATTGTCAAGGCTCACCAACAGCAAGGTGATGGTCAGAAGGCTGAAGATCGTCTGCCTGCGCTGGCTCAGTGGTCAATGGCTCCCTGTGCAGCTCAGCAACTCTTTGTAGCTCTCAAGGAAGTAGTGCTCCAAAAATGGCTGCCGCTTTTAAACCACACCAGTCCCCTTTAAATAACGCTCCTCCAGCCCGAGAGCGACTTGGTAAGGTCCAGGTAAGCTGTCACTATTAGCGCCAGGCGCTACAGAGGGGGGCGCCACTGAATTTCCAGTCCGGGGTGCCCAAAAGGCATTGCACACTCAAATGACATCATAATCAGCCTGCGCCCATGAGCAGGCGCTAAGATTTAGCGCCGGTGCTAAATGCATGCTCAATATGGCGCCCGCCCGGAAATTGGCTAACGCCCCACTTCTCGGCCTCCTTTAGGCGTTAATCGGTGGCGCAACCAACCGAATTTCTCCCCCTAAGTTTGTTGTCAACTGATCACTGCTTCCTAACTTAATCCGACTTTTTTCTTTTTTTAATCTTGACGGTCACTCTTGTTCCTGATAAAGTAAAGCCTTCTCGCATTGGGTAGAACCTCTCTGAATAAAATAGTCAATGCTGGGCAATTTTATGCTGTGCACTAGCACCCAACAGGAACTAGATTGACTGTGCAAACTCATGTAAGCAGAAACCTTTCAGCCAACAGATAGAAGATACTAAATGCCTTTTTATTTTAAGCTTTGCTTCGGGTTGAAAGGATGATCTAATGCATTGTACCTGCCAGTCTTTTTTTTTTAATGAAACTAACTTTAAAAAGCTTAATCTAGAATATCTCTCAAGTAATGTCTATTAATGATCTGCTTTAGGAGAGCATTTGGTTGGTGTTTTAAGAATGAGAATTGCTTTCATTATCTCCCCATTTTAATAAAGTTACTGTAAAGATGAATTTTTGGTTGATTTGATTCGTTTAAATAGTGAGCACTGACCTAAGTTAGAGGTTCAGCGGGTTGAGCTAAAAGTGCAGTATCGTGACATATTGTAACATCATGGGTTAATGATCATATATTAGTGCAGCTCCTTCCATTTGGCTCAGCATCTCCGCTGCACCAGTTCTCCTGCTTTAATCCCAGCAGCAGTCCTATATAATCCAAAAGTCATTAAAGTTAATCATTCTTCGTAATTGTTTTAATTTTTAAGAGGAGTTCCAGTTGTGACTCTTCACTTTCAAATACACTAGAGTCACCATAAATTATAATTTTTATAAACTGTACCATAATTACACCCATCCTGGAGTTGCACACTGTTGCAGCCTAATCTAATTTTAAACTGTGCTTCTGCAAGGTTATGATTGCCTTGCATAATGTGCACTTGCATTTTACTGAGGCTGTAACAGCCCTTCAATGCTCCCCAGTTGGTGCAATGCTAAATTCCCTGTAGGGACGTTCAGTTTAATTGGTTTCTTTGCCAGTCGACTGTCTGGATGGTCTAAGCTTTAAAAAGACAAAAAACATTTAAAAGGTTATTCCTGAGAATGCTGAAGCTTTTTTTTTCCATTCACGGTTGAGTGAACCTCGCTACACTATCATCCTTGCTTTAACACTTGCAAAGATCGCTTCCGGTATAAGGAATTTGCACAGACAGTAATAGAAACACAGCATTTCTTTTGTATGAATAATAATGTATATTGTCACACATTTCTAAGTATCCTTTCCCCCCATCTCAGTCATTATTCATATGCATGCAATCATGGGAACACCACCACCTCCAAGTTACACACCATCCTGACTTAGAAGTATATCGGCCGATCCTTCATCGTCGCTGGGTCAAAATCCTGGAACTTCCTCCCTCACAGCACTATGGGAGCACCTTCACCACACTGACTGCAGCGGTTCAAGAAGGCGGCTCACCACCACCTTCTCAAGGGCAATAAATGCTGGCATTGCCAGCGACGCCCACATCCCATAAACAATTTTTTTTTTAATGTGAATTACCTTCTTGGTAAATTTATTTTATTTGGTGTGGGTCTATCAGTGTTTTATTTCCTTACTGAAATCATAGGGAGGCACACTGCTCCTAGGTCTCTTCCAGTGGCATTCCTTAATGCGTGACTGGCAGGTGGGAGACTGGCTTGGGGGTCATTCTCTTTCTCTCATGTCCTCTCTTTTCCCCCCCCCCCCACCTTGGCCCTGCCCACCTACCCCTCGCTCACCCCGCCCACCCCTCGCTTAAGGTTAAACCAGCAACTACAGCACGGATTGAGCAATTTGAGGGTAAATGAGATAGCCATGAACAACATAGCTTTGGTGGGAGGCACTGTGATGGTGACTTAGAAATGCATGATGCCAGGCAGGCTCTGTTAAAAGCTTTATAGATGTCTAATGCAGTAACAGATGATTCGCCAACTTATTATGTAGAAGACAGCATCAAACGGTTACAAAATGGGAGAATACTGATATATACTGAAAGCAAAGTGTCAACTGTTTAGAAAAGTCACAAGCTCCTGTATGTGGTTAATTTAACCCAGCACTGGTGTGAAAATACTATCTGAGTTCTAACAGATTTGTTCAGACTACTTTGAGACAGTCAATCATTTGGTTGCTCAATACTGTGACATCAAAGCAGGATGGTGTATGAAAATCCTCTTCAGCTTCAGACGCAGCTTGTGTCTTTTTTAAAAGCCGAATATTTCTATTTGGAAGGTTACTCTTGTGCTTCATTAAATCCCACAAGCTCCGAGACTCTCGACGGTTGTTTGCCAAGTAAGTGATTCGATTGATCTTGACGCAGGATTTGCCACTTCCTGCATTTAATTCCATGTCCACGCACCACTCCTTTTCCCACCAGCTTGGCCTTTGGGATCGAATCGCCCGCTGCAGGAAATTTGGCCAACGTCTGCGGTGAACTTGAGTGGCCTAAAAACCAAGGGATTGTGTGTATCTCTGCGTTTGACATAATGAAAAACAATCCTTTCTATGTTTCAATTATCCCGGAGGTCAACTGGGAGGGGACTGTGATTTGTACAAAAAATTAACCTTTTTTACAATTGCAATATATTCCTAAAGCACTTCTTTTCCTCCCCTTCACTGATGACGATATGGATGTTGCTGTTCACCCATTTAAAAACACTGGTGTGCATCTTGCACCCATGTCATGCGAAGCCTCAAATGACAACTGACCTCTTGTTTGACAGATAGATTTTTAAAAAGCAGATAAGTGATGGTGTGAATGCAATACCATCTCTCTTCCATCAAACAGAACAGATGTGTGCTTTTATAGCAATGTAAAGGTTTTTCTTTAATGCAGGGACGGACATTGGGGTCAATGATTCTAACACTTGTAATGTTTGAGGATGGGGAGAAAGACGATCCCCAGTTCCTGCTGCAGCGCTGTTGGATGTTACTGAATATTGACCCTTGTTCCGTGCTGCCATGTTGTTCTTGCAGCTGCCAAATTGGATCTGACAGCAGAAGGGCCACAGTGTAGGATCTGTTACTGATGTGCCTTCAACATTGCAGTGGTTGGTGGCTCAGATAGCCTGCACTCATTGATTGAGCCATCACCTCTGAGTACAGAGTGAAATCTTCCACCGTTTAGCAACACTCTGATTTTTACACCACGCGTTAGATTCTGCACTCTTGCTGTCAACATGTAGAACTGCTGAGAATAGTATAGAAAAAGGGATCAATATTAACAGGAAATGTTGTCACTTGACCTTTTAGTATCAAATGGTAAAATAGCAAAGGGCCCATCAAGAGTTTTCCTACTACCCAATTCCAATAATACACTAATTCATGAAATGCACAGTTTTTAATATGCCGTTCTAGCCAATCATTATTACCTCTCTCTCTTCTGCATCACTAATTCCATTCGGCTCTAGTTTTTTAATTTAATTTTTTAATTCATAGCAAGAGTTCTCACTACAGCAGATGTTCCATCCATGCTGCTGTGTGAACTTGTCATAAGAAATAGGTGCTGGAAAAGGCCATTTGGCCCTTTGAGCCTGCTCTGCTATTCAATAAGATCAAGGCTGATCATCTTCCTCATCTCCACTTTCCTGCACTGTCCCCATATCCCTTAATATTCAAAAATCTATCGATCTCTGCCTTGAATATACTCAACGACTGAGCCTCCACAGCCCTCTGGGGTAGAGAATTCTAAAGATTCACCACCCCCTGAGTGAAGAAATTTCTCCTCATCTCAGTCCTAAATGGCCGACCCCTTATTCTGAGACTGTGACCCCTGATTCTAGACTCCCCAGCCAGGGGAAACATTCTCCCTGCATCTACCCTGTCAAGCCCTGTAAGAATTTTGTATGCTTCAATAATACCACTTCTCATTAGGCCTAGTCTACTCAATCTCTCCTCATAGGAAAATCCCCCCATCTCCGAAACCTGTCTGGTGAACCTTCATTGCACTCCCTCTATGGCAAGTATATCCTTCCTTAGATAAGGAGACCAAAACTGTACACAATACGCCAGGTGTGGTCTCACCAGGGCCCTATATAATTGCAGTAAGCAGTTGTCCGCTTTCAAATGATTTAGCTGAATGTTCGTAGCTGGCTATTGCAGCTACATGGCCTGTCCATAAACGTCCCTGAAAGATAGAAACGAGCCCTTTAAACACTGGGGCCCTTTCATTCGGAGTCTGCTGAACAGTTGACAAACCATCATGTTGTACAATAACACAATAAAATGTACTGTAGGGTATTCTTGAAACGCAATCGCTTTAGGAAGATAGGAACAGGAGTGCGCCATTCAGCCCCTCTAGCCTGTTCCGCCATTCAGCTAGATCGTGGCTGATCTGCATCTTAACTTAATTTGTCCGCCTTGGTTCCACCTCCCTTAATACCCTTACCTAGCAAAAATCTATCAAACTAAGTTTTGAAATTTTCAATTGACTTAGCCTCAACAGAGTTCCAGATTTCCACTACCCTTTGTGTGAAGAAGTGCTTCCTGATTTCACCCCCTAACGGCCTAGCTCTAATTTTAAGGTTATGCTCCCTTGTTCTGGACTCCCCCGCCCACCTCCACCAGAGGAAATAGTTTATCTACCCTGTCAAATCCTTTAATCATCTTAAACACCTCCGTTTGATCACCAATTAATCTTCTATACTCAAGGAATACAATATTCAATAATCGCTTTAATAATTCAAGTGATCTGCCAAATCCTTGCATAACTTTTTCTTTCCTTTGCAGGTGTTGATTGCGCCACTTAATGTGACCTCTGTTAGCGATCAGGATGCCAGTAAAGCTGGACTGCAGCCAGTTTGCAAGTGGAAAGCTTACAGTTTAGATGGCTATCCAGGTACTGTATGTCATCCAACCTGAGCACATTATAGCACCTCATCATGGCCAGTGAAGTGTGAATGGAATTATTGTACATCTTGCTTAGAGTGGTGAATCTGACCAGTCCTACATCCTGCAGCAGCTTAATCTGGCAGTGGAGAAACCCCAACTTTGTAGATTAAAAATAAACAGTCATGGATTCATACAGCATAGAAGGAGGCCATTCGGCCCGTCGTGCCTGCGCCAGCTCTTTGCAAGCTGGGAAATGCATTGTACGAGACTGCACTGGGTTTTTGAATGAAGGCGGCTGGAGTCGGGCAGCATTGCTCTCGGAACAGCGAGTGCTGTCCAGGTGACTTGGCTGTCTGCAAGTAGTGAAGATCATAATCGGATAAATTGATCTGGCAGTAGATTAAGTGCAGATACTCTCTTTCTGCATCAGCTGTGGGAATGGTGTTCTGCTGTCTTTGGTTAATCCTTTCTTAGGCTCTCATTTTATCCCAGGATAATGCTCCATCAGACTTCTTGCTTCGTACTTTCCAGGTGGCTGAGCCATTAATAGATGCCACTGTAGAATCTGGGACATTCACAAGCTCGCGCTCTCCTTTTTATTTCCTCTTTCTTCTGGATTCTAGAAGAAATAGTATTACAGGTACAACACCGGTAATCCGGTACCCGATGGTCCGGCACCTTCAGTGGTCCGGCACGAGGAAGGTCCTGCTGTCACATTCCCTCCCTGGGATGGGTCTGGCTTGGGTCCCAGGACAGCCGCCGGGTCAGGATCCGCGCCTGGACCGCGCAGCATCAACGATGGCTCGGCGGAGCAATGGAGCCCGAGCAGCCCGTGGGCGGCGGGGTCGGCGGCGGCACAGGGAGGGCAGTAGCAGGAAGAGGAGGAGCAGGTGGTGGCGGTGTTTGTGGTGAATTTCGACACCTTCAGTGGTTCGGAATTTTCAGTGGTCCGGCACTGGCCTGGTCCCGAGGGTGCCGGATTACCGGGGTTGTACCTGTACTATTGTTTTTCTTTCAGCCAGATAGATCTGATCTCAAACATGTATTTGGCGTTAAAAGGGCTAATAGTGAAAGCTCTGTGCTCTATTATCTCGTTGGGGGGGGGGGTAATGAATGGCTGAGACTATATTTTTAAATTTTGGTCACATATAAAGAGTTGGCAGTTGTGTTTGTGGTTTCATCACTCTGCTTATATTTTTTAAGTGTATTTTTCCTAATATTAAAAATCCTGCTTTACAAATACTGAATCAAAGGCCTCTTATTTCTAGCAGGGACTGAAAGTACACCAGCTGCCTGGAAGCAATAAGTAGTTTCTAATCCTTTAGGACCTTGAAAGGCTCCAATGAACACTCGCAAATCTACAGAATTTCTAATGTAAGAGTGTGAGATGGTGAGAATCCTAATGCAGAATGCCAGGAGAGGAGTGAGAATGTCAACTTGTACAGTAGGACATTGGTAGATAAAGCCATGGATTTTATAAATAGGGGCATAGAGTACAATAGTAGCTGAGAGTACATGATGGTTGCACTGGGTAACAAGCAGAAATAAAGTGCCTTTCCCCCACCCCTGATTGCTCTCGCCTTAATAAACACTGACAAGAATTCTAAATTTAGTCAGGCAGAGGGTGCTCAGCACCAGACCTTCTCCACATTTCTCCAATAACATTTAGCTACACTGTCCATCCCTGGTAGATAACAATCTCGAGGTGAGATTTTAAACTGGGCAATTTTAAAGGAGCAGGCTTTGAAAGAAAAACTGTTTTTCGGCAAGCAGTTTTCCATGAAGATCACGAGTGTTTAACAGCCTAATGGCTGAACTTTGACGTCATGTAAACACGTGCATTCACACCCCCTTACAAACAAGGTCATAACTTAATATCTGTTGTCTCGGTGTACCTTTTATCATTTCTAAGTGGTGTACTATACCCAGAATACAGCCCGAAGACCTCCTGAGCACTCACTGTTCTGAATATATTCATCGATAAGCAGACCAGATGAGCAAACAACTCTTGTTGGTGCTAGTTGCCTGGTTTTTGGTTAGGTCTGTCCTTTTCTATCCAAGATCCCATATATATTCTCTTGTTTTATAACGAATGAGGAAAACCATGATTTCTGCGGAGGGGAGAAGGAGAGGCAAATAGGTTTGTCCATGTGTCATTTGAAAATGTTTTGGTGTGAATGACTTGACTGATCATTCTATCTATCCAGTTCTGTCTTTCTATTAGGGTTCATGTTCATTTCGGACCCCTTTCTTCCTGGATGGCAGCGTTACTGGGCAAAGCAATGTTTGAAAACCTACCCTCGGAAACCAAACGTCTGCAACCTGGACCTTCACATGTCGCCAGAGGAAACCATGGACCTGTGGGAGCAGAGCAGAGAACAGCTGAGGTAACTGCTGCAAACTGGGAGGTACCCTGGCAATTGATGAGCCTTGGTTTTTCCTCATTTACAGTTCCGGCATTTCCAGCACGCCACTTTTATTTCAGAGTCGCAGGACCTGGGTACTACCCAAAGACTCGGCCTGTGGCGAGTTCTCCAAATCCCCAATGTGCTATGCAGAATAGTGAGTGAGGTGGTTGCTATGCTCCCTGAAGTCGGCTGGATTTATAAGCCGTGAAAGAACAGTGAAATGGTTGTAATAATTTTCCAGGCGTGCTTTAAGCTACGTGGTGGATAGTTGCATTTTTTGGAGAAGTAATGTGTTCGTCTTCCTCCCCAGCCGCACATCATCCCCAACCTGGAAAAGTGTGTAAACCTCCTTGCTTCTCGACCTTGCCACTGCTCTTCTTGTATCCTCCATTTGTGTGTGTGTGTGTGCGCGCGTGTGTCCATAAATTATATATGCCAAAACTTGTTCCTTTTTTTTTTTACCCTCCTTTCTTTCCCTCTTATTAATGATGTGCTTCTCCAACCACTTACCCACCCCCACCTCCTTCCAAGGTGTACACAATTTAAATCTTCCCTCCCAAAAAAAAATAATTTAGGCCTCAAATAATACTTATTTCAATTCAGATAAAACAGATTATTAAAACACAATGGGGGAAAAATTCGGTATCGACCATTTTGGGGCGCTAGTTAGCGCCGGCGACCACGAAATTGAGTTTTAGCGCCCTGAGAGGGAAGTGGAGCACTAAATCGAGCACTCCACTTCCTCCTTAGGGCGCTAACGTCGGAGAGCGGGGCGGAGACTTCAGCGCTGCCACGTTCAAAGGTTCCTTCCCTCCCTTAAAGGGAAGGGCCATCACTGCAGGCTCTGCAATTTAAAAAGTACCGACCGGGACCACCAAGGCAGCCGCGATCCCACGCGATCAGCCCGGCACTCGAGCAGAGTGCCGGGCTAATCGATCCCGGGCAGGAACCTGCGGAAAAAAACTGGAACAAGAAAGGTAAGATTTTTTTTAACTTGCCTCGGCCACCTCACCTTTAATCGTTGCCCCCAAAGTGGCTGGCTGCCCGATGTACAACTCGGTGTTTTCAACCGGCACTGCTGCAGGGGTCGGAAGTCGATTTCGGGTCCGGGGCGATGCGTACGGCGATGACGTCGCAATCTCCGGGCGAAGGAGATCGGGGCGCAACGATGTAGCGCCGCCGCAAAACTCCCGCCATCGATGTCCGCGCCGCGCCCGGTCGCAAAGCCATTTGCGCCCTGTTAGCACCCCCAGGGAAGCTAACTGGAGGCACAAAGGCACCCAATTTCACCCCCAATGTGAATAGTAGATTAAAGCACAGGTAACATTAGCAGCTATGCCCTAAACAACCAGCTGGAGGACTGAAAACCGCGTGTGTGCTTTGCAGAGCCCTCTCCATGTTTTCAACCTGACGTAAGAAAACTACTAAGCACTTGGTTTGAGTATAAAACAAGGTTTTAATCAACTGTTTCACAGCCATGAGTTCTAGTTACATCACTAGTTCCTGGTTACAGAAACATCCTGAGCAAGCTGGGTCCACGCCTGAGTATTTATACTCCTTGGATGGCGCCACCAGCTGGCCGCCCAGTGTTATCTCATGAGTCATTTCTACATGAATGGTAAGATTCATGACACACCCCCTCCCACTTTACTGGTTTGATGGACGGTCCCTTTCTGTTTCTCCTTCCCTGTGGGAGAAGTGCCTGGTTTTCTAGCTTCCACTAGCTGATTCTCCCTGCTAGTACATCGGAGATTTGGGGAATTCACCACAGGTTGAATCATTGGGTCGTACCCAGGGCCTGCTACTCTGTGAAATAAAAATGCAGAGTGTTGGAAATGCACAGCCAATCCACGAGCAGCTGAAAAGAGAAAAGACAACGTAATGCTGAATCTGTTTCTGGCTGTTTGCAAATATTTTTATTGTTGCTACTCTATGCTGCAGGTTGCAGCCTGCTTCTGAATCATTTAGTACATTTGCTGAACCTTTTGACTGGTTCAATGTCTGGAGCAAATTTAATACAAATATATAGCCAGGTTACCTTCACTCACAGTATCTTGTGAATAAACTGGTTTTAGTTAGTTAATTCTAAACATGCTTCTCTGATCCTTTTTTAATATCATCCAGGGTGCCAGTGTATGGAAACTCCAATTTTTCAGGTGGTATAAAATTCTTTTTCTTTTCAGAAGGTTGTGGGTTCAAGTCCCACTCTAGAGACTTGAGCACAAAAATCTAGGCTGACACTCCAGTGCAGTACTGAGGGAGTGCTGCATTGTCTTTCGGATGAGACATTAAACCGAGGCTTCGGTGGACGTAAAAGATTCCATGGCACTATTTTGAAGAAGAGAAGGGGAGTTATCCCCGGTGTCCTGCCCATTATTTATCCCTCAATCAACATCACTAAAACAGATGATCTGGTTGTTAGTACATTGCTGTTTGTGGGAGCTTGCTTTGCTCAAATTGGCTGCCGTGTTTCCTACATTACAACAGTGACTACACTTCAAAAGTACAGGAAACTTTGGTTTATCCGGAGGTTATATGTCCAGAATACTCGATCTAACGGCAAAAATCAGGAGCCATTTTCTATATTTTTTAGTTCTTGTTGCATTTTTTTTCCCCAGTCAAGCGCTGCCAGGTCTGTAGCTATAGCAACAGCTTCAGCTACAGACGCTTGCAGCTGCAGCTGACTGTTTTGAAGCTGTTGCTAAGCAACAGGGTTTGTCGATTCACAAGGAGCTTCTCAGTTCCGTATGTTTAAACATTAACTCTGGTATGTCCGGCACTTTTGATGTTACGGCACCAGCTCGGTCCCGTCAGTGCCGGATATCAGAAAGTTTCCTGTACCTCATTGGCTGTAAAGCGCTTTGGGACGTCTGGGTCGTGAAAAGCGCTGTATAAATGCAAGTCTTTTTTTAAAATTTTCTTTAAAGTGTAAAAGACAGGAAGTAGTCAGTACTAATCCTTTAATAATAGGTACAATTCGAGTTCGGATCTCTTTTTATTATGCACCTAAATGTGTTTCGACTCCAAAAGCAGGAATGGAGAGAGAATTAATAACCAGCATCAGCCCTTTGAGTACTGCAGTGTAATGGACACGACTGTAGAGCTGTGTAGTTTTCAGCAGAACGTGCCAACTCCTATTGCCAATGGAGAACGCATTTTCTGTTCTTTTATGGGGAAATACGTTCTCTCCGTATGTTTTCAGAATGACATATAACTGCACATTTGAGGTGCTTGCTTAGCAGCTGGCAATTGGAGAGTGTCTGTCTGCCTATTCCAGTAAGTTCAGGTCTGGGGCTAAGAAGCTCATGAAACTGATGAGAAGAAATGCACCATCCAGGCTTTTTTGTCGTTGCACATTGCTTCCTGCTGTATCTCCTGTTACCTCTCTCACATTTCTTGTCCCGCCAGCTAATAAAAGCCTTGATCACATATCAAATTTGAAACTTGCTAATTTTACATTTGGAACCCGTGCAGTATGGTTTATGTACTAACCTGTGACACTACATGCAGTGTAAACATTCCAGATTCTCATCACCAGCAGCATCGCCACATTCCTAATTGTACAACAAAGCGTACATTACAGGGCCTCCTAAGAAACCGAATCTAGTAAATTCAGCTGTCCAATCTCCTATGCGAAGAAAGCACAGTACAGGAAACTTTTTTTTTTATCCGGCACCGACGGGACCAGCGTGCTGCCGGTTCATCAAAAAGTCCGGATTACAGAGAGGTACAGGAAACTTTGTGATATCCAGCACCGACGGGACCGAGCTGTTGCTGATCTATCAAAACTGCTGGACAAACCAGCGCTAATGTTGAAGCATACGGAGGTTTTCAGCTCCGTATCTGGCAACAAGCACTGTTGCTTAGCAACAGCTCCTAAACAGTCGGCCTGTACCTTGGAAGCGTCTCTGTAGCTTAGCAACAGCTTCAGAGAGACTTTGCAGAGCCTGACTGTTGGGGAAAAAAAGCCACGAGAAGAAAAAAAACCTAACAAAACGGCTCCTGATTTCTGCCGGTGGATCGAGGTTTCCAGACATTCAACCTCCGGATAAACCAAAGTTTCCTGTATTGTAAAAGGTACGAGAGCCCCGTACACGGCCACAGATCCAGGCGTCCCTGTTGCTATGCAACAGGTGCAGGAACCCCGGCCACAAGATCCAGGCGTCCCTGTTGCTATGCAACAGGTACAGGAACCCCGGTTACACGGCCACAGATCCAGGAATGGCCACTAATGTGAAGTAAAACTTACCTGAACCTACTCCTGCATTTTGCTGGTTAACAGAGATTTCCGGTTATTTAGGTGCCGGTAAATCGAGAGTTTCCTATTGAGATTTTTCTTTAACCGCATTTATAAAGGAGACTGGTTTTGAGAGCAAGGCTGCTCACCCACCTGTACCACACACCATAAGCAGTCAAAAGGGCTCACAGGTGACCTGCTCTCAGAGCTCCACCAGTCTTGTGCGCCACAAGATACTAACAAAACATTTTTTCTGTCGGCCATGTCTCCCTGTGTTGCTGCAGCCAAATGATACATAAGTTGGGCTGATGTGGTTATATCACTTGGGGCTATTTTTGCTACATAACAATCACTAGCTTAGTTTTCAATGCCTTCCATTATCTGTACGGCATATTTATAAAATTGGAATGGATCTAATGGACACAATGAACTTGGTTTTAAAAACCACAAATTAAGTAGCACATCTGATTGAAACTATTTGATGTCAGTTTAAATTTCATTGGTTGTTAATTACACCAGCATTGGACTGACCATTCTGTTGAAGAGATATATTAGAGAATCCAGTCGTAATTTTAAAATGTGTCCCGTGTCCACACGAGCTATAAAACACAGTGATAGCCGATTACCACATTAGCAATGATTCCACAGTGATCTGAATGTAATGCAAGAACTGAGTGTTCTTTTTTTTAATGAATGGTTTTCCCGTTTATAAATTATTTTTAAAAGCTCCAGGTATATCCGTAATGTGAGGTTGAGTGTAGTCTAACAGTGTTACTGAAATATCAGACCTGGGCCAACTCAGTGGCTCAAATAGTTATGCAACTTAGCCAGAAAGTCAAGAATGTAATGCCTTTTGCTGAAGCTGGTTTGCTGAGGTTAGATGAGATCCATCCATTTTTCACTTGGTTGCTGGATGTAGCCTCACACAGAAATCGAGACGGAGGACTAGAATCGCCTGCTTAAAATGCACTTCCTGTTCAATAAAGTTTAAATTCGTACTAAATGTGTGGAGAAGTACATTAGTTAATCCTTCCCTCACCACCCCCCCCCCCCCCACAACCTCCATGGTTGTGGATCGCAAAGAAAGAAAATCTAATGGAGCAGTAGCGTCCCTTGTCTGCATATTGAGACAGAATGTTGTCAAACATTTTGGCTGTGACCTTCCTTTTTTGCCTTCCTTCTGTCAATCAGAAATGACAGCGGAATTATGCCAGGATTGTACGTCAGCATGGGGATTATTGTGGATTTAAGTATAGTTGGGTTAATTTGAAAGCTACCAAATCTTTCAGTGCAGAATCAAAATATTTTCTTTTTATTTCTCTCTCTCGGGGGGGAATTTTTCGGGGGGACAGCGGGTGCGTTTGGTGGTGGGTCGGGTGGGGAATTTTTTTTTTTTGGCAGCGGTTAGGTAACCCACTGTCTCCCAGATGTTGGGTCTGTCATTGCTGAACAGACCCGACACCAAGCGGCGGGGGAGGCAATTTAGATTGCAGACGGGCACTTAAACTATTTTAAGCTCACCTTTAAATTTTAAGAGTTCGCCCACGGCTTCCCAGCTGCTCAGGGATTATGTCAGGTAAGGAGGTCGGAAGTTGTGTCTGCATGGGATGATTTCTTAACTTGACAGCTGCAAAATGTGTATAAAAGCTCCCATTTCATAGCTGTTCACTTTCCAAGGTTAGAAGCTGTTGCTTACTGCATTTGGAAGACAGATTGAGCTTTATGCAGGTTGCAAGTGTTTGGAGCAAACTCTCTATCCAGTGTCCCCTCATTGGAACAACCTCTCACACCATTGACAGATCGCTTCTGTCATCTCCACTTCACCTGCCATCTATTCCATCAGCATCGGTGCCCTTGAAACTATCTCACCGTGGTCCTCAGAATCCCACCAGGATCAGCCCCAACACCAGCAGCACCAGGCAAACCAGCAGCACCAACAACAACACCAACCTTCTCTGCAATCAACTAATGCTGCACAGGGCATCAGCACCTGACCACATTGCTGCCTGGGACGCCAGGGAGGGCCTCGCCATAGCCAGATTTACTTCACTTAACACTGTACATGATGCGCCAAGTTGGCACCATCCCACACCATAAAACATCTCTACAATGCCCGAGCCATTTCTTTCACACTCCTCACCATTGCGGGGAGGTACCGTTATGTCTCACCATTCACTGCAATTCACTAAGCCACTTCCAAAGGTGCACACAAATCTGTCTAAGAACGCAAAGTGTTGAAAATAAAGATTTCAATGTTTTGACAGCACATTAACAGAAACTTCACATGAACATTGGCTAAAACACCCAAGAGCCTACCCTTGTTTGGTATGATTGGTCTGGGATGACAGTGAGTGTGAGTCGTGGCTAGTGAGATGGGGAAGTGATGATGTAGATAGAGAGGTATGGGTGGAGGTGCAAGGTAAGTTGGTGTGTGTAAGGATGTGCAGGAGTAGGGTAGGGAAGGCAGAGTGATGGGGATGTGATGAGTGGCACAGCAGGATGAGGTTGAGTGGCTGCAATAATGTTTCGTGATCTACTGAGATCATTGAAAGGTTTGCGCCACTGCAGCCTGGTCCTCGAACAACATCCCTGCTTGTGCCCTCCTGTACAATGTGCAACCAGGCTGCGTTGATCTCCCGAGGAGGTCTCTTCCGCCCATGGGAAAGGACGAGGACCTCCCTGCATGCTGTGACGCCCTCCATATGGAGGGAGTCATGGGAGCCTGGGTGCAGCCGTGCACCTCTGTGCAGTGCTTGTTAGTGTTTGCAGCGCCTCAATGCTGTAGAATATTGACCGCACAACTGTCAAAATCAATTTGCGCATGGTCCCTTTAAGGAAACCAGCTGGTGACGTCAGACCAGCTTCCTTCAATTGGCCGGGAAATGCGCTGGGCGGGCTTAACAAGCCCAATCGGCGTAAAATCATTTCACGGAGCGGGCTGGAGTCAGTAGCAGGGTCGCACCCTATCACCGACCTCAGCCATACCAGACCCGCCGAGGTAGGCGAAATCGTGGCCATTGTATCTATTTGTGTCTCTTCCTTTTCCTATCGTTTTTGCTTTTTCTCTGTCTTTCTCGTGCGTCTGTCTCTCCTTTTGTGTGTGTCCAGTCTTTTTTCTTTTTAAAAAAAAAAAATCAGTAAATTACTAATCCTTGTTTTAAAACCGCATTAGCAAATTTTATAAAGATAACATTTCTTAATTCCCTATTTTCTTTCTTTGAACCAAATGCTATATTTGTAGACTTTGTAAATATTAAAATCTTCCTGTAGCCTACCCAAACATCAGAGAAATAGCAGCACCAGTAATTTATGATTCTTGAAAAATAAAAAGCGTGCAGTTTCAAGGTGCCTGACTGCCAGGAACATGCAGCCTCCATTCTCGGATGTTCTGTGCTTTTGAGTCCCTGAGCTGCCAATCACTACCCACTTGTTTTATTTGGTTGGGTGAGTTTCTAGTCTAAACCGCTGGATGCTGTACTGTATGGATATGAGCCACCATATCTCATGAACAAGGAAGCGGTTGAAGACTAGCAGGATGTACTTCAGTGATGAGCAGTCCCAAACTGGTATCACTGGGGCAGTGATCCCCTTGGATAAAGCTGGCTAGATGGTAGGTGACATGTTGTACCCTCTAGGAATGGGTGGGTGGGAGGGTGACAGTGCATTTTTTAATGGAACTTGTTTTCTTTTTTGCTAGGCTAAAAGCCCCTGGTAAACGAGAGGCTAAAAGTTTGCTGGAGAAGCTACGATGGGTTACCCTAGGATATCACTACAACTGGGAGACTAAGGTAACTGCTCTGTGACTGAAAAAGCATTTTAAGGAAAAAGGCATACTCCCGCCTCTTTAGCAGGTTCCATTGTGTGATTTCAGCCTGTGGCTTGGCACCATACCTCTGTCGGGAGGATGAGCAGGTGACCTGCTCCTAGCCTCCTGCCAACTTCGCGCTAGCTTGTCAGAGGTGTGCAAGAGCAGCAAACAGGAACTAACTAGTGCTTTCTTGAAAACTACCTCATTCTGTGGGCTGTACTCACACAAGTGGATTTTTTTCTTTCCCTTTTTTTTTCTCTGACTGTTTTCCCCCCACCCCCACCCCCGGCAAGCACAGATGCTTGGTGTCCTCCTGTAACTCGGCCAAGTGGCCATTCTTCCTGTATGAGCCTAGATGAGGGTTCCCTGTACTTTTTTCAAATAGTACTTCCGAATCTTATATGTCCACCTTACTTGGTTTAACGAAGAGAGAGACCTGGGGGTGCTTATGCACAAATCTTTGAAGGTGGCAGGACAGGTTAACAAAGCAGTTAATAAAGCATATGGGATCCTGGGCTTTATAAACAGAGGCTGAGCGTATAAAAGCCAGGAAGTTATGCTAAACCTGTATAAACCACTAGTTCGGCCCCAGCTGGGCACCACATTTTAGGAAGGATGTGAAGGCTTTGGACGGGGTACAGAAGAGATTCACTAGAATGGTTCCAGGAATAGGGGATTACCATTACGTGGAGGAGATGGGATTGTTCTCCTTTTATAGCAGAGACAGCTAAGAGCAGAGTTGATAGAGATGTTTAAAATCATGAAGGGTTTATACAGAGTCAATAAAGAGAATCTGTTTTCAGTGGCTGAAGGGTCGATAACGAGAGGGCACAAATTTAAGGTGATTGGCAAAAGAACCAGAGACGACATGAGGAAAAACCTTTTTACTCGAGTGGTTAGGATTCGGAATACCCTGCCTGATAGGGTGGTGGATACAGATTCAATAGTAGCCTTCAAAAGGGAATTAAATAAATACTTGAAGGAGAAAAAATTGTAGGGGTAGAGCAGTGGAGTGAGACTAACTGGATTGCTCTTCGAAAGAGCCGGCGCAGACTCGATGGGCTGAATGGCCTCCTCCTGTGTTGTACTATTCTATGATTCGTGTCAGTGAAATATTCCATTACAAGGGATTCACAGCTGAGCCTGATCCTGATCCAGCGTGCACTCCGTAGGAGTCAGCTGAATGGTGGTTCAGCGGGAAACCTTGCTCACTTTTTCCTTTTTCTCCCCTCTCTTCTTCCCCTCCATAAACCCAAGGGTGCTGAGGCCAAATGCAGCTGACTAACTGCTACAAACACCTACCCATCCCAGATGAGGTCAACAAACTCATTACAGACCCGGGGGTCAAACCTTGGGACCTCCTTGATCCACATGGCTCAGCTGCTCACTGCCTTAACCCAAGTGAGCCACCAGGAAAGCCCAAATGTAGATAATGGCCCAGATTTTGCAGTAATAATAATGGTGAGACTATTGGCGCTCGCCTTTTATTAAAGAGTCCGCATATGCACAGTTAAACACGGAAATCAGGAAGTTTCTGTCCGATTTGCCCTGCTCCTCCACAAGCTTCGCTACACTGGTACGTCGCAGAGAGACTCGGCATTAAAACACATGAAGGGCGTGAAGTTATGGGACTTACCCACCAGTTACCCACTAACACGCCAGAAAAGGTTTTTAATTGTCTTTCTGTCTCTTTTATCTCTCAATTTCATCTCTTTCCCTCTCTTTTATTTTGCTTTCTGTACATGATTTTGCGTTGAATTAAATATTCAAACTTACACTTCCTAGTTTAGACTGTGTGTCCGTGAGGATTCTTCAGTCTGATTGGTTGAAAAGCCACGCTGTTGCTTTTTCTGCTCACGCATGCCGCAGATCCCCTGTAGAGGGTGCCGCGCTGAAAAGGATCTTTAAATTACCGTAAGTTGCCACACAAAAGCCCACGCAAAGTCTGTAGGCAGCTGTAAGCGTAATGAACGGCGGGCGCTGTTTGTTTGCCACTGACCACAAAATCCGGGCCATTTTTTCAAATTTGAAACGACCAAATGATGCAGCCGATATTTGCTGAAAAGTGATGTAGCTGTAAAAGGGCCTGCGGTTCCGTTTCCCTCATTATTTTACAACTTGGAAACCCTTCTCTCTACCAATGGCAAATGAGATACAACTGGTAATTATGAATGTTCCTGCAGCTAATTCACTGCATCTTTCAAAATGTGCTCATATCCTCTCCAAAGATTGTAAAAATACTGGAAAGTTATCGAGCTACTATTGATTTCTACATTGCTACAGAGTTCCTCAGGGAAGCATTCTCACCCCAACTATCTTCAGCTGCTTTGTTTAATGACCTTCCCTTCTCCGGGTTATAAGATCAGGAGTGGAGTTTTGTGCTAACTATTCCAAAGTGTTCATCTCCGTTCAGAATTCCTCCAATAATGAAGCCGCCCCAATTCGGCCTAAGCAGGACAAATTCTAGGCTTGGGCTGGCATATGGCAGGTAACATTTGTACCACATGTGCTAGGCAATGGCCACCTTCATCAAAAGGTTACCTGGCCAGCTCCCCCGATCTTCAGCAGCACCACCGTGGCCAATTCCCCCACCATCAACGCCTTGGTGGTCACCATTGACCACATCAATACTGTGACTACAAGTGCAGGAGATAGGCCTAGGTACTGCAAGCCTCTCCACCAGCTATGAGGCTCAGGTTAGGGGTGTGATGGAATACTCACCACTTAGAGCCACAGAGTCCTAACGGCACAGAAGGAGGCCATTCAGCCCATCGAGTCCATGCCAGCTCTCTGTAGAGCAATCCAGTCAGTCCCATTCCCCCGCTCTATCCCCGTAGCCCTGCAAGTTTATTTCCCTCAAGTGCCTATCCAGTCTCCACTTGAAAACATTGAGTGTCTCCGCTTCCACCACTTCCACCGACAGCGAGTTCCAGGTCCTCACCACTCGCTGCGTACAAAAAAAAAAAAAGTTTTTCCTTGCGTCCCCCCTGTATCTCTTGCCCAAAACCTTAAATCTGTGTCCCCTAGTCCTTGTACCATCAACTAGTGGGAACAGCCTTTCCCCGTCTAGCCTATCCAAACCCGTCATAATCTTGCACACCTCTATCAAATCATCCCTCAACCTCCTTTGCTCTGATGAAAACAAATCCAGATTCTCCAACCTGTCCTTGTAGCTAAGATCCCCCATCCCCGGAACCATTCTGGTAAATCTCCTCTGCATCCTCTCAAGGGCCTTCACATCCTTCCTAAAGTGTGGTGACCAGAACTGGATGCAATACTCCAGTTGTGGCCTAACCAGCGCTTTATAAAGGTTCAGCATAACTTCTCTACTTTTGTACTCCATACCTCTATTTATGAAGCCCAAGATCCCATATACTTTGCTACCCACTCAATATGTCCTGCCACCTTCAGGGACTTATGCACATTGACTCCCAGGTCCCTCTGTCCCTGCACACTCTTTAAAACTGTGCCATTAAGTGTATATTGCCTCTCCCTGTTCCTTCTGCCAAAATGCATCAACTCACATTTCTCTGTATTAAATTCTATCTGCCACTTGTCTGCCCATTCTGCTAGCCTTTCTATGTCCTGTTGCAGTCAATTGGTTTCATCATCACTGTTTGCCACACCCCCAAGTTTGGTGTCATCGGCAAATTTAGAAATTCTTGTACAGGAAACTTTGGTTTATCCGGAGGTTAACTGTCCGGAATGCTCGAGCCACCGGCAAAAATCAGGAGCCGTTTCGTTAGTTTTTTTTTCTTTTCGTTGCTTTTTTTTCACCAGTCAGGCTCTGCAAGGTCTCGCTGAAGCTGTTGCTAAGCTACAGAGACGCTTGCAAGGTACGGCCGACTGTTTAGAAGCTGTTGCTAAGCAACAGGGTTTGTTGCCAGATACGGAGCTCAAAATCTCCGTATGTTTCAACATTAGCGCTGGTTTGTCCGGCAGTTTTGATGGGACGGCAACAGCTCGGTCCCGTCGGTGCCGGATAGCACAAAGTTTCCTGTACTTAGATTTAGAAATACTTGTCTGGATGGGTGCAGCCATAGTAACACTCAAAGCTCAACACCGACCAGAACAGAGCAATTTGCTCCATTGGCATCCAGTGTGGCTGCTGTGTGTCCTATCTACAAGATGCACTGCAGCAATTCACCAAGGTTACTCCAACAGCATCTCCTCCCCCGTGGTCTCCAACAACCCAAAGGGCAAGGTCAGCAATCTTGTGGGAACACCATCACCTCCAAGTCACACACCATGCTGACTTGGACATATATCGCCATTCCTTCATCATTGCTTGGCTAATATCCCGGAATTGCCAACCTTGTACTGATATCACAACAATTCAGTAGCAACTTTCAAAAGGGAATTGGATATATACTTGGAAAATTTTGCAGGACTATGGGGGAAATAGAAATAGAAACTTACAGCACAGAAGGAGGCCATTCGGCCCGTCGTGCCTGTGCTGGCCCTTTGAAAGAGCAGTCGTGCTTAGTCCCACATCCCTGCTTTTTGCATTCAACTGAGGGCAGACAGAACCTTAGCTTAACAACTCGTCCAAAAGATGGCAACTCCCAACATTGCAGCACTGCTTCAGCCTAGATTATGTGCTCAAGTCCCTGGAGTGGGGCTTGAGTCAACGATGTTCTGACTCTGAAACGAGAGTGCTACTACTGAGCCAAGGCTGACGCCCTATCAGATAGTTCCTCCTCCTCTTATCTCTCTCAAAGATTGATACTGAAATAAAATCTTAGCACTCAACTCCGAGCCCAGAGGTTTGTGGGTTAACTCCCCACACCAGTTTAAACCCAGACCAGCGAATGGTTTGAAAATCATCTGTGAGAAATTAATTTGGGCAGTCTCAACCAAGTTCCTAATAGCAATGGCACCACAACACAACAGCCCCCAATTCAGCTCAATTAATGCTGTCACTCAGGAAGGCTGACTTAGAAAATGGCAAAATATCATACAATGCAAGTATGGTATTTTCTGGACTGGGGAAGAGTAGGAAATGCTTTATTCCATATCTAACTCTGCTGCATGTGAATTACGAGCATCTGGTGCTAATAATGAGTATACAAAATGGGACTTCCATTCTGTCGTATTCTCCTCCAGCACCCTATTGAGCACAGATTTTTGCTTTCAATTTTTTTACCACCCACAAATTTACCTTCTGGTCAAGAGGGGACTGTCCCAACAGGATACCCTAAAGTCATTACTAAAAGAAAACATAGCAATCTCACTACCACTGAAAGGTTTCACCTATCCTGCAGCATCGATAGCTGCAGATGCCTGTTTCTGCAGCTAACCTCACAGCTTAAGGACCCCCAAAGAGATTTTCTTTCAGGAGCAATCGTACGGGGATTCAAGTTTCTTGCATGAATCTGCCTCAGAGTCACAAATACTTCAGATCTGAGCTTCCTTGTATGTACCCACATTACAACAGTGACTACACTCCAAAAGTACTTCATTGGCTGTAAAGCGCTTTGAAGCGTCCGGTGGTCGTGCAGGGCGCTGAAGAAATGCAAGTTTTACTTTTTACCCAGAAAAACCTGTTCATCGCTCACACATTTGCTATTGCAATGATATGGCTCAAAGTACTCTACCTTCAAACAGATTTCTAGTCAAACTAAGCCTCCTTTCTCAACACCTCCATCATCATTGTACAAAAAATGCTTTCTATAATACTGTATAATTATGATCAAGGGCACCAACAATTATTCCACATTTCAATAAAGTAACACTGCAAGGAAAGAGTGAGAATAGGACTAAATGGATAGTGCTTTCAAAGGGCTGGCACAGGCACATTGGGCCGAATTGCCTCCTATACTGTAATATTCAATGCTTCTAACAACTGCAGTGGTTCATGGAGGTGACCCACTGACACCTTCTCAGCCATTAAAAATGCCTTTCAAATGTTGTCCAAATCCAAGTTAAGAAATAATGAAACTTGTATTGAACATGTGAGAGTTTATATATTAGTTGAATATGAAACCTTTAATGATTCTATCTTTCAGCAGTCAGCGCTCATGCTCTCATCTTTAGGGTGGCCTTCACTATGTGTGTAATTGGCTGTTTTTTACGTGCTTTTTGTCTGCAGAAGTATTCACCCGATCACTATACAACATTTCCTGTAGACCTTGCTTACCTGTCTGAACAAGTGGCAGCAGCGTGTGGCTTCCAGCAGTTTAAGGCAGAAGCTGGGATACTGAATTATTACCATTTTGACTCCTCGCTGGGTATCCATGTGGATGAATCCGAGATTGACTACTCCAAACCCCTTTTATCATTCAGGTAAAGGAAAGTGAACAAAATGGCACTTTTTTGGGGGGAACAAAAAGTAGTTCCTTTAATGAATATTTTTATTGATCATCAGTCTGTGTTGAGTAGTGTTCACTAGTGTTTCCAGTTACAGAAGGGTCAGTGACCAGAGGACACTGATTCAAGGTAATTGGCAAAAGAACCAGAGTCGAGATGTGAAGAAATGTTTTAACACAGCAAGTTATTATGATCTGGAATGCGTTGCCTGAAAGGGTGTGCTGGAAGCAGATTCAGTACTAACTTCAAAAGGAAATTGGATAAATACTTGAAGGTGGAAAATTTACAAGGCTATGGGGCAAGGGCAGGGAGTGGGACTAATTGGACAGCTCTTTCATAGAGCTGGCACAGGCCTGATGGGCTGAATCTAGTGGTTCTGTTTTACATAGAAACATAGAAGATAGAAACTGCCTTCTGTGGTAGAGAATTCCACAGGTTCACCACACTCTGGGTGAAGAAATTCCTCCTCATCGCTGTCCTAAATGGCTTACCCCTTATCCTTAGACTGTGATCCCTGGTTCTGGACTCCCCCGCCATCGGGAACATCCTTCCTGCATCTAGTCTGTCTAGTCCTGTTAGAATTTTATAAGTTTCAATGAGCTCCCCTCTCATTCGTCTAAACTCTAGCGAATATAAGCCTAATCGACCCAATCTCTCCTCATACGTCATTCCTGCCATCCCAGGTATCAGTCTGGTAAATCTTCGCTGCACTCTCTCCATGGCAAGAACATCCTTCCTCAGATAAGGTGACCAAAACTGCACACAATACTCAAGGTGTGGTCTCACCAAGGCCCTGTACAACTGCAGTAAGACATCCTTGCTCCTGTACTCGAATCCTCTCACTATGAAGGCCAACATACCATTTGCCTTCTTAACCGCCTGCTGCACCTGCATGCTTACCTTCAGCAACTGGTGCACAAGGACATCCAGGTTTCGTTGCACGTCCCCTTTCCCCAATCTATTGCCGTTCAGATAATCTGTCGTCCTGTTTTTTGCCACCGAAGTGGATAACCTCGCATTTATCCACATTGGGCAGATGCATGGCAAATGCAGTATAATCACCCAACCTGTTCAACCTGTTTTATTAATTGTTTAAGCAGAAGCCCTTGTTTACTCGATAAGTTGTTCCTTTTGTGCTGGTGCTTCAAGCCAACAGCCTTGAGTACCATAAATATCAATTCTTCAGCTTGCTCTCCATCTGAAGTAGTCATATCTAGGACTTGGGGATAAAAGGAAACTCTTGTTCAAGCTCTAAATGCCTTTACTCCATGACATGAATCAGTCATTCATGAAAGAAAGACTTATGAAATAATACTGAGCGGCCTACGGGTGGCGCTGTCTGGGGAGAGTATAAATACTCTGGCACGGGCCCAGCTTGCGCAGGACATTCTTAACAGGAACTAGTGAAGGACACAACTAGACCTCCATGTTGTAAAACCGTTGATTAAAGCTTTGTTTAATGCTTAGACCAAGTGCCTAGTAGTTTTCTTGCGTCACTCCACATCTCAACCAAAACACACTTGGCATCTGGAGGGGAAAAGTTTTGCACAGACTGTAACTTCTGTTGTACTGACAGTTTAATCTTTGTCTCAGCAATGTCTGACACCTGGAAGTATATGGCCTTGATTGACCGACTCTACAGGCTGGAGGGAGGTGCTGGGTGGAGGGAGGGAGGGAGCGAGTAAACATTGAGACGATCAATGAAAGTAATTGAATTCCAGCAATTTGCAGAACACTGGCCTTTTTTTATTTCTAAACCTCATAACCTACATTTTTCTCCCAGTGTTGCACAGTTCTCATCTGAATGGCTAACTTAATCCTAGGCTTAGAATCATAGAAATTTACAGCACAGAAGGAGGCCATTCGGCCCATCGTTTCTGCGCCAGTCGAAAAAGAGCTATCCAGCCTAATCCCACTTTCCAGTACTTGGCCCTGTAGGTTACGGCACTTCATGTGCATATGCAAGTACTTTTTTAATTGCAATAAGGGTGTCTGCCTCTGCCACCCTTTCAGGCAGCGAGTTCCAGACCCCCGCTGCCCTCTGTGTGGAAAAAGTTCTCCTCAACTCCCCGCTAATCCTTCTACCAATTACTTTAAGTCTATGCCCCCTGTTATTGACCTCTCTGCTAAGGGAAATAGGTCCTTCCTATCCACTCTATCTAGGCCCCTCATAATATTATACGCCTCAATAAGGTCTCCCCTCAGCCTCCTCTGTTCCAAAGAAAAACAAACCCAGCCTATCCAATCTTTCCTCATAACTAAAATTCTTCAGTCCTGGCAACATCCTCATAAATCTTCTCTGTACCCTCTCTAGTGCAATCACATCTTTCCTGTAATGTGGTGACCAGAATTGTACACAGTACTCTAGCTGTGGCCTAACTAGTGTTTTATACAGTTCAAGCATAACCTCCCTGCTCTTGTGTTCTATGCCTCAGCTAATAAAGGAAAGTATCCCGTATGCCTTCTTAACCACCTTATCTGCCTATCCTGCTACCTTCAGGGATCTGTGGACATGCAGTCCAAGATCCCTCTGTTCCTCTACATTTCTCAGTATCCTACCATTTATTGTGTATCCCCTTGCCTTGTTAGCCCTTCCCAAATATATTACCTCACACTTCTCCAGATTGATTCCATTTGACACTTTTCTGCCCACCTGACCAGTCCATTGATGTCTTCCTGCAGTCTACAGCTATTTTCCTCATTATCAATCGCACGGCCAATTTTTGTATCATCTGCAAACTTCTTAATCATGCCCCCTACATCAAAGTCTAAATCATTGATAAAAACCACAAAAAGCAGGGGACCTAGTAGTACTGAGCCCTGCGGAACCCCACTGAAAACAGCCTTCCAGTCACAAAAACACCCATTGACCATTTGCTTTCTGCCACTGAGCCAACTTGCCACTTTGCCTTGGATCCTATGGCATTTTACTTTTTTGACCAATCTGCCATTGAAATTGAAATACCACTCTGAAATTGCCCACTAGGCAGTGAGTGTAGCGCAGGTTAACTCTCTCTCTGATTTTGGGGAGACACCTTTCCTATGGATATCTCTTGAGAGGTGATTTGGTATGGGGAAGATCATGGTTGCAAGTCTAAATTCCACCACGGTGTTGCTACTCCAACATTTTGTGTGGTTGGCCTCTGGGATTCTAATGTTGAGCAGTACTTATGAAATAGATGTGACCATAGAGTGATGCTGAAGTTTCAATTCATCAAAGTGAGAAGCCAATCTGCTCAAAACTGTCAAAAACATATTACAGTACCCTGAATGCAAAATGAAAATCCGAAGTCTTGGCCAATTTTTCAGTGTAACATGGTAATAAATTTGGAAAAGTTATGGCGTGTGAATATTTTTATTTCAAGACCATGATAATTGGGTTTCTGATATTTCTTGGTGAGTGGGAATCAATAGGATAAATTATTTGGGTACAATTGATGAAGTTCTGCTTTAAATGTGTTGTACAGTGCTACTCCGAAGCCTGTCACTGGTTCCATCCCTCCTCCCAACCATTGTCTCGAGCTGGATCAGACTGTTCACAATCTCAGTGTTATGTTTGACCCTAAAACTGAGTTTGGATCTCGTATCCTCTCCGTCACAAAGTCCGCTTACATAGAAGCATAGAAACATAGAAGATAGGAGCAGGAGTAGGCCATTCGGCCCCTCGAGCCTGCTCCGCCATTCAATGAGATCATGGCTGATCATCCAAATTCAGTACCCTGTCCCTGCCTTCTCCCCATATCCCTTGATCCCTTTAGCCTCAAGAAATATATCTAACTCCTTCTTGAATATATTTAATGAATTGGCCTCAACTGCCTTCTGTGGTAGAGAATTCCATAGGTTCACCACTCTCTGGGTGAAGAAATTCCTCCTCATCTCTGTCCTAAATGGCTTACCCTTTATCCTTAGTCTGTGACCCCTGGTTCTGGACTCCCCGACCATCGGGAACATCCTTCCTGCATCTAGTCTGTCTAGTCCTGTTAAAATGTTATAAGTTTCAATGAGATCCCCTCTCTTCTAAACTCCAGCGAGTATAAGCCCAGTCGACCCAATCTCTCTCCATACGTCATTCCTGCCATCCCAGGTATCAGTCTGGTGAATCTTCGCTGCACTCCCTCCATGGCAAGAACATCCTTCCTCAGATAAGGCGACCAAAACTGCACACAATACTCGAGGTGTGGTCTCACCAAGGCCCTGTACAACTGCAGCAAGACATCCTTGTTCCTGTATTCCAATCCTCTCGCTACGAAGGCCAACATACCATTTGCCTTCTTAACCGCCTGCTGCGCCTGCATGCTTACCTTCAGCGACTGGTGCACAAGGATGCCCAGGTCTCGTTGCACTTCCCCTTCTCCCAATCTATTGCCGTTCAGATAATAATCTGCCTTCATGTTTTTGCCACCAAAGTGGATAACCTCGCATTTATCCACATTATACTGCATCTGCCCAATCACCCAACCTGTCCAAATCATACTTCCACTTCTGCAACATAGCTCACTTCTGCCACCCACCGCCTCACCCCATCTACTGCTGAAACCCTCATCCTTCAACCTCTGACACCCCCCAGACTCAATTACTCTTGTTCTCTCTTGGCTGCCCGCCGATCATCCACCCTTCATAAGCTCATCCAAAACTATGCTGCGCGTATAATTTCCCACATCAAGTCCTTGGTCTACGCTGAGTGAGTTGGTCCCGGTGTCGAGTGAATCTAGCTACTGGGTCAACTGTGATGCCACCCACCCCCCTCCCCCAAGATGGAATGGTCTACAGACACTGTTTAGGATCGTATTTGAAGCATGGCTTTGTGGATGAGGTACCAAAGGATGATCCGCACCACCATTGAGCCACTGCTTTAGGAGGAGGGGAGGGAAGAAAATTGACAGGGTGAAAATAATTGAAATCGCTAATCTCAAGTTTTCTTTTTCTCTCTCCTCCCTCTAGTTTTGGCCAGTCAGCTGTGTTTTTACTTGGGGGCCAGAAGAGGCAGGACCCTCCCCTTCCCATGTTCATGCACAGCGGCGACATCATGATCATGTCGGGCAGGAGCCGCCTTCTGTATCACGCAGTGCCCCGGATTGTCCCTAATCTGGAAGGAAAGGCAATCCCTAGCTGTTTAGAGCGTGTAGCGACCAGGGACAGCTGCTCCGCTGACACAAGCTTTGGGCAATGTGATGACGGTGACTGGGAAATCTGTGCAAAATACCTACAGAACTCCAGGGTGAACATGACCGTGAGGCAGGTGGTGGGAGTCGGACAGAGCTTCCCAGTCGAGTCAGACAGTGAAAGGATAGCAGGCGCCTGGCCGTACTCTTATCACCAAGATCCCAAAGAGGAGAATGAACATAAACGACAGAAACTAGTCAGTGAAGAAGTGGCGGAGTCTCCATAATTCTACAAACTTTTTCTTGGGGGTGGTGTGGTGCTGGTTTTGTGCTGGAAGATCCACAAAGGCAGAGATGCATCAGCTCACTATGTCTCTGTCACAAGTTTTTTACTCACTTATGCACCTGAAAGACTGTTGAGGAAATACTAAGGGGTCTCTCCCAATGTTCCCTGTAACTTTTTTTTTGGTGCACGGTCCCTTTAACGGGCTGCGTGGCCCATTCAAATTTTCACACGTGTGCGATTTCTTACATTGAAAAGGTGGTGAGTGGCCTGCACAGCAACTGAGCAGGAACATTGGTCTCCCCGTCAGTGCCCATTTTTGGGGGTCTCCCCGTCAGTGCCCATTTTCGGGGGTCTCCCCGTCAGTGCCTGTTTTTGGGGTCTCCCCATCAGCGCCCGTTTTTGGGGTCTTCCCATCAGCGCCCGTTTTTGGGGTCTTCCCATCAGCGCCCGTTTTTGGGGTCTCCCCGTCAGTGCCCGTTTTCAAGGGTCTCCCCATCAGTGCCCGTTTTCGGGGGTCTCCCCGTCAGTGCCCGTTTTCGGGGGTCTCCCCGTCAGTGCCCGTTTTCGGGGGTCTCCCCATCAGTGCCCGTTTTTGGGGTCTTCCCATCAGCGCCCGTTTTTGGGGTCTTCCCATCAGCGCCCGTTTTCGGGGGTCTCCCCGTCAGTGCCCGTTTTCGGGGGTCTCCCCATCAGTGCCCGTTTTTGGGGTCTCCCCATCAGCGCCCGTTTTTTGGGGTCTTCCCGTCAGTGCCCGTTTTTGGGGGTCTCCCCATCAGTGCCCGTTTTTGGGGTCTCCCCGTCAGTGCCCGTTTTTGGGGGTCTCCCCGTCAGTGCCCATTTTCGGGGGTCTCCCCGTCAGTGCCTGTTTTTGGGGTCTCCCCATCAGCGCCCGTTTTTGGGGTCTTCCCATCAGCGCCCGTTTTTGGGGTCTTCCCATCAGCGCCCGTTTTTGAGGTCTCCCCGTCAGTGCCCGTTTTCGGGGGTCTCCCCGTCAGTGCCCGTTTTCGGGGGTCTCCCCATCAGTGCCCGTTTTTGGGGTCTTCCCATCAGCGCCCGTTTTCGGGGGTCTCCCCGTCAGTGCCCGTTTTCGGGGGTCTCCCCGTCAGTGCCCGTTTTCGGGGGTCTCCCCATCAGTGCCCGTTTTTGGGGTCTCCCCATCAGCGCCCGTTTTTTGGGGTCTTCCCGTCAGTGCCCGTTTTTGGGGGTCTCCCCATCAGTGCCCGTTTTTGGGGTCTCCCCATCAGCGCCCGTTTTTGGGGTCTTCCCCGTCAGCACCCGTTTTCGGGGGTCTCCCCGTCAGTGCCCGTTTTTGGGGGTCTCCCCATCAGTGCCCGTTTTTGGGGTCTCCCCATCAGCGCCCATTTTCAGGGTCTCCCCGTCAGTGCACGTTTTCAGGGGTCTCCCCGTCAGTGCCCGTTTTCAGGGGTCTCCCCGTCAGTGCCCGTTTTCGGGGGTCTCCCCGTCAGTGCCCGTTTTCAGGGGTCTCCCCACCAGCGCCCGTTTTTTGGGGTCTTCCCGTCAGTGCCCGTTTTTGGGGGTCTCCCCATCAGTGCCCGTTTTTGGGGTCTCCCCATCAGCGCCTGTTTTTGGGGTCTTCCCCGTCAGCGCCCGTTTTCGGGGGTCTCCCCGTCAGCGCCCGTTTTTGGGGGTCTCCCCATCAGTGCCCGTTTTTGGGGTCTCCCCATCAGCGCCCATTTTCAGGGTCTCCCCGTCAGTGCACGTTTTCAGGGGTCTCCCCGTCAGTGCCCGTTTTTGGGGGTCTCCCCATCAGTGCCCGTTTTTGGGGTCTCCCCATCAGCGCCCATTTTCAGGGTCTCCCCGTCAGTGCACGTTTTCAGGGGTCTCCCCGTCAGTGCCCGTTTTCAGGGGTCTCCCCGTCAGTGCCCGTTTTCGGGGGTCTCCCCGTCAGTGCCTGTTTTTGGGGGTCTCCCCACCAGTGCCCGTTTTCAGGGGTCTCCCTGTCAGTGCCTGTTTTCAGGGGGTCTCCCCGTCAGTGCCCGTTTTTGGGGGTCTCCCCATTAGTTGCCCATGTTTATGGATTGTTCCAAATCTTTGCAAGTCGAGGTGAATGAAGTTTAATGCAGGAGAATGGAACACTTTCTATGTTGGATACTCAATGTCTCGTCAAGCTGACAAGTATACCATGGGTTAAGTGCAATGTAATGCCACCATACACTTTACCCCAGGTGTATACCCAGCCTTGGGATAGCACCCCTAATTGTAGCACTGGCATTTCTATTTCTTACATCAGCCACCTTTGTGGCCTTTTGAGATTCTCTGCCAAGCCTATAGGAGCCATTTTCTGCTCGCTGGGGAACTGCGTTCAGACTCGCAAACTCCTTTCATTGAGGCCTCCTAATACAGAAAACTCTCCTCCCGTCAGGATGCCCTGGACTTAAACAAAGCTCAGAGAGGGAAAGCATAGTGTGTTGACCTAATTCAACACTCACTTTGATGAATTAATGGGAATGATAGCATAGTGGTTCTGTTACTGGACCAGTAATCCAGAGGCCTGCACTAATGATCCAGAGACATGAGTTCAAAATCCCACCACGGCAGCCGGGGAATTTAAATTAAAAAAAAAAAAAAACTACTGGATTGTCATAAAAACCCATCTGGTTCACTAATCTGCCGTCCTTACCTGGTTTGGCCTATATGTGACTCCAGACCCACCGCAATGCGGTTGACCCTTAACTGCCCTCTGAAATGGCCGAGCGAGCCACTCCGTTGTATCAAAACCGCTACGCACCACCGACTGCAGCGGTTAAAAAAGGCGGCTCACCACCACCTTCTCAAGGATGATTAGGGATGGGCAATAAATGCCGGCCTTGCCAGCGACACCCACATCCCTAGAATTATTTTTTTTTTTTAAGAATTGTGCCATCAAAAGCTGGCTTTGGAGCAGTTATTGTAACATAGAGAGCCCTCTAATCGTGCAAGTTGGTAAAAGCCATGAAAAGACATTCAGGCCCTCTGTTTATGGCAGCCTCGAGCTGGGGAGTAGCGTTGGAAAAAGTCTGTATTAGCTACCTTTTTTTATTTGCGTTGAAAATGGGCTGTAACAGGTGGAGACTTTGATAAAGCGACATGAAAATAACGAGCAGCTGTTAAGAGATGATCAAATCTAGTGGGAGTTTCAGTTTTATACCATCTGAATAATAAAGAAGTATTTATACATGAATATTGGTTTCTCGGTTGCTTGAAATACTTTAATTAAATGCTGAGCATAATGTCAGAATTGATAAATTGGTATTTAAATTCCCCTCGCTGTAGTCCAGGAATCCTTGTTGTAAGCGTATAAAATATATACTAAATATAGAAAAGAGGACTGTAGAGAGAAACACAAGGGATGCCAAAATGACTAGTATTTTATCTTCCATCCCTTCTGAAACCTCAGTGACAGTAATTTACCACTAGCTGAAAGATTCTAATTAATTGTTTTGTTAAACCCTAATTTGGCTTTTGTTTCACCCTACATAAAGCAGCTCATTTAGGTCTTGGGCCTCCCAAGGATTGAACAAGACCCAGTCGGATGTATAACCAGTAACCACTTTATTACACTAAATCTAAGGTTAGGATGTTAACGGTGTTCAGCTCTGAGGAACATAGGAACAGGAGCAGGCCATTCAGCCCCTTGAGCCTGTTCCGCCATTCAATGAGATCATAGAAATTTACAGCACAGAAGGAGGCCATTCGACCCATCATGTCTGTGCCAACCGAAATACCTTTGGTTAACAGAAAGCTATCAATTTAAAATTAACAATTGATCTAGCATTAATTGCCATTTGCGGAAGAGAGTTCCAAACTTCTTCCCTTTGTGTGTGTGTGTGTGTGTGTGTGTGTGTGTAGAAGTATTTCCTAATTTCACTCCTGAACGGTCTGGCTCTAATTTTTAGAAAATGCCCCCTAGTCCTAGAAACACAGTGCCCGCCTTGCAGAGGTAGGTGTTACTACCGCATATTCCTTTTTGTGTTCAGACGGTCCCATAAGCGGTCTGAGCACCTTACTGTTATGGGAGTTGACCCATGCTGCCATACATCTACTTGTACGATAGCATACCTCCCAGGGACAATGATCGTGGTGATCTGAACTGGTTATGTGCAACGTTTCCCCGATTGGGAGGTCCCGCGCAAGCTGCTCGCCAGCTGTGTCCTGGGCCCAACCATCTTCAGCTGCTTCATCAATGACCTTCCCTCCAACATAAGGTCAGAAATGGGGATGTTCGCTGATGACTGCACAGTGTTCAGCGCCATTCACAACTCCTCAGATAATGAAGCAGTCCGTGCCTGCATGCAACAAGACCTGGATGACATTCGGGCTTGGGCTGATAAGTGGCGGGTAACCTTCGTGCCACACAAGTGCCGGGCAATGACTATCTCCAACAAGCGAGAGTCTAACCACCTCCCCCTGACATTTAACGGCATTACCATCGCCGAATCCCCCACCATTAACATCCTGGGGGTCACCATTGACCAGAAAATTAACTGGACCAGCCACATAAGTACTGTGGCAACAAGAGCAGGTCATATTTAAATTGTGGCACCGCCCCCTGGGAGCGGGTTGGCTACCGTCCCGCCTCTGGGAAATCGGAAGTGGGCGGGTTGGTGGCGGGATCAGGTCAGGATTCACATTTTTTAACTGCCCCCACGCTCCAAACCCACCTGTTTATTTAGGGGAAAGTTGCGGCCTTTGTGTGAAGAAGTGTTTCCTAACATCTCTCCTGAATGGCCTGGCTCCTGATTTTACTTCCCCCGCCCCCAAGAACCTTGTGCATGAAGAGGGGAAAAGAGCTGTGCTTCTATTCTCCACCCACGCTGTCAAAAGCAAAGGAAACCCTCTACAAATTTTTTATTTTAAAAAAAGTCACCTTTTCAAGCATCGCTTCCACCCCTCTTCCCTCAGTGCCGTCAAGCATTGCGACTGGAAGACAGCCCTATTGGAATATATCTCTAATAACAAGACATGGACCTGAATGCTTTTAAGCAGTTGGTGGTGCTCGTTTAAGCTGACAAACCTTTGATGAATTTTATTGCTTTCATCATCTGCCATGCTATGCACCATCAATTCATTCTCCGTCATGGAGTGGAGTGAGATATAGTTTTAGTACAGCGTTGCTGGGTGTTCAATCTGGAACATGGAGAGTGGCATCATTCAAATTTTACTGCACTTTTACAATTTGTAGTTTATGGGCCGTGCCTCTGCTGTAGTTAGGTAATGTTTATTAGGCTTGCAACTGAGCTGGAGGTATTTCCACTGGTGCTTCTTCAGCACTGCAGACATTATGTTCATGTTTTTGCTGCATGGAGGGAGAAGAGGTGGCGAACGGACCACTTTTTCATATGACATCTACTGCATCTCTCTTATTTTGTTTCAGCTGTCATCACAGAAATCACAGAAACCCCACAGTGCAGATAGAGGCCATTTCGCCCCATCGAGCCTGCACCGACACATATCCCACCCTATCCCCGTAACCCCACATATTTAATCCCCCTAACACTAAGGGTCAATTTATCATAGCCAATCAACCTAACCCGCACATCTTTGGACTGGTAGAGGAAACCAGAGCACCCGGAGGAAACCCATGCAAACACGGGGAGAATGTGCAAACTCCACACAGACAGTCGCCCGAGGCCGGATTCGAACCCAGGTCACTGGTGCTGTGAGGCAACAGTGCTAACCACTATGCTACCGTGTCTGCCTACAGGGGATCTCATGTTGAGATCCCCTGTAGTACAAATCACATTCAGGTAGACAGAGTGCACCCTGTATCTATCTCTCTCTCTCTCTCTCTCAATAAAACTGGTTTGTGTATAACTCCTTCCATCAATTCCCCGTGTCCTTTCAAAGTATTTCTTTAAATTCAGTTTTTAATCTTGTGTTCTCAAGTAACTGCACAAACCGGGTTTTACCTCTTTGCGACAGATTTAACACATTTAGAACCTACATAGAGAGAGACATCAGCTCTGGAATTCCCTCCCTAAATCCATCCATCTCCCTCCTTTTAAGACGCTCCTTAAAACCTACCGCTTTGACCAAGCTTTTGGTCACCAGTCCGAATATCTCTTTACGTGGCTCGGTGTCGAATTTTGTTTGATAACCGCTCCTGTGAAGCGCCTTGGGACATTTTACTACATTAAAGGTGCTGTATAAATGCAAGTTGTAGCCATGGCGTCATAACGGCACAGAAGGAGGCCATTCGGCCCATCGAGACCGTGCTGGCTCTCTAGAGCAATCCGGTCCGTCCCATTCCCCCGCTCTATCCCCTTAGCCCTGCAAGTTTATTTCCCTCAAGTGCCTATTCCAGTCTCCCCTTGAAAACATTGAGTGTCTCCGCTTCCACCACTTCCGTCGGCAGCGAGTTCCAGGTCCTCACCACTCGCTACGTAAAAAAGTTTTTCCTCACATCCCCCCTGTATCTCTTGCCCAGAACCTTAAATCTGTGTCCCCTAGCCCTCGTACCACCAACTAATGGGAACAGCCTTTCCCCGTCTAGCCTATCCAAACCCGTCATAGTCTTGTACACCTCCATCAAACCACACCGCGACCTCCTTTGCTCTAATGAAAACAGTTGTTGTTGTATCAGCTGTAACATAAAACTTTCCATTGCACCCGGGGCATTCCTAGTATGGTAAACATTACAAGGGCCACCAGTGACGTGGAATTAGCCACCTGTGCATCCTCTTACAGTCTGAGCTTCTACGCACTCCAGTTTTTTTTTTAAAGCATTTATTCTGGGGTGACGCCATGTTGTTCAGAATTAAAGTGCTGACGGCATGGACTCGTTGGGCCAAATGGCCTGTTTCTGTGCTGTATATTCTACGTAGCGCTCGGGGATTGGGAGTGTGGATAAATGTGGGTTCAATCCCTGATTTGCTCTTATTTGAGCCGTGACAATTGGGAAGGCGATGAGCAGCGTTGCCCCTAATTTTTTTGGTGGAGGGTGGGGGTGGCGTGGTGCTCGCCGTCCCTTTAATGGGCTGCGCGGCCCATTCAAAGTTTCGCGCCTGTGCAAAATTTCACCTCAGAAAAGCCGGTCCCGGGCTTGGCGGTGCAGCTTAGAGGGAACGTCGGTGATGAGCACAGGCTGGGGGGAGAACGCAGGAAACACTAAATAAGTTGCCAGGGAAGACGATTGAAAACAGCAGCAGCATATTGGAGACAAATCAGATGTCCTTCTGGGGAGCAAGGGACTGGGGGTAAGATGAATAGATACAGTGGATGGGATTGATTCTTCAAAAAAAAAAGGCAAGGGTTGTTTTTTTCCAAAGCCTAATAATATTTTGGTTGCAGTCTTGGACAAGAAGAAAATAAAATTCTATTTGTTAAGAAAAATAAACTTTGTCTGTATTGCTTCGGATTTCATCCCAAAGGAGGTTCAGAAATCCCTTCTTCAAATATCTCACGTGTTCCTTTTAACATTTGAGGCATTTGGTCGAGGGATCTCTGCAGATGCTTCTCGACGCACTGCGTGTTCCACCAGACCCAGGCCGGCAGAAGTGTTTGCTGAATGGAAAATGTAACGTCAGATAGAGAAGTCATTTTAGATTGAGTCGATGTGTGAAGGTTGAACAAATTGCAGTAGAAACAGGCATAACTGGGCAACACTTCGAAAGAAAGGGCGTACAGAAACAAATTAATGTAATCGTTCCCTGGTTTTCGTGCTCTGGTTCCCAGCGTGAATTTAGCTAGAAGACTGTGGCTTTAAATACCCACTGTCAAAAATGAGGAAGGAAACTTGGCCTCTAATCTGCACTTTACAATTCACCTGTCATTATTTAGACCGCTGGATCCATTTTCGCTGTTTAAAATAGTACAGTTGTATTGAATGATTTGAGTGTTAGGGTTTTTAAAACATTTTCTAGCCCCTTTCAATTTTATTATCTGTATCTTTTAAGATGACAAAAGGCAAAGCAGAGAAGCCCACCTCACTTCCACCACCCCCCACCCCCCCTCCCCTCACTTGAGCTGAGACACTGTTGTCCTGAAGAAGGGAAGGGGCAGTAAATCTTCACATTGCCGTTCTCCATTATGAAAGGTGATTTGATCAGCTTCTGTTCGCATAGATGCTGCTGTGCAATAGAAAAGATTCATTTCGCCCACGGACCTTGGGTTTGAACCCAGGCCCAGAGCGATGTGGTGATAAATCTCCTCTGTCAACATCACTAAAATAGGTGGTCATTATCGCATTGCTGTTGGTGGGATCTTGCTGTGCGCAAATTGGCTACTGCATTTCCAACATTACCACAGTGACTACACTTCAAAAGTACTTCATTGGCTGTAAAGCGCTTTGGGGCGTCCTGATGTCGAGAAAGGCGCTGTAGAAATGTTTCTTTCCTTTCTTTCCTTTCTTTCCCTCTTTATTTCCTTCTTTCTCAGTGCCACAGAACACTGTGCATCTGATCCACTGAGCCCTGCGAGGACTGGTTTCAGATTTCATCCCCTAATGCCATATAGAATTATGCGGCAATTCACATTAATACATTTCTGTCTAGCTTCTAATACAATATTACATAACCTGCAACAAAATTAAGAAATCTAGCACGCATTTGAACCTTACAAATCAAGCCCAAAAATAAAGAGAGAGAGAGAGAACTGGGTTTCGACCCTGAGAAAATGCACCAAAGCATCACCGAAGGACAATTGAGCTATGGATACACAAAACCAGGATAGAATCATCGAAACTCGCAGGACAGGAGGAGGCCATTCGGCCCGTCGTGCTTGTGTTGGCTCTTTGAAAGAGCAGTCGTGCTCAGTCCCACCCTCCGTTGCCTTTTGTCCATAACCCTGTAAGTTCCTCATCCTCAAGCACCTGTCCACCTCCCTTTTCAAATGGTTTATGGATAGGAGAAGAGGGATATAAACTGAGGCAGTCATGAGCTAAATCTAGACAAAATAAGTGTGGAGGGAGAATAGGCCAGGTTGTTCCATGGATCTTCTACTTACACTGAATTTAAGGTTTTGCAAAGGAAAAGTTGGTTATAATTTCTCAGCTGTTTGTATTGATACTGATTGGCATCTTTTAAAATGATTTTGTATGTGGTGATTGGTGGAATGGCTTGAAGTGATGTTCACTGTAGGAAGATGTCATTCACCGTGTCAGCCAAGGCTCAGTTTTTTAAAATTCATTCCGGGATGTGGGCGTCGCTGGCAAGGCCGGCATTTATTGCCCTTCCCTAATTGCCCTTGAGAAGGTGGGATGAGTCGCCTTGAACCGCTGCAGTTCGTGTGGTGAAGGTACTCTAAAATCTAAATCTAAAAAGGTGACTCAACCGTGGATAACAGGGGAAATTAGAGACAGCATAAAATCCAAAGATAGGGCGTATAAAATAGCCAAAAAAAGCGCCAGAGCGGAAGATTGGGAACAGTTTAAGATAGAGCAAAGGAGGGCAAAGGGCATGATCAAGAGGGGCAAAATAGCTTACGAAAACAAGCTGGCGGAAAATATAAAAACTAACTCCAAAAGCTTTTATAAATATATCAAAAGGAAAAGACTGGTGAAAACCAAAGTTGGTCCATTGCAGTCAGATACGGGGGAATATATAATGGGAAATAAGGAAATGGCAGATCAACTAAATGCATACTTTGGGTCAGTCTTTACGAAGGAAGACACAAAAAACCTCCCTGGGATATCGGGAAAAATAGGGACATTGGCAAAGGAGGAACTGACGCAAATCAATATCTCTAAGGATATGGTGTTAAGGAAGCTAAAGGGATTGAAGGTGGACAAATCCCCAGGGCCTGATAACATGCATCCTAGGGTACTGAAGGAGGTGGCCCTAGAGATAGCGGATGCACTAAGGATGATTTTTCAGAATTCATTAGACTCGGGAACAGTGCCGATGGATTGGAGGGTAGCTAACGTTACCCCACTATTCAAAAAGGGGGGTAGGGAAAAAGCAGGTAATTACAGACCTGTAAGCCTTACATCAGTTGTGGGCAAAATGCTGGAGTCCATCATTAAGGATGAAATAGCGGAGCACTTAGCAAATGGGGACAGGATAGGACAGAGTCAACATGGATTTACAAAGGGTAAATCGTGCTTGACTAATCTATTGGAATTTTTTGAGGGAGTAACTGGTAGAATAGATGGGGGAGAGCCAGTAGATGTGGTGTACCTGGACTTCCAAAAGGCCTTCGATAAGGTCCCACATAAAAGATTAGCATGGAAAATTGAGGCTCATGGGATAAAGGGGAAAGTTTTGGCGTGGATAGGGAACTGGCTGTCAGATAGAAAACAGAGACTTGGAATAAACGGCTCATTTTCTGAATGGCAGGCAGTAACAAGTGGGGTACCACAGGGATCTGTCCTGGGCCCCCAGCTGTTCACAATTTACATTAATGACCTGGATCAGGGAGTCGGATGCAGCATTTCCAAATTTGCAGACGACACTAAACTAGGAGGTGGGGTGGGCTCAGAGGAAGAGACCAGGAAGCTCCAGAGCGATTTGGACAGACTGGGCGATTGGGCGGATAAATGGCAGATGCACTATAATGTGGACAAGTGCGAAGTTATCCACCTTGGGTGCAGGAACGGGAGGGCAAATTATTATTTAAATGGCAATAGATTGGGAGAGGGGGAAGTACAGAGAGACCTGGGTGTTCTTGTACACCAGTCACTGAAGGCGAGCATGCAGGTGCAACAGGCGGTCAAGAAGGCAAACGGTATGCTGGCCTTCATAGCAAAAGGGTTAGAATACAGGAACAGGGATACCTTGCTGCAGCTGTACAGGGCACTGGTGAGACCACACCTCGAGTACTGTGTACAGTTTTGGTCGCCTCATCTGAGGAAGGATGTTCTTGCCATGGAGGGGGTGCAGCGGCGATTCACCAGGCTGATACCAGGAATGGCGGGAATGACCTATGAGGGGAGACTATGTAGTTTAGGGATGTACACACTGGAGTTTAGAAGATTGAGAGGGGACCTCATAGAAGTGTATAAAATTCTGACAGGTCTAGACAGACTGGATGCAGAAGGAATGTTTCCCTTGGCGGGTGAGAACAGAACTAGAGGACATAATTTAAGGATAAGGGCTAAACCATTTAGGACAGAGATGAGGGGGAATTTCTTCACTCAGAGAGTGGTGAACCTGTGGAACTCATTGCCACAGAGGGCAGTGTACGCCAGCTCATTAAATATATTTAAGAGGGAATTAGATATATTTCTACGGGCAAAAGGGGTTAAGGGTTACGGAGAGAAGGCGGGGACGGGATACTGAATTAAAGGATCAGCCATGATCTCATTAAATGGCGGAGCAGGCACGAAGGGCCGAATGGCCTACTCCTGCTCCTATCTTCTATGTATCTATGTATCTATGTACTCCCACCGTGCTGTTGGGTAGGGAGTTCCAGGATTTTGACCCAGCGACGATGAAGGATCGGCGACATATTTCCAAGTCAGGATGGTGTGTGACTTGGAGGGGAACTTGGAGGTGATGGTGTTCCCATGTGCCTGCTGTCCTTGTCCTTCCAGGTGGTAGAAGTCGCAGGTTTGCTGCCAAAGAAGCCTTGGCGAGTTGCTGCAGTGCATCTTGTAGATGGTGCACACTGCAGCCATGGTGCGCCAGTGGTGGAGGGAGTGAATGTTTAAGGTGGTGGATGGGGTGCTAATCCAGCGGGACTGCTTTGTCCGGGATAGTGTCGAGCTTCTTGAGTGTTGTTGGAGCTGCACTCATCCAGGCAAGTGGAGAGTATTCTATCACACTCCTGATTTGTGCCTTGTAGATGGTGGAAAAGCTTTGTGGTGTCAGCAGTTGAGACACCGCAGAATACCTTGCCTCTGACCTGCTCTTGTCGCCACAGTATTTATGTGGCTGGTCCAGTTAAGTTTCTGCTCAATGGTGACCCTCAGGATGTTGATGGTGGGGGATTCGGCGATGGTAATACTGTTGAATGCCAAGGGGCAGTGGTTAGACTCTCGCTTATTGGAGATAGTCATTGCCTGGCACTTGTGTGGTGCGAATGTTACTTGCCACTTATCAGCCCAAGCCTGAACGTCGTCCAGGTCTTGCTGCATGCGGGCATGGACTGTTTCATTTTCTGAGGAGTTGCGAATGGAACTGAACACTGTGCAGTCATCAGCGAACATCCCCACTTCTGAACTTATGATGGAGGGAAGGTCATTGATGAAGCAACTGAAGATGGTTGGGCCTAGGACATTGTCCTGAGGAACTCCTGCAGCGATGTCCTGGGGCTGTGATGATTGACCTCCAAAAACCACAACCATCTTCCTTTGTGCTGGGTATGACTCCAGCCAGAGAGTTAGAAACTTCAGATATGCAAAGAAGATAAGTCATTCACCGTGTCAGCTGTGGCTCAGTTGGTAGCACTCTCCCCTCTGAGTCTAGAAGATTGTGGGTTCATAGTCATACTCCATAGGCTTGAGCACAAAAATCTAGGCTGACACTCCAGTGCAGTACTGAGGGAGTGCTGCACTGTTGGAGGTGCTGTCTTTCAGATGAGATGTTAAACCGATGTAAAAGATCCCATGGCACTATTTCGAAGAAGGGCAGGGGAATAATCCCTGGTGCCCTGGCCAATATTTATCCCTCAATCAACATCACTAAAACAGATTATCTGGTCATTATCACATTGCTGTTTGCGGGAGCTTGCTGTGCACAAATTGGCTGCCGCGTTTCCTACATTACAACAGTGGCTACACTTCAAAAAGTACTTCATTGGCTGTAAAGCGCATTGGGATGTCCGATGGTCGTGAAAGGCGCTACAGAAATGCAAGTCTTTCTTCTTTCTTACCTAAATTAACCAAGCTTTTGGTCACCTGCCCTAATGTCTCCTTCTGTGTCTCAGTGTGTTTCTGTCTGATTGCGCTCCTGTGAAGCACCTCGGGACCGTTTACTACAAAAAAGGCGCTGTATGCAAGTTGTTGTTGCAAATTACGTGGCTTTGAAAAGTTGGTCGAGCTTTTGGAAAGCTATTAAAAGTTTTCAGAAACTAGAGAATTATAAAATGTATTCCGACAGTTAAGAGTAACACCAGTTCTCAAAGCACGAATACAAATATGTGCACGGCGCCAGCTACAAGTTGAGAAAGGAAGTAATTGGATGATGAACCAGTAAAGACGATCACCGATGTCAAAAGAATTGCTGAAGACACACTCCAGAACACCTAAGTACTGCAGAGGGAGATGGAACAGCATTGATATCACATCTAACATCTCTTCCGAGGAGTGAGGTTGTATGCTTTTATGCTAACGCCACCGAAGGGCAAAATTTAACACTGGAATCCTACAGTGGAGGGTCATGACACCCCTCCACAACCACCCCCCACCCCCAATCATTTTTAGGTTAGCCAACGTGGCTAAGGAGGACCACCTCCATTTTTCTCCCAGGAACCTGAGTCATCTGCCTTCGGCCTCCAGGTTTGGGCCTGCAGATCTGTGCGGTCCCCGGCTCGGCCTTCAGACTGGGCAAGTCCACATTCCCCATTTCCCAGCCTCTTCTTGCCGAGTGGCCAAGTCTGGAGTTCGATTCCCCCAGTTGGTCAAACTTGGCTCCGTCACAAGCATCTGCCAATACCGCCTTCCAGTATGGACTGTGAACTTAACCTGATCAGGTACGTACCGTGATCCTGGGCATTGGACATAATTCTGTTGAACTTTTAGGAAGTGAAACCCAGCCAATAACTACAGTCACATATATTGCTATTCTCACAATGATTTAGATTTTGTCAATTTATATTAAGTGGCCTTTACTATTATCATTGACAGGGAGCTTTACGATGGTACTAATTGTAATACGGTAAATGAAGTTAGCTGAAGTAGTTGTTGGTGATTCATCTCTGTATCTGCTCAGTCCTTGATACCTTTGTTAAGCTGAGAGTTATTTGACATTTAAGTCACTTTTGTACATTTGCCTGCAGAACACTGGTTGATGGAGGACAATTTAGAGTGCTAATTTAATCCCGAGGCATGAACATAAATCCTGATACATTTTTCCTAATTATTAGTTAAAGGCAGGGACGGGGCTTATCTTCGTCGGTCTAAAAGAAAGACCTGCATTCTATAGCGCCTTCCACAAACTCAGCATGTCTCAAAGCGCTTTACAACCAATGAAGTACTTTTGAAGTGTAGGAAATGAAATAAATGACCAGCTCATCTGTTTTAGTGATGTTGGTTGAGGGATAAATATTGGTCAGGACACCGAGGATAACGCCCCTGCTCTTCTTCAAAATGGGATCTTTCACGTCCACCCGAGGGGGCAGACGGGGCCTCGGTTTAACGTCTCATCCGAAGGATGGCACCTCCGACAGCGCAGCACTGCGCTGATTATGATTATGTGCTCAGTCTCTGGAGTGGGGACTTGAACCCACAACCTACTGACTCAGAGGCGAGAGTGCTACCCACTGAGCCACGGCTGACAAGCTGATAGGTACAAGAAACTTTTTTTTATCTGGCACCGACGGGACCGACGTGGTGCCGGTTCATCAAAAATTCCGGATAACCGAGAGCTATAGTAAAAGATACGGAGAGCTGAGAGCTCCGTATAAAGCAACAAACCCTGTTGCTTAGCAACAGGTGCAGAACAATGACCACAAGTTCCAAGCGTCTCTGTAGCTTAGCAACAGCTGCAGCCACACCCAATTGCACAGCAACAGATCAAGGAAGGCAAGTAATATGAAGTAAAACTTACCTGAACCTACTCCTGAATTTTGCCGGTTAACCGAGATTTCCGGTTATTTAGGTGCTGGTAAATTGAAAGTTTCCTGTATTACATATTAGGATTGTGATCATACATTCCTGACATATTGTTTACTGTCCAACTGGGATCTCACTTTTCCAACACTTTCTTACATTCTTAGCTTTGTTTGAATATTATTGTACCATGGTTAAGTCACAGTTCCTCCAGGTATAAGAATTAGCTGAAGGTCATTTTAAAAATGTGTTTCAAAGTACTAACAGTTTTAGGTTCAGGTAATGGAAGCAGTGAGCTCAGTCCTAAGCTAATGGCTGCAGGTGATTCATTGCTTTTACACATAGACCTATTCAGAGCCCCTATTGATTGGGCTTGGATATTTTCAGTGGATAGAATAATTTTGCAGACCTGAAGCCAAGAAGCCATCCCACAGAAAAATGATTGAGTAAGCTGAAGAATAATGGATTGTCATTTCTGCTTGGATTCAATCCAGAGACAATGTCTTTGATAAAATATTTTTCAGAACTATTTAAAGAATAGTGTGAGGTTTCCATTTAAGGTGCGCCTCTAGTCTAACTAGACAGTTCCCCGCAGAGAAGGAGCGGGTCATTTTGACTTTGGCAATCGGGTAAACTGGGAGTTAGTGAGTCGGCCATTGAAGCCAATGGGGAAAAAAAATCATTTTGCGCTATCGCACAAAGTCCAGATCTACACCCCAGACAATCAAATAAAGAGTCACACTGCAGATCTTCTCACGCCATCTCCTTACACTACTGCCATTTGCCGTCTTTCGGATTAGACGTTAAACCGAGGCCCCGTCTGCTCTCTCAGGTAGACGTAAAATATCCCATGGCACTATTTCGAAGAAGAGCAGGGGAGTTCTCCCCGGTGTCCTGGCCAATGTTTATCCCTCAATCAACACCAAAAACAGATTATCTGCTCATTTATCTCATTGCTGTTTGTGGGACCTTGCTGTGCATAAATTTGCTGCCACATTTCCAACATTACAACAAAAAGTACTTCATTGGCTGTAAAGTATTTGGGACGTCTTGAGGTTGTGAAAAGTGCTATAGAAATACAAGTCTTTCTTTCTTTAGGCAGTCTATAACTCCTTTAGGATCTGTGTTGGCTATGATTTGCTGAACATTCTGCTGAGTAACTCTCATAGTTGATACTTTTGTCGTTAACTATTCCTTGTTTTTCTCATTCACTCCAATTTCCTTTGTCCCCTCGCCCATTTAAAACGGAGATGAGGAGGAATTTCTGCACTCAAGAGGGTCGTGAATCTGTGGAATTCTCTACCCCAGAGAGCTGTGGAGGCGGAGTCATTGAATATATTTATGGTGGAGATAGACAGACATTTGAACGATAAGGGAGTCAAGGGTTATGGGGAGCGGACAGGGAAGTGGAGTTGAGGCCAAGATCAGATCAGCCATGGGCCCAGAAATTCGGGTCGGAGGCTTCCCACGGGTGCAAGCCCCCGACCTGCACTTACCTAGCGCGCCGGCCGTTGAGCTGTGGGCCCGCGTGGGATTCCGATCCTGGGCCTGCTCCAACTGCCAGCGCGCAGTGCTTGCGTATCCCAGGGGCGCAGTTAGTTCGAAGCGTCCCCTGGGATCATGTGGGCCATGGAGAGCCAATGGTAGCAGGGAATGCTTCATTCATAAATTTGACAGGAAGACCTGTCAAACCTATAAATACAAATCAGCCCCAAAAAATAACTAAAACTTCAAATAATTTTTTTTTTTAAATCCCATTTTTAAAATAACTATAAATTACATAAAATAACTATTTTAAACAATAATTTAAATCTTTGAAAAAATTAATTACAGTTTCTAACGGGGCTAAAAATAAACTTACCTTTCTTTAAAGTATTTAAAAATAATAAACCTGTGGAAAAAATGTTTTAATTTTACTTAATTCACCACTTACCTTGTTAAAAGCAGGCCTTGCGCCTGCTGGAGACTTACCCTCCTGGAGAAACCTGCAAAAAAAACGTAAGTTCCAGGCGCACGCGCTGCCTCTCCGGCGCACGCATTCGACCTGTGAACCCCTTCCTTTAAGGGAACGGAAGTTCCAGATTCCCGCGCATGCGCAGTGCATGCACGAAACCAGCACTTTCATTGGGCCTACAGGTGAGTACCCAGCGCGTACTCACCCATGGAGACCCGAATTACTAGGCCATTATCTTATTGAATGATGGGGCAGGCTCGAGGGGCCGAATGGCCTACTCCTGCTTCTATTTCTTACGTTCTTGCCTTCCTGAAGGCCGTGACTCCCGCTGACTGCAGCCCCAAGGGTCCAGGCCACACTCCAGCATGTCGCCCAAGTGGCAGTCTTCATCCGTGAGCCTAGTCAGTTCCGGTGGGCTATTTGAACGCGGGGTGCATCACATAGAAACATAGAAGATAGGAGCAGGAGTAGGCCATTCGGCCCCTCGAGCCTGCTCCGCCATTCAATGCGATCATGGCTGATCATCCAAATTCAGTACCCTGTCCCTGCTTTCTCCCCATACCCCTTGATCCCTTTAGCCTTGAGAAATATGTCCAACTCCTTCTTGAATATATTTAATGAATTGGCCTCTACTGCCTTCTGTGGTAGAGAATTCCACAGGTTCACCACTCTCTGGGTGAAGAAATTCCTCCTCATTTCTGTCCTAAATGGCCTACCCTGTATCCTTAGACTGTGACCCCTGGTTCTGGACTCCCCGACCATCGGGAACATCCTTCCTGCATCTAGTCTGTCCAGTCCTGTTAGAATTTTATAAGTTTCGATGAGATCCCCTCTCATTCTTCTAAACTCCAGCGAGTACAAGCCCAATCGACCCAATCTCTCCTCATACGTCATTCCTGCCATCCCAGGTATCAGCCTGGTGAATCTTCGCTGAACTCCCTCCATGGCAAGAACATCCTTCCTCAGATAAGGCGACCAAAACTGCACACAGTACTCAAGATGTGGTCTCACCAAGGCCCTGTACAACTGCAGCAAGACATCCTTGTTCCTGTACTCAAATCCTCTCGCTACGAAGGCCAACATACCATTTGCCTCCTTAACCGCCTGCTGCACCTGCATGCTTACCTTCACAGCTGACCACCACCCCCCACACCCCCCAATCCTCTTTTTTACTTGATGTCCGTCACACATCTGCTTTTTCTAGCGGGAATGGCTGGATAGCAATCAGGAGCGGGAATCCTGGCCGATTGTTGTGCAGCCACCCTCCCCATCCTCACCGAAGCCACGTGCAGTACCTCGAACACTGCCGCGGCCGAGACCAGATAACTGCGCGCGCAGGAATCTAGCTGCAGCGTCCTGCGGAGCGCTGGGTTTTGCAACTGAACCACATAGAGTGACTTTTCACTTTTTAATTTTTTTTAAACGCAAGACTTTGAGCGATAACTGTACAGATGTCCTCCTGTTCCTGAGGGATTTAGAATTTGTCTTTGTCTGTCTGTGGCAAAGATCTTATAGGGCCTGACGGGGCAAAGAGATTTCTTTAGCCTGAAATGCGTTGATGTGCTGACAGTCTAGAATACAGATCAATAGCAATATACTGCTCAGGTTGTGTTGGATCCCAGCCATAGTAGCACACCACACCGCCGCTGGTGTATTTATACAATTGATCCTAACTCTCTGGGAACTAAATGCGTTTTTTATACTTTCAAAATTTGCACCCACTTGATTTATCTGCAGATTTATTTCCTCCCAGTTTTCTCATGTTTAACCCCCTTCTCACTAATGACTGTAACTGTTGCTGGGGGACATTTCATTGGATGCTGGCTGTTCTCTGGTATCTTGCACAAGTGTCTGTTCTTCATGTGGGCAGTGAGGTTCGGCAGGCTATTCGACCAAGGGCAGCATCGCAGCTCTGTCACTTTGGGATTAAATTTTCTCCAATGCTCTCCCGGTCGGCCTCCCAGCTTCCAACTCTTGGACCAAGCTTTTGCAACAGAACGGGTCACCGGCCTTTGACCCTTCACCTTTACGAACTGGTTTCAAATCCAGCCGAGACTGATGGCCTCATTGACTCTTCGGTAGCGCTCCGCTCTACACGGTCCTGTGCGAGGCACAGCCCAGACCGGGGGGTGCAGCACGTCCCCGGGTCTGCTGTCCCATCAAGCGCTCGCAGTCCCGGATTATGCCCAGAGGCAGTGTTAAAACTCAAGATTCAGCATTTACCTCAGAATAGTGGAACATCTCGGGCCTTCCTTTGACAATCTACAAGCTTTAGAATTCCCAGTTGACATCATCTAACCCACTTGCTTTACCTTGACCAATGTTCCTTTAAAAAATTTTATTGGTTGCACGGCCCCTTTAAGGGGGTGCATGGCCCCTTTAAGGGGCTGCACGACCCCATTCAAAATACCGCGTATGCGATGTTTTTCCTGTTTAAAAGCCAGCGAGCCGGCTGCGGGGGGAGCTGCAGGCGGCCGCGCAGCTTAAAGGGAACATTGATCTTGACTACTTTCTCCTACTCTTTTCAACTTTGTTGGCCTCCTGCACCAGGAGCCTTGCCCGAGATATCTTAATCGATTTTTTTTTTTAATGTTGGGAAATGGTGCTGAATTTCGAGATGATATTGGAGTAAAAATAAAAGATTCCAGTTAGTCACAGACATCAGTTTAACTGGTTGTGTTCCTTCGGATCTTTAACCTCACAACTAAATCTTCTTCGCTCATTCATGTCTGCACCAATACTTTATACGTTGTTCAAAAATCCTGCTTGCAGGTTACTTGCTCGCAGTCCTCTCTGCCTGGGTCAGTCAGCATCTGCGCCTCTGGTTGAAAGTTCGCACAACGCACTTACTTTCTCCTTTCCCGGATCCTTTGGGCTCGATTTTGTCAATGGAGAGCTTTTGGAGGCGGGACTCCCACTTTTTGGGTTGTAGTCCCGCCTCCATCGACTTGTGGCCAATCCACGCTACCTTCCCTTGATTGACCTTGTTAAGCCCGCCCAGCGGGCTCAGCAGGCCAATTAATGGACACCTGGTTACTGGTGACGTCAGCGATTGACATTTCATCTGTCAAGAGCTTTTGACAGATGAAAAATCAGCGTTTGACAGCTCTGTGAAGCTGTCAAACACTGACAATCTGACTTCTAACTTGAGTCCTTCTCCACAGACTCAGTTAGAAATCTCTCCAGAACAGAAAGCTGAATGCTGCAACTTTTGACAGCTCGCGGCCATTCTGCTTTCTGTGCCGGTGAGATGAGGAACTCCCAAGACCTGAAGGAAGGAAGCCTGCATTAGTAAGTAAAGGTAAGTAAAACTTATTTAAACACTTTACACACACCAAACACACTTACCTCTGCACTCAGGCACCCATCACTCACCTGAACACTGGACATCTCGAACCCTCCAAGCCCGACGGTCCATCTCGCTAACTTGGCGTGGTTTGGAGCTGTCGGGAAGCCCACACTTCAGGGATAAAAATAGGGATTAGGCCAAAAACTGCCTGTTAACTGCACTAATCCCCTTCCCGCCTCGGGTAGGCGGCTCCCAGCACAGGTCGGGTACCTGCCTCCTGGGAAATGGGCATGGAGGCGGGTTGGGGGCGGGAAGGGTTCGTGCCCCCCGATTCTCCAATTTTTACACCCCACACGCCTCCATTCCCGCCTCCACAGCCCTGGGAAATTTGAGCCCTAACCGTTCCAAAAAAAGAAAGCTTACAATTCTATTATCAGAGAACCTACTCTCAAATCTTAACTTCACTACAGTTTTACAGTTCTTAGTTTTCTACAAGATATCCACCAAAATCAAATACAGTACAAAGAGTTGGAGACTTACAGAGCTGGCTTTGAAGCCGAGAATCGCTTTAAAGTGAGTCTACTATCCTGTTTGAGAGTTCAATATTTATACCCTTTTCCAGTAGTATTTCCTTTAAGGTTTTCTGCTGATGTAAGCTAATTATCTCTAGTCATTTTTCTGCTGACCCCTGCAATTCTTACAGTCACCTCAGTTGGTAGCACTACAGAACCATGGCTCTCCTCTAACTGTTCTAAGTTTATCATAAAAAACAGTGTAACAGCAGGTGCACTTTACTTGGTATCATTTTTATGAAGGCAGATGTTTGTTACTTTTATGTGCTCCTTTACGAGGTGTAAATTAGAACACCTTGTACAGGGTGAACTATTGTCTTGTTCCCAAAGGTTTGGACTGTCAGGAGCCTTTAACCTTCTGTTTCAATAAGGTTATTGATTCAGTGTCAACAACTATCTCAATAGCCAGAATGCTATCACGGTTTTTGATCGTTAGGTTTCTAGATTTCCAGACCCAGTGTGTCATGTTTTAATAAGACCAGAATTCTTTCAAAGAACATTTATTTTTCAGAATTGGTTATATGGCTTATTTCTTCACAGATAGAGAGAAACTATTTCTGCTGGTTGAGGATTCTTGGACTAGGAGGCATCGTCTAAAAATTAGAGCCAGACCTTTCAGGAGTGAAGTTAAGAAAAACTTCTACACACAAAGGGTGGTAGAAGTTTGGAACTCTCTCCGCAAATGGCAATTGATGCTAGATCAATTGTTAGTTTTAAATTTGAGACTGATAGATTTTTGTTAACTAAAGGTATGAAGGGATATGGGGCAAAGGCGGGTAACTAAAGGTATTAAGGGATATGGGGCAAAGGCGGGTAACTAAAGGTATTAAGGGATATGAGGCAAAGGCGGGTATATGGAGTTAGGTCACAGATCAGCCATGATCTCATTGAATGTCGCAACAGGCTCGAGGGGCTAAATGGCCTCCTCCTGTTCCTATGTTCTTTTGCATAATAATACAAAATAAAGAACATGCCATGCTTCCCCACATCAGTGGGTCATCTTACTTGATTTTTATGAGCTAACATCTAACTGTTCCTCTAGCATTTTTAACCTTTCAGTATCAGCATAAGCCCTCACAGCTTTCTCTTTAAATGTATGACTGCCTGTTTCTGTGTGGTTGCTGTGTTTTATCTTCTGCTGTTCACAGCTGGAAAGGGATAAAAGATCTTCCAACTCAATGGGTGTGAAAGGGTGCTTATCAGTTACTGAGACAAGCTAACAAATTGCTTATTGCTAACAGTCTTCAGGGAAACAAGTTCCTTTAGCATATTAACCAATCTTTCATCTAGGTGCCATTTTAATTTTTTTTAAATGGTGGGAATGCATTTGGCTTTAAAAGCTTAACATTAGAATAATTACTTTTCAAAATCCGTTCTGTGGAAAAAAAATGGTTAGTAAAATATACTGAACCGTGACGCCAACAATGCAGAAAGCACCTGACTGCCCATATTTAGGGGTGCGGTGGCGGGGGGGGAGGGGGGATGGGAGAGGCTGCCTGAGGCCGGAATAAAATGCTTCATACTCTCCCAGAGGCAGCACCCGCTTATATTTGCCATTGGAGGCGATGTGTCTGTAGGGGAGCGCAGGGAGAAGGCGGCAATTGGTTCTCTCTACGTCCAGAGCCGCTTCACCGCCTGATTCCCAATACCAGCCTGGATTAGGAGCCTGGCATTAGTTTCTGCTTCTTCTCCCCTCGTCAGCTGTGGCTAAGTGGGTAGCACCCTCGCCTCTGAGTCAGAAGGTTGTAAGTTTAAGTCCCCCCTCCAGAGACTTGAGCACAAAAATCTAGGCTGACACTCCCAGGGCACTGCTGAGGGAGCGCTGCACTGTCGGAGGTGCCGTCTTTCGGATGAGACGTTAAACCGAGGCCCCGTCTGCTCTCTCAGGTGGATGTAAAAGATCCCGCGGCACTATTTCGAAGAAGAGCAGGGGAGTTATCTCCGGTGTCCTGGCCAATATTCATCCCTCGACTATCATCACTAAAAACAGATTATCTGGTCATTATAAGAACATAAGAAGTAAGAGCAGGAGTCGGCCATACGGCCCCTCGAGCCTGCTCCGCCATTCAATAAGATCATGGCTGATCATCAACCTCAACTCCACTTTCCTGCCCAATCTCCATACCCCTTCATTCCCCTAGAGTCCAAACATCTATCTATCTCAGCCTTGAATATACTCAAAGACTCAGCATTCACAGCGCTCTGGGGCAGAGAATTCCGAAGATTCATAACCCTCTGAGTGAAGAAATTCTTTCTCATCTCAATCTTAAATGGCCTACCCCTTATTGTGAGACTATGCCCCCTAGTTCTAGACACTCCAGCCAGGGGAAACAACCTCTCGGCATCTACCCTGTCAATCCTCTTCAGAATCCTGTATGTTTCAATGAGATCACCTCTCATTCTTCTAAACTCCAGAGAGTATCGGCCCATTCTACACAATCTCTCATCACAGGACAGCCCTCTCATCCCAGGAATCAATCTAGTGAACCTTCGTTGCACCGCCTCCAAAGCAAGTATATCCTTCCTTAGATAAGGAGACCAAAACTGCACAGTACTCCAAGGCGTGGTCTCACCAAGGCCCTGTACAATTGTAGCAAGACTTCCTTACTCTTATACTCCAATCCCCTTGCAATAAAGGCCAACATGCCATTTGCCTTCCTTATTGCTTGCTCTACCTGCATGCTAGCTTTCTGTCTTTCTTGCACAAGGACACCCAAATCTCTCTGAACACCAACATTTGTAAGTTTCTCACCATTTAAAAAATATTCTGTTTTTCTATTCTTCCTACCAAAGTGAATAGCCTCACATTTCCCCACATTATACTCCATCTGCCGCCCTACTGCCCACTCACATGGTCTATCGATATCCCTCTGCAGACACAGTGGGCTGGATTTTGTGAATGGAGACGTGTTGGAGGTGGGACTGCTGCTTGTCGGGTCTCAGTCCGATTTTTCCCCTGATTGACCTTGTTAAGCCCACCCTGCGGGCTCAGCAGGCCAATTAGGGGGAAGTCACTGACGGAGCACGTCAACGTCTGACATCCCATCTGTCAAGACTCCTTGAAAGAAGAAATGTCAGCGTTTGACAGCTCTGTGAAGCTGTCAAACACTGACTTTCTGTGTAGTTTGATGAGCCCTTGTGTTCAAGACGCATCAAACCTTTCTAGTTTGTAGAAATCAGATGACTGTTGGTTCGGAGGATCCAACAGCCAGTCTGTGAAATCTACAACGAAGATGTCGGGACTCCGGAACCACCGCGGCTGAAGGCTGTAGGCAGAAATAAAGGTAAGTGAACATTTTATAACACTTTACACTCACCTCACATACTTACCGCTCCACACTTGCACCCATCACTCACCTCTACATTGCACTTTCAGACCCCTCCGACCCTGCAGACCTTCTATTCAACGCCTCCAACCCGGCAGGGTTCTCCGAGGTCGGGAAGCCTGCACTTGAAAAGGTAAAATGGGACTAATCCTTTTTTCTTCCTGTTAACAGGCAGTTAAAAGGATTTAATTCCTTTCCCGCCTCGAGGAGACGGGACCCGGGGCAGGACAGCTTCCCGCCTCCTGGCAAAAGGGCACAGAGGCGGGATGGGGGTGGGTTTGCCATCTGCCCCCATTTTCTGCAACTTTACCGGCAGTCCTGCCTCCATACCCGCCTCCTCGGGGTTGACAAAATCCAGCCCTTTGTGTTTTTTTCACAGCTTACTGTCCCACCTAGCTTTGTATCATCAGCAAACTTGGATACATTACACTCGGTCCCTTCATCTAGGTCATTAATATAGATTGTAAATAGCTGAGGCCCCAACACTGATCCTTACGGCACCCCACTAGTTACAGCCTGCCAACCTGAAAAAGATCTGTTTATCCCTACTCTGTTTTCTGCCCGTTAACCAATCCTCGATCCATGCTACTATATTACCCCCAACCTCATGAGCCCTAATCTTGTGTAATAATTTTATGTGGCACCTTATCGAATGCCTTTTGGAAATCCAAATATACTACATCCACTGGTTCCCCTTTATCTACCCTGCTAGTTACATCCTCAAAAAACTCTAATAAATTTGTCAAACATGATTTCCCTTTCTTAAAACCATGTTGACTCTGCCTAATCATGTTATGATTTTCTAAGTAACTTGATACCACTTCCTTAACAATGGATTCCAGCATTTTCCCGATGACTGATGTCAGGCTAACTGGCCTGTAGTTCCCTGTTTTTTCTCTCCCTCCTTTCTTGAATAGTGGTGTTACATTTGCGACCTTCCAATCCGCTGAGACCGTTCCAGAATCTAGGGGATCACATTGCTGATTGTGGGAGCTTGCTGTGCGCAAGTTGGCTGCCGCGTTTCCATCATTACAACAGTGACTACACTTCAAAAAAAGTACTTCATTGGCTGTAAAGCACTTTAGGATGTCCGGTGGTCGTGAATGGCGCTATATAAATGCAAGTGTTTCTTTCTTTCAGATCGCATCATGTAGAAAGTCCTGATGAGGTCTTCCCAGATAACACATGCTGCGTGAGATCACCTGGACTGGTTTTGATCGCTTGAGGGGGGGGTCGGAGAGGAATTTTCCAGTGTACTTTTTCACTTGTTGGCCCCAGGAGTTTTTCTCTGGATTTTTTTTGCCTCTCCCAAGAGATTACATGGCTGCGGAGCGGGAGTGGGGTGGAGAGGGGAGGGTTAGGAAGTATCTAGTCACGGTGCTTCGGTCATCATGATTGTGGGGCAGCCTTGATGCAATGGCTGGTCTTTTCCTGCCCGTTAATTTCATATGCTCCTATCCACTCATTTTTTTCGTGGGTGTGATTGAAAATCACTTTGCTGGTCTGCAGTAGCTGAAGCAACAGCTTCTTTTACATAAACAACACGGGCGTTTTGAAGATCGGGTTTACGGTTGAAAGCACCGAAATTGCCTGATGTCTCCATAGGGCCAACAGCAAGCTGCCATCGCCCTGGAACCTGAGGAGCATCCTCAATAAAAATCAAAGGCAGGCTTTTTATTAAATCAGGACCGCAGCCACAAGCTACCGTCTCCCTGGTTACTGTCGGACCGATTAAGAAAGCCCATATTGATCGTGCTAAAATCTGTTTACCGGCCAATCAAAATATCAACTGTTTCCCGTAACAAAGAAATCAACAAGGGCAAATCTGATATGGTACATTTAGAAACCGAGAAAGGAAGAGAGGGACAGAAAAAGGCAACTCATTGCGTTATCAGTTCGGCCTTAATCTAAATTGCTTTGAGTTCTTGTATATATTAATACTCCTAACACATGAACTACGACCGGGAACGGTAGCATAGTGGTTATGTTACTGGACTAGCAATCCAGAGGTCTAGACGAATGATCTTCCTATCTAGGCTTTCGATAAGGTCCCGCATAAGAGATTAGTGTGTAAAGTTAAGGCACATGGGATTGGGGGCAAAGTATTGACTTGGATAGAGAACTGGTTGGCAGACAGAAAGCAAAGAGTTGGAATAAACGGGTCTTTTTCCGAGTGGCAGGCAGTGACTAGTGGGGTACCGCAGGGATCGGTGCTGGGACCCCAGCTATTCACAGTATATATTAATGATCTAGACAAATGAACTAGATGTAATATCTCCAAGTTTGCAGACGACACAAAGCTGGGTGGGCGTGTGTGCTGTGAGGAGGATGCCGAGAAACTCCAGGATGACTTGGACAGGTTGGGTGATTGGGCAGAAGCATGGCAGATGCAATATAACGTGGATAAATGCGAGGTTATCCACTTTCAAGGCAAAAACAGTAAGGCAGATTATTATCTGAATGGCAATAGATTGTGAGAAGGGGAAGTGCAACGAGACCTGGGTGTCCTTGTGCACCAGTCGCTGAAGGTAAGCATGCAGGTGCAGCAGGTGGTTAAGAAGGCAAATGGTATGTTGGCCTTCATAGCGAGAGGGTTTGAGTACAGGAACAAGGATGCCTTGCTGCAGTTGTACAGGGCCTTGGTGAGACCACATCTTGAGTATTGTGTGCAGTTTTGGTCGCCTTATCTGAGTAAGGATGTTCTTGCCATGGAAGGAGTTCAGCGAAGATTCACCAGGCTGATACCTGGGATGGCAGGAATGACGTATGAGGAGAGATTGGGTCGATTGGGCTTATACTCGCTGGAGTTTAGAAGAATGAGAGGACACCCAGGTCTCGTTGCACTTCCCCTTCTCCCAATCTATTGCTGTTCAGATAATAATCTGCCTTCCTGTTTTTGCCACCAAAGTGGATAACCTCGCATTTATCCACATTATACTGAATCTGCCATACATCTGCCCAATCACCCAACCTGTCCAAATCATACTGGAGTTTCTCGACATCCTCCTCACAGCACACACGCTCACCCAGCTTTGTGTCGTCTGTAAACTTGGAGATATTACATCTAGTTCCCTCGTCTAGATCATTAATATATATTGTGAATAGCTGGGGTCTGTTATGTTCATAAATAACTAGACGTTTTCATTATGAACAGCTAGCTCAGAGCTCGTCATTTATTCAGCCATGTGGACTAGTGTGCAGGCATCCATCTTGACTACTGCATTGTGGGTAGCCTAGTGCCTCTTGGGTAGCCCCACTCTTATATACATACAGCTCCACCTAGTGTACCATTCTAGAATGACATGTTACTGATCATTACATCCCCCTTTCTTTGAGGTTAAACAAAATCAATATCAATCAACTTTCAAGAAACACGATAAAGATGATATCAGTAACACTTTTGTTAGTGCTCTATAAACATAAACATTTTCACAACAGCCAACACATTTTCAAAGCTTTACTTTATACTCAAAGATTAAGTCTATCAGGCTTTTTTACTTCACGTGTGGATCTTCTCAGCACAGGTAAGTCTGATGTGTTTTCATGAGAGCCTGTATGTCTGTTTGTGTTAGATTGTTCTGGTGGTGAGTGACAAGATTCAGTTGCGGCATTGTCATCGATTTGCTCTTGGATAGTTTCTTGTGTCTTCAGGAGGGAACGGCGGTTCCTCCTGAGAATCTGTCCTTCCTCAGTTCTAACAGTGTATGACCTTGGTCCTACTTCCTCAAGAACTGTAGCTTTCCTGTTCCATGCATCTGGATCCTCAATCCTGACAACATCATCCCTTGTCAATGGTTTCAGAGTTTTGGATGACTTGTCATAGTGTGATTTCTGTTTCAGCTTTAACAGTTGAAGTCTCTGTCTTAGTTCCTTACTCTGCTTTTCTTTTGCACAGCAGGGTAGCGTGGTGCGCAACTTGCGACCCATTAGGAGTTCAGCAGGTGAAGAACCAGAGTCTGAAGGTGAGGCTCGGTAGCTCAGCAGGGCGAGATAAGGATCAGACTTGCTTTCTGTTGCTTTCTTCAGTAGCTGTTTGAGAACTTGAACACCTTTCTCTACCTTACCATTCGACTGAGCATACAGAGGACTGGATGTGATGTGCTGAAAGTCATATTGTGCTGCAAACTGCTGCCACTCCTTACAGTTGAAGCACGGACCATTGTCGCTAACGGCAATCCTAGGAATTCCATGTCTGGCGAAGATGGATTTAACATGCATTATGACACTGCTTGCTGATGTGCTTGAGATCAGCGCCATCTCAGGATAGTTAGAATAGTAGTCAATCACTATTAGATAGTCTTTACCATTCAAATGAAAGAGGTCCATACCAACCTTTTGCCATGGTGCTGTTGGTAAGTCAGCTACTATCATTGGCTCCTTTGCTTGTTTGTTTTGGTGTTTCTGACATGTCTCACATTTGCCTATCATGTTCTCAATGTCCTTATTTATGCCAGGCCAATAAACAGTGTCTCTTGCCCTCCTTTTGCATTTTTCAATTCCGAGGTGTCCCTCATGAATCCTTTTGAGTATGTCTTGACGTAGAGCCTGTGGAATGACTATTCTGTTCTGTTTTAGCAATAGTCCACTTGCGACACTCAACTCTGACCTGATGTGATAGTACTTTGGACAGGAACCTTTTGGCCAACCATGATGAATGGTCTCTATTACTGTTTGTAACACTGTATCTTTTACTGTTTCTTCTGCTATTTGCTTTGATTTTGTGTCTGACATGGGCAGCACAGCAGTGACCATACTCACATGAACATCCACGTCTTCCTCAGTAGAGCTCACATGACTCATTGTGGGTGCTCGGGATAGTGCATCTGCTAACACTATGTGTTTGCCTGGTGTGTAGATCAGTTAAAAGTCATATCTTTGCAGCTTCATCATGAGTCGTTGAATCCTTGGAGACATCTCATTCAGGTTTTTTTTTATGATGGCAACCAGTGGGCAGTGGTCTGTCTCAACTGTGAAGGTGGGAAGTCCATATATGTAGCCATGGAACTTTTCTAGTTCAACTACCAAGCCTAGACATTCCTTTTCAATCTGGGCATATCAACACTCAGAGTCAGTCATAGACCTGGAGGCATAGGCAACAGGCTTCCAATCTTCACCCTCTGCTTGTAGCAAGACCGCGCCTAGGCCATCTTTTGATGCATCCGTTGACACTTTGATTCTCTTTGTTGGGTCAAAGAAGGTGAGTACAGGTGTGGTTGTCAGCACTGTTTTGAGGTTCATCCACTCTTGTTCATGTCTTTCTGTCCATGCGAACTCATTTGTTTTATGTAGCAGGTCTCGCAGACAGGATGTCTTGGCTGACAAGTTAGGAATGAACTTTCCAATGAAGTTTATCATCCCCATGATGTGTAGCACTCCTTTTTTGTCAGTGGGTCGGGGCATGTTGAGTATGGCGTTTACTTTTTCCATATCTGGCTCTATTCCTTTACCAGATAGATTATCTCCTAGGAAAGTGACTTCCTGGATGCCAAACTGACACTTGGCTTTGTTGAGCTTCAGTCCATTCCGGCGTATGCTCTGTAGCACTTTAGTTAGTCTCTCATTGTGTTCTTTCAGTGTGGAGCCCCAGATGATGATGTCATCAACATAGACCCGAACTCCTTCCAGACCTTTAATTATGTGTTCCATCGCTCTATGAAAGATTTCAGATGCAGATATTATCCCGAAAGGCACTCTGAGGAAACAATACCTGCCAAATGGTGTGTTGAAGGTACAGTATTTGGTGCTCTCTTCATCCAGTTTTAGTTGCCAAAATCCTTGTGAGGCATCGAGCTTTGTGAAGTATCTGGCACCTGACATTTCACTGGTGATTTCTTCTTGCTTGGGAATCTGGTAGTGTTCACGTTTTATGTTTGCATTTAAGTCCTTTGGATCCATGCATACTCTTAGATCATTGTTCTTTTTCTTTACACATACCATGGAGTTAACCCAGTCTGTTGGCTCTTTGACTTTCCTGATGACTCCTAGTGTGGTCATTCTGTCCAGTTCTTTCTTGAGCCGGTCACGCAGGGGTGCTGGAACTCTCCGTGGAGCATGTACCACTGGCTGAGCATCCTCCTTTAGCTGGATCTTGTAAGTGAATGGTAGAACTCCAAATCCTTTGAACACATCCTGGAAATTACTCACTACAGAATCCACCGAGTCATCTGGTCGGCTTATGGCACAGTTTATACGGTAGACTCTCTTGACCAGTTCTAATCCTCACAAGCTTTGTCACCTAGTATTGAATCAAGTCCTTCAGCCACAACAGAAAACATGAGATGATGCACTTTGTCTTTGACTGTCACTTTAAGTCTGCATACACCTAAGCTATCTATTTTCTGTCCATTATAGTTCTTCAGTAGTACTGACTTTTTCTGTATTTTGGGCTTTTCTTTCATATTTTTAGTGTCACTCATACTGATTAAGTTTGCTTTTGCCCCAGTGTCTAGTTTCAATGTAACTAATGCTCCATTTACCTGCAGTGACATCATCCATTTGTCCTCTTTTACTGCATTAACTTTATGTTCAGCATTGTCCATTCTTGAGGGCTGCACATTTTCTGTATCCTTTTCTATATTGTCACATGACACCATTCCTACAGAAAATGTCTCACTTAAATCAGTGTCCTCAATCACATTGACTTGTTGCCCTTTGTTTTTACTTTTGAAAAGCATTGTTTGGCAAAGTGATTCTTTCCATGACATTTTGTGCACATTTTTCCAAACACTGGGCATTGTTGTGACTAGTGTTTGTAACCACAGCGTTTACAATTAAAAATTCCATCCTCCGATTGCTTTGCATTTCTGTTCTGCCCACGTTTCTTCCCCTTGTAGGACATAGCACCGACATTAGCACTGTCATTCACTACAGTCGCATCATTATTAATTTCACAGAAAGTCTTTGTGTGCTGCTGAGCTAGCTCACTGGCATGGCATATGTTCACAGCATCCTCCAATGTTAGTTCGGTTTCTCTCAACAAACGTTCCCTGACCTTTTTATCATGAATACCAAACACAATCTGGTCACGAATCATGGATGATTTCAGTTCAGAGAAATTACATGTCTGTGCTTTCAGTTTCAGATCGGTCACAAAGCTTTCAACAGTCTCATTTTGCTGCTGTGTCCGCTAAACGGAACACGTACCTCTCATAGGTCTCGTTCTTTTTGGGAGAACAATGTGTATCAAACTTCTTTAGCACATCGTCCATTTTTTCTCTGTCCTCCTCTTGATCAAATACAAACATATTAAATACCTCTATTGCCTGCGGGCCTGCAACCGTGAGCAATAACACTATTTTCCTTGCATCTGGCATCGTACCGAACCCGATGGCAGCAATGTAGAGTTCGAATTGTTGTTTGAAAGTCCGCCAATTGCAGTCGACATTCCCCGTGAGTTTCAAACCCTCCGGTGGCTTCAAATTCTCCATGTCGCGTTTCACAATATTCAGCAGATATTACCAATCCTGGCACCATTTTATGTTCATAAATAACTAGACGTTTTCATTATGAACTGCTAGCTTAGAGCTAGTCATTTATTCAGCCATGTGGACTAGTGTGCAGGCATCCATCTTGATTACTGCCTTGTGGGTAGCCTAGTGCCTCGTGGGTAGCCCCACTCTTATATACATACAGCTCCACCTAGTGTACCATTCTAGAATGACATGTTACTGATCATTACAGGGTCCTAGCACCGATCCCTGCGGTACCCCACTAGTCACTGCCTGCCACTCGAAAAAAGAATCGTTTATTCCAACTCTTTGCTTCCTGTCTGCCAGCCAGTTCTCTATCCAAGTCAGTACCTTGCCCCCAATCCCATGTGCTTTAACTTTACACGCTAATCTCTTATGCGGGACCTTATCGAAAGCCTTCTGAATGCCCAAATACACCACATCCACTGGTTGTCCCTTATCTATTCTACCAGTTACATCCTCAAAAAATTCCAGTAGATTAGTCAAGCACGATTTACCTTTTGTAAATCCATGTTGACTTTGTCCGATCCTGTCACTGTTTTCCAAGTGCTCTGCTATTACATCTTTTATAATCGACTCTAGCATTTTCCCCACTACCGATGTCAGGCTTACCGGTCTATAATTCCCCATTTTCCCTCTAGCACCTTTTTTGAATAGTGGGGTAACATTAGCTACCCTCCAATCCATGGGAACTGTTTCAGAATCTATAGAATTTTGGAAGATGATCAGCAATGCATCTACTATTTCTAGGGCCACTTCCTTAAGTACCCTAGGATGTAGATTATCAGGCCCTGGGGATTTATCAGCCTTCAATCCCGTTAATTTCCTTAACACCATTTCCCTACAAATACTGATTTCATTCAGTTCCTCCCTTTTGTTGGACGCTATGTTCCCCAACATCTCTGGGATGTTATTTGTGTCCTCCTTTGTGAAGACAGAACCAAAGTACGTATTTAATTGGTCAGCCATTTCTTTGTTCCCCATTATAAATTCCCCTGATTCTGACTGCAAGGGACCTACGCTTGACTTCACCAATCTTTTTCTCTTCACATATCTATAGAAGCTTTTACAGTCAGCTTTTATGCTGCCTGCAAGTTTACTCTCATACTCTATTTTCCTCCTCTTAATTAATCCCTTTGTCCTTCTTTGCTGAATCCTAAACTGCTCCCAATCCTCAGGTTTGCTGCTTTTTCTGGCCAATTTATATGTCCTCTCCTTGGATCTTATGCTATCCCTAATTTCCCTTGTTAGCCACGGTTGAGTCACCTTTTTTGTTTTATTTTTATGCCAAACAGGGATGAAGAAATTCTGTACTTCATCCACATGATCTTTAAATGTTTGCCATTGCATATCCACCGTCAACCCTTTAAGTAACATTCCCCAATCCATCCTAGCCAACTCGTGCCTCATACCATCGTAGTTTCCTTTATTTAAATATACAGGACCCTAGTCTCTGAGTCAAATACTTCACTCTCCATCTTAATGAAGAATTCTATCATATTATGATCGCTCCGCCCCAAGGGGCCTCGCACAACACGATTGCTAATTAATCCTTTCTCATTACATAATACCCAGCCTAAGATGGCCTGATCTCTAGTTGGTTCCTCGACATATTGGTCCAGGAAACCATCCTGCATACACTCCAGGAATTCCTCCTCCACAGTATTGTTACTAATTTGGTTAGCCCAATCTATATGTAGATTAAAGTCACCCATGATAACTACTGTGCCCTTATTGCATGCGTCTCTAATTTCCCATTTAATGCCATCCCCAACCTCGGCATTACTGTTTGGGGGTCTGTATACAACTCCCACTAATGTTTTCTGCCCCTTGGTATTTCTCAGCTCTACCCATACAGATTCCACATCATCAGAGCTAATATCCTTTGTTACTATTGTGTTAATCTCCTCTTTAACCAGCAATGCTACCCCACCTCCTTTTCCTTTTTGCCTGTCTTTCCTGAATATTGAATACCCCTGGATGTAGAGTTCCTAGCCTAGGTCACCTTGGAGCCATGTTTCCGTAATCCCAATCATATCATATCCATTTCCATCTATTTGCGCAGCTAATTCATCCACCTTATTACGAATGCTCCTCGCATTAAGACACAAAGCCTTCAGGCTTGTTTTTTTAACACTCTTAGACCTTTTAGAACTATTATTTACTGTGGCAATGTTTGATTTAAACCCTTGCCTTCTCTGCCTGCCTCTTTTGCTTTTCTCCTTCCAGTCTTTTGTTTCTATCCTTGTTTCCCATTCCTCTGTCTCCCTGCACAGGTTCCCAACCCCCTGCCATTTTAGTTTAAACCCGCCCCAACAGCACTAGCAAACACTCCCCCTAGGACATCGGTCGCGGTCCTGCCCAGGTGCAAACCGTTCAGTTTGTACTGGTCCCACCTCCCCCAGAACTGGTTCCAATGTCCCAGGAATTTGAATCCCTCCCGCTTGCACCATTCCACTAGCCACATACTCAGCTGAAATATCCTTCTATTTCTATTCTGACTAGCACGTGGCACTGGTAGCAATCCTGAGATTACTACCTTTGAGGTCCTATTTCTTAATTTACCTCCTAACTCCCTATATTCAGCTTTTAGGACCTCATCCTGGTTTTTATCTATATCGTTGGTACCTATATGCACCACGACAACTGGCTGCTCACCCTCCCCCTCCAGAATGTTCTGCAGCCGCTCCGAGACATCCTTGACCCTTGCACCAGGGAGGCAACATACCATCCTGGAGTCTCGTTTGCGGCCGCAGTGCCTATCTATTCCCCTTACAATAGAATCCCCTATTACTATAGCTCTCCCACTCTTTTTCCTCCTGTCCTGTGCAGCAGAACCACCCATGGTGCCAGGAAGTTGACTGCTGCTGTCTTCCCCCAATAAGCCACCCCCCCCAACAATATCCAAAGCGGTATATCTGTTTGAGAGGGGGATGGCCACAGGGGACCCCTGCACTACCTGCCTGCACCTACTACTTTGCCTGGCGGTCACCCATTCCCTTCCTGCCTGTGCAGCCTTTACCTGCGGTGTGACCAACTGATTAAACATGATATTCACGATGTCCTCAGCATCGTGAATGCTCCAGTATGTATCCATTTGCAGCTCCATCACCGCAGTGCGGTCTGCCAGTAGCTGCAGCTGGATACACTTCCCGCACACATGGTCGTCAGAGACACAGGAAGTGTCCCTGATTTCCCACATAGTGCAGGAGGAGCATACCATAGCACCGAGCTGTCCTGCCATGGCATACCCTTCAATTAATTTAAATTAACTGAAATCAAATCAATACCACCAATTACACTACAATTAAATGATATACTCAAGGGCCCTTGGTTACTAGCACTAGAAAGTATAACCACAAAATAATTAAGACCTTCTAAACTTTATAAACTATGAACCTTAACTGTCAAACTATAGAGTAGTATAAATACTCACCTGGCCGTACTCGCCCAATCAGCTGCTCCCTCCTGCCCGCGTCACGTTTTGAATCATGACGTGGCTGTGGAACATCGCCGCCGGTCTGAGATTGGTAAGAAAGCCCGTGAAAGTGAGTTTAAATACTCACTGGGCCTCCAGTCTCACTGCTCCCGACACCAGCCTCTGTAAAGAAAGCCTGCGAAAGTGAGTTTAAATACTCACTGGGTCTCCGGTCTCACCGCTCCCGACACCAGTCTTTTTGCGTTAAGAATGACGGTGAGGCTATCAGCGTTCACCGTTATTAATCAGTAAATCGGACAGGAACGTCCAATGTCCGCACATGCGCAGTGAAACACGGAAATCAGGCAGTTGCTGTCTGAGTAGCTCTGCTCCTCCAGAAGCTGCGCTACACTGGTACCTCACCGAGAGACTCGGCATTCAAACACATGAAGGGCGTGAAGTTGCGGTACTTATCCACAAAGCACATCAGAAAAAGTTAGGGCTTGTCCGTTCAAGTGTAAGTGAATTGTTAACAGCATGATAAGTCTTAATTACTGCCAAACAACCTCTCTGGCACTGAAAATTAACTTTTACAAGTGTGGAGTCTCATTCCTTCAGATTATAATTATTGTTAGAGATCTAAAACAAATTAAATAAAAACTTTTTTTACTTTTTCTTTCTGTCTCTTTTATCTCTCTCCCTTAATCTCATTGAATTAAATATTCTAACTTACACTTCCTGGTTTAGACGCTGTGTGTCTCAAAGAGGATTCTTCAATCTGATTGGTTGAAGAGACATGCTGTTGCTTTCCCTGTTTATGCATGTCTCAGATCCCCTGTATCAGACTCCCGAAGACCGTAAGTTGCCGCTCAAAGGCCCACAAAAGGTCTGTGGGCAGCTGTAAGCGGAATGAATGGCGAGTACCATTCATTCACCGCTGACCACAATATCTGAGTCCATGGCCACGATTTTGCCCACCGAGGCAGGTCTGGGGCGGTCAGGGTTGGTAGCATGGTCTCAGCCCACTGCTGGCTCCATCCTGCTCCGTTGAAGTGATTTTATGATGATTGGGCTTCTTAAGCCAGCCGAGTGAGTTTCCTGGCCAATTAAAAGGAAGCGGGTCTGATGACGTCATTTGATGATGCATCATCAGCCGGTTTCCTTAAATGGGCCATATCCAAATTTACTTTGACAGTTATGCTGTCAGTGTTCTCCAACATTAAGGTGCTGCAAACACTGACAAGCACTGCAGAAAGGTGCATGGCTGTACCCAGCCTCTCACATGACCCCCTCCATATGCTTATGGAGGGAGTCATAGCACGCAGGGAGGTTCTCTTGTGAAGGAATAAGCCATATAACCTATTCAGAAAAATACACCATTCTATGAAAGAATTCTGGCCTTTTTAAAACATGACAAACTAGGTCTGGAAATCTAGAAACCTAATGATGAAAAAGCTGTGATAGCATTCTGGCTATTGAGATAAGATAAGTTGTTGACACTGAATCAATAACCTTATTGAAACAGAAGGTTAAAGGCTCCTGAAGTCTGAACCTTTGAGAACAAGACAATAGTTACACCTCGTAAAGGAGCACATAAAAGTAATAAACATCTGCCTTCATAAAAATGATACCAAGTAAAGTGCACCTGCTGTTACACCATTTTTTATGATAAATTTAGAACACCTAGAGAAGAGACATAATTCTGTAGTGCTACCAGCTGCGGTAACTGTAAGAACTGCAGGTGTCAGCAGAAAAATGACTAGAGATAATTAGCTTACATCGGCAGAAAAGCTTAAAGGAAACACCACTGGAAAAGGGTATAAATATTGAACTCTCAAATGGGATAATAGACTCGCTCAAAGAGGCAAAGCAATTCTCGGCTTCAGAGGCGGCTCTGTAAACCTCCAACTCTTTGTACCTCAGGGAACAAAGGTACTGTATTTGATTTTGGTGGATATCCTGAATAAACTTTAAGAACCGTAAAACTAGCAAAGTTAAGATTTGAGAGTAAGGATCTCTGATAAGATTGTAAAGCTTTCTCTTTTTGGAACTGTTAATGTTGCAATTGACTCACCAACTGTAAATTATATGTCGGTTCTTTAATAAATCTATATATTTTTAGAATTGTCTCACATAATACTTCTGTATCAAACTCGCGAACTCAATCTCTGTACACTCTTTGGTGAGGAGTTGCAGAATTCTGGGGGAGTTTTCTGGACCCTCATAATATCCGGAATGTTACAGTCTAGCTAAACTTATTAAAAGTGCTATCTGGAGGACGGTAACATTTTCAGGTTGTTCCTTTCCTTTAGGGAGCGATAGTCCGGACCTTTAGACCCAATTAAGCGTCTTTAGGATTTGGCTACCTCAAACTTTAGTTGAAAGTGAATGCCTGAGGAATATGCCTGATCCGGGGTAGCCCTACAGGGGCTAGGACTAGTAATTATCCTTTCAGTTGGTGCCCAACGTGTGTGTTAATGAGTTGATACAGAACCTATACTTATATTTATATCTATATCCATCTTGTAGATTGTTAAGTATAGAAGGAGTGTTTTACTGACAGTGGTACTAAGACCCAGATTTAAGTCTCTAGAGATGACAAGACCCTGATCAGGCCTTGTAGAACTTAAATCAGAACTCCCTCAATATAGCATTGAGGTCTAGAAATTTCTTATAAAGTTCATATTAAACCCTAACCGAGGTTAGGTCCTGACGAAATGGCAAACCCTGTCGGAATTGGCCAAGTCTTTTTATTAGGAAATTCAAATGATTGCTTTATTAGGGGAAATAATCCTATCCCTGTACCTCCACAAAACCAGGTGATAATTTTTGAAATAGAAGGCTTTGATGCCGATGGAGCCATTAGAACTCATGGCACGATTGATGTTGATCCCCAGAACCAGGGGATACAGAATATCCAGTGGGATAATCAAACAAATACTCCAGATCCACTAAATTCCTTAATGATAAGGTGCACACCTGCACAATTGGGAGGCCTAATGAATGGTGCCCAACAAGGTGGTGGCAACCATGGCAGAATAGTAGGACCCGGAGCAGCCTATGCTCCTGGGGGCCATGGATTCCGGTTAAGGTGGCAAGCTCATGATGAAATAAATGACCAGAACCTTCGAGAAAACTATAGACAGTTTAGAATCCATTATAATCAATGCTGACAGGCACTAGCTCAAGCTTATCTCAATGCTGGAGGTGCAAGGATTGCTGGCCCAGTAAGCCAACCCTAGCAACCACACATTGCACCCCTAGGTCAAGTAAACCCGAGCTCTATCTACACAATGGGGCCGATTTTCCTGGAGCCGTCAGGCGGGCTTTCAGGCATGTGGGGAGGGGGGGAAATCGCAAAAATAGGGGGTCGCGACCCCCCCCCACCTGATTCCCCGCCCCCATCTGATTTTCACCCAGGCGCTTCTGTCCGACCCGAATCAGTCCCGCCCGCAGCAGGCGGGAGTGGTCTTCAGGCACCTTAATCACCAATAATTGGCATCTATAATGCCATTTTAAGGGGTCCTTGCTATTTTCAGCCTTTCCCCACGTTAAACACGCCTGGTGGGAACCCTGCTGATGAAACCTGGCGTGAACAATATCGGATTGCTGACTATCAGCTGCAGGTCAATCAGGAAAGAAGAGATTTAATCAGACATCATTTGTAGGTTGCAGGACCTTGTTGTTTCAGGCTTGGGGCAACTTGTTCCAGGCTTAGGCACAGCTGTGGAAGGTTGGAGCCTCACACACTTCTCCAGTGTGAGCTCCTGGGAAGCCCCTCTCGCCACCCTCACTCAGCGCTTCCTCAACTGAGGCACCTACCAGAAGCATGGGAGGCCTTTTTTTCCTTCCCCTCTTGGCATTAGAGGACCTCCAGCCCCATTCGCGAAATGACACACGCCACAACTGCAGAAGTTGCCATCAGAAATTTTATTTACAATAACCAGCTGATGGCAGTTTTCAAATAAACACAACATTTCACCCAAGTGACTACCCTTGTGAGTATTAGTGCTTTATTTTCCTCTTACGCGTGCTCCTACATAGTGGTTCCCCTGTGGCTTCAGCAGATGTGGAGGCCCCTTGCACACTTTCCTGCTGCTCCTGTCTTGACACCTTTGGCGGGCGTCCTCTGGGATGGCAAGCCTGTAGAGAGCTCGCCAGCAGTCTGCTGCTCCTGCGGCTGTGCAGGGGTTGAGACCTCTATCTCCGTTGGGTGTGTACTCCGGCGGGGCTCTGACCGAGGGCTCTGCAGTGGCATGGAAGTATGAGCGCTTGGAGAGGAGCCCCCACTTCCTTGAGGTCTGCCACCAACCTCCCTCTCATGGGTCAGGTCCCCCTCAGTGCCCGCAAGTGGCTTGAGAGCAGCTTGCTGCACATCAGGGGGGTCATGGGGACCCGTTTCGACAATGGCAGTCCTACTCAGAGGGCTTGCCATGAAGGTCTGGTTTCTCTGTTCAATAGCTGACCATCACTCCTCCAGAGATGTCAGTCTATTCTGAACACTCACCATGTTTTCAACACTCTGGCGACTTAGCTCCTCCATGGCCGTAGCCATCCTCTCCTCTACTGTAGTCATCCTTTCCACGGAGGTTGCCATCCTTTCCGTGGTGATGCGTTCATGCGCCAATGACTCCACAAAGGCTCTGCTCATGGTCGCTATGGACTCCTCCATTCGCTCCACACTCGCAGCGACCCTAGAGACAAAACCTGCCAGAGACTCCTGCATCTGTGCATGGAGATCCATCACCTCTTCTCTTGCGGATGGACCCAGAGGCAGAGGGTCAACATGCAGCTGAGCTGAGCTGGCAGAGTCCTGCGCCCTCCGATGAGGACTCTCCACTGCTGTCCCTGTCTCCACAATCTGCTGATGCTCACTTGTCAGCTGTGAAAAACCAGGTGACAACACTACTCTATGTCCCGAAGGTCCCCCCGAGGTGTGAGTGTCTGCGCTGGTGCTGGGTGCACTTACTTGGGAGCTTCCTCTGAGGAGTCTGGCTGCTCAGCCTCTTCCTCCTCCACAATGGGGACGGGGGCTCTGGATGGTCCTGTGGGGGAGTAAAGGAAAGAGTTAGAGATGTGATGCCAAGGTTACATGCACATTGGTGTTTGCAGATGTTCGTAAGTCCAAATGATGTAGCTTCAGAATCTTAGCAGTGACTCATGCTATATCAATGAGAGAGATGGAAAACTATTCTGTTACCAGCTTGCGGGACTGCCCCTGTCTCTCCTTCCCCAGCTTCCACAGCCACATCAGCCCCGACAATTTCCAGCACTCCTTCCTCCCAGGGGGTCAGGTGGGCTATTGAGGGTGGGCCTCCTCCAGTCCTGGCTCGCTCTCTGTTGTTGTGAGCTCTCTTTTCCTGCAATGAGGGGGACAAGTGGAGTTTGAGTGAGAATGAAGGAGTGAGTGTAGAGATTGCATAGCATAGATACTTAGAGGGAGACAAAGATGGTGTGAGGCTGCAAGACCAAGGGCCCTCCCTGTGTGTTGTCAGTTGTGTTCAAAGCATCAGAGTGAGAGGGAGTGTGAGGGCTGCATGGTGGAATAGTTATGTGGATGTGAGCATAGAGAGAGAGGGAATGGGTAAGGGTGCATGGATGTGACTGTGAAGTGGGATGTGGAGGAAGAGAGTGCTAAAGCTGAGTGTTGGTGGGGAAAGGCAATGGGGATCAGTTTGAGGGTGATGGGAAATTCATACTTACTTTTCCTGTACGGTGAAGGCCATGGAATCATTTCCGACACTGTATCCAGGTTCTTCTGGTGACTCCCAGCGAGTTGACACCTGCTGTCACCTGCATCCATGCAGCCTTGGTCTCAGTGGGAGGCCTCTTCCTCACTGACCTAGGGAAGAGGACCTCCCTGTGGGCCCTGATCCCATCCAATAATGCCTGCAGTGAAGCCTCGTCGAATTTGGAGGCAGCTTGGGGTTTGGCACTGGCCACAGCTGCTGCAGGCTTCTCTGCTATCCTGTATGGTTCATTTGGAAGCCTGCAGAGGAAGCAATGCTTGCTGTGGACCTTAAAAGCACCACAAATGATGACACCATACTGTGCGACTTTCTGACTGGAAACAGTCAATTAGCAAGGGTTCCCACACGCTGGAAATGAATTGGCCAATTGAGGGAAAATTGCATCAATCTGCCAGACCCATTTACATTCGTATGGGAACCCTGACATTCGGGAACCCGACAATTCCCCACACCTCCAGGAAAATTGGCCCCAATGTGTGGTAGACCGGGAAACACCAGCCAGGAAAAAACCTGCTGGATTCTAATTAACCTTGATAAATTGGAAACCTGTTGCCAAGATTGGAATGCCCAACACCTGAGGCAACTATTACAAATGATGCTAAGTTCAGGCTTAATTCCCCCATTAAACCAGTGTAACAATTGGGTTCAAATATCCGCCTATGTTCTCATGGCAACTCAGGGAGGGCATTGTTGTATCCGTGTGTTAATGGAGACACGGAATGCAGGAGTTGGTTTCACAGGTGTTTACTGAACAAAGTCTGGAGGTGAACTAACAGATACAAGACACTATACAGGCTTATATAGCCTGAGTGGCCATTACCGGCATTACAGTACACAGGGGCTCTTAAAGGCACATACACCACAATTCCTCCCCTTTTAGACAACCAGTACATAACATTTTAAGTAATCATTAATGTTGAGTCTGTGTGTTCCAGATATACTTATTTTAAATAACTGGACACAGACAACAGGAAAAACTTAAACAGGTCTTTACTACTTGAAGGTCAGGGCTGAACTGCTTTACAAATTACTACACAGAGCTTATATACCGGTGTGGTCACCACCGGTACTACAATATACAGTAGCAAGAGAAAGTAGTCCATCTTCTTAAGGTAGTTCTCTTAAGGTGGTACAGGTTACATACACCACAATTCCTCCCTTTTTAGCTTAACAGTGTACACCCCAATTTAAACATAACATGGATAACATATATACAACTTTCATGCAACTGTTCAAAGATTCAGTCTCTGAGGAGGCCTCCTGATCCGAGTTGGATAACGCCTTTCAGGGGTCTCTGATTCTGGTTGCTGGGGTGACTCCTCTAATTGATCTCTTATGGATTGAACATCCTCATGTATGTTCACGTTTGAGGTAGATGCTACAGGTTCAATAATTTCTTCCACTGGTGTCTCTGCCGTAGCCATGGGTTCGACCCTTGTTCTCGATTCTACAAGTTGGTCAGCATGACGTCGTATTACGTTTTCACCAATCTCTACCGTGTACATCAGGGGTCCTTGTCTGGCACGAATTGTTCCAGATTGCCATCTCTCATTCTTATAGTCCCGGGCTAACACTGGTTGTCCTATTTCGAAACTCCGAGTGGTCTTGTTATTTACATGCTGGAACTGTTTGTTTTCGACTTCCCTACGCACATTTGGTTTTAACAAATCCAACCTGGACCGCAACCTCCTGTTATAAAACATCATGGCAGGACTTTGATTTGTCACTGCATGTGTGGCGTTTCGATATGCCATTAGGAAATTGTCCACCTTGTGTTGTAGTGGAATATGGTCTTCGCTCATGGCCTTTATCGCCTTTTTGAATGTTTGTACAAATCTCTCGGCCAACCCATTTGTAGCCGGATGATATGGGGCAGATGTATAGTGTTTCACCCCATTCTTCTTCATGAATTTCTGGAATTCTTCTGACACGAACTGCGGTCCGTTGTCTGAACATATCTGTTCTGGCAATCCATTTCTTGCAAATATGGTTCTTAGAACTGCGATCGTCTTTTCCGAGGTAGTGGTCGCCATCTTAATCACTTCTGGCCATTTAGAATATGCGTCTACCGTTATCAAAAACATGGAATCCATGAATGGACCTGCAAAGTCGATATGTACACGCTGCCATGGGGTTGAAGGCCATTCCCATGGATGCAGCAGTGCAATTGGAGGTGCATTTTGAACTTTTTGGCACCCTGAGCAGCTTTTAGTCAGATCCTCTATTTGTTTGTCGATACCTGGCCACCACACATAAGCCCTAGCAAGGCTTTTCATCTTGACTCCCCCCAGATGACCTTCATGCAGTTCCTTTAGAACTCTCTCCCTTAATTTAGGAGGGATAATCACCCTTGTTCCATACATCAATGTTCCTTGACAAACGGACAGCTGTTCTCGTCTGGCTGAGAATGCCGGTAACAGTGGTTCGCCATGTGCTGGCCATCCCTTCACTGTCAATTCGTAGACCCGAGACAGTGTCGGGTCGTTCCTGGTCTCTCTCTCAATACTCGCATTGGTGACTGGTAAACATTCGATGATGGTCGAGTGAAATAACTCAACAGGGTCAACTGTCGGTGCCTCTTCCGCTGTAGGTAGTGGCAGGCGCGACAGCCCATCAGCATTACCATGTTGCTTTGTACCTTTGAATTCGATCTCATATTGATGTGCCCCTAGGAAAAGGGACCATCTCTGGAGCCTCTGCGCTGTCATCACCGAAACACCCTTCTTAGGGTTAAAAATGGAAACCAACGGTTGGTGGTCTGTCAGCAGCGTAAAATTTTGGCCTTGCAGGTAATGATTAAATTTTTTTACTCCCCACACGAGGCTGAGAACCTCCCTATCTATCTGAGCATAGTTGCGCTCAGCGGAGGTCAATGATCTGGATGCGAACGCGACTGGCCTTTCCAAGCCATTTGGCAACTTATGTGATAGCACTGCCCCAATACCATATGGAGAAGCATCACAAGCTAAACGAATAGGCAGCGTTGGGTTAAAGTGAGCCAACACTTCCTTAGAGGTGACCAATGCCTTGCTTTTGTGAAAAGCCCGCTTACAGTCCTCGCTCCACTTCCATGGCACTCCCTTTTGTAAAAGAGCGTTCAGCGGGTGTAGCACCGTGGATAAATTTGGCAGAAACTTATGGTAATAGTTAATCAACCCTAGGAACGACCTCAACTGGGATACATTTTCCAGAGCGGGAGCCTTCACAACAGCTTCGATCTTGTCAGGTGACTTGTGAAGCCCCTCCTGGTCAATGACGTGACCACACTACGAGATTCGCTTTTTGAAGAACTCACATTTCTGGCGATTAACTCGAAGTCCATACTCTTTCAATCTGGTGAGCACCTGTTCCAAATTAGCAAGGTGTTCCTCATCATCATCTCCTGTAATAAGAATGTCGTCCAGATAGCATTGTGTGCCAGGAATTCCCTGTAATACCTGCTCCATGGCACTTTGCCAAATCGCTGGGGCCGATGCCACTCCAAAAACCAGTCTATTATACCGATATAAGCCCTTATGCGTGTTGATCGTGAGATACTGGCGTGACGCTTCATCAACTTCCATCTGTAAGTACGCCTGCGCCAGGTCTATCTTGGTGAAGTGTTTCCCGCCAGACAACGAAGCGAAGATATCCTCAATCCGCAGAAGCGGATATTGCACCGTGTGAAGAACCGGATTAACAGTGATCTTGAAATCGCCACAGATGCGAACCTTCCCCGGTTCCCCCGGCTTGTTGCTCAATGAACGCTTCATGACGGGAACAATGGGCGTGGCCCATTCGCTCCAGTCCACCTTTGACAGTACTCCTGAACATTCTAGCCCTTCCAGCTCAGCTTCCACAGCAGGTCGTATCGCATAAGGTACCGGTCTGGCTTTGAAAAATTTCGGGTTTGCATGTTCTTCAACCTTGATGTTTGCCGTAATTCCTTTCAGTGTTCCCAGTCCCTGTTGGAACACCTCCTTAGCATCGTCCAATATTCTGGACAGTCGTTTAGGTTTGACATCGTCCTTTTTACCGGAATCTACAGTTAGTGCTTTTAAGGAATGCCAGTCCATATTTATTCTCCTGATCCATTCCCGTCCCAGTAGTGGTGGACCTCCCTCAGGTAACACATACAAGTCCATTCCTTTGCTTTCTTTACCCTTGTGGACCACCTTTACTTTTATCTTTCCAATGGGGTACACTCTTTGCCCCGTGTATGTTTTCAATACAATCTTCGTATCCCTTAGGGGAATGTGTGAGAATAACCTTTTGTAATCTTGCTTATTCATGACCGTCAATGCCGATCCCGTGTCCAATTCCATCTTCACTTGGACTCCTGCTATCTGGAGTGTAACCCAGATAGTTTGGTGGTCTGCTGTGTTACCCACATTATGTATTCTTAGACAACCCAGTTCCTTACTGCTGGAGTCTGAATCCGTCTTCTGTTCATCCGAACTGTTCTCTGTCACCTTGTGTACTTTTTTGTACTTCTTCTGTGGTGACTTTTTGTTGCTGGTCTTCTTTCCTGACCGGCATACTTTCGCTATGTGACCGAGTCTGCCACATTTTCTGCATTCTTGATCTTTGAACCAGCACTGGTTCTGATCGTGCGTTGTCCTTCCGCAACGATAGCACTTTACTGCACCCAATGCCATTTGATTGGTGCTGAGTTCCGATGACCTTAGCTGCATTTCCGCGGTGCCTCGTGCTGCCGCCTCGTGCGATGCTGCAATGGTGACAGCTTTATCTAGCGTAAGGTCCTTTTCCTCTAGCAGTCGCTTCTGAGCTCCTTCTTTTAATAGTCCACACACGAACTTATCTCTCAGAGCATCTGCTAGTCCTGTACCAAACTGACAGTACTTTGATAGCTTGCGCAGTTCCATTAAGAATTCAGCATTGCTTTCCTCTTTCAGCTGCGTTCTTCTGTAAAATTTAAATCGTTCCGCTATCAGCAGCGGCGTGGGGTTTAAATGCTCTTGCAGGATAGTAACAATATTCGCGAAAGTCTTATCCGCTGGTTTATCTGGTGTTACAAGGTGCCTTAATAACCCGCACGTCTTCGCACCCATCGAGTTTAATACGGTTAGTGCTTTCTTTTCAGCCGGTATCTCATTTGCTGTACAATAAACTTCAATACGCTCCACATAAGTGGCCCAATCTTCGACATCGCTATCAAAAGCAGTGATGTTACTGTTTTTAGGCATCCTTGTAAGTTTCTTTAAGTATTTTTTTTTTTTTTTTTCCAAAATGGCGGCTTCCCGCGCTTGGCGGCTTTTCCCACGCTTGCCTTCTTCATGCGCTGACTAAAATGGCGGCTTCCCGCGCTTGGCTTCTTCCCCCGCTGGCTACAATGGCGATTACCGCGCTGTTGCCGTTCTCGCCCCCCAGCGGTCATTAATTTCCCCCGACGCTGCTGCTTTTACTCCCCGCTGTCCTCGTGGGTATTAGCGCTTCCTTTCTTGCTGCGCGTCTGTTCCGATTGCAGCCCGGCCCCTTACACCAGCTGCGGTCGAGTTCTCCGCCCTTTTTCCTCCGGTCTCGCCCCCCTTCTCCACTGACAACGCGGCCGACTTTCTGCCCGTGTCGCTAGATCGGCTTACCCACCGCCGTGGAAGAAGGATGATCACTGCCTGTCGCTGATGGTGGAGTTCGTGGTCAGCAATTCCAACCCGGGTTCTCGATGCCTCCCGTGCGAATGCGGTGCTCAGCAGGGTGATGAGGGCGGATGCCTCTTCTCGACGCCCGTTCTGGGGACGAAGCTGCCTTGGATGCAATTGCCGCTGGGTAAGATCGACTCGTCACCACTGTTGAGTCTGTGTGTTCCAGATATACTTATTTTAAATAACTGGACACAGACAACAGGAAAAACTTAAACAGGTCTTTACTACTTGAAGGTCAGTGCTGAACTGCTTTACAAATTACTACACAGAGCTTATATACCGGTGTGGTCACCACCGGTACTACAATATACAGTAGCAAGAGAAAGTAGTCCATCTTCTTAAGGTAGTTCTCTTAAGGTGGTACAGGTTACATACACCACAATTAATTAACATGTTACAAGAACAATAATCTACACATTTGCTGCAGTTAATCAATTATAAGTCAGTCTCTCTGGAGGCTTCCTGACTCGGTCCGGATAACTCCTCGGTGGTGTAGTAGTTTTTGGTGGTGTAGTAGGTTCTTTTGGCAAGGTCGATTCGGCTTGAATGCCAGTGTCGGGTTCATCTGGTTCCAGTATCACCGGATCGGAGGTAGATACTATGGGTATCTCTGCTTCATCATTAGGTGTATAGAGTTGTGGTGTAGGTTGTCCCTTTTCGGATGATTCTATGATCTGGTCAGCATGACGCCTTATTATGCTTTCTCCAATGTCCACGGTATACATCAGCGGTCCTAGTCGTGTGCAAATAGTTCCAGGCTGCCATTTCTCGGTACGGTAGTCCCGGGCCAAAACTTGTTGACCTATCTGGAAGGTTCTAGTTGGCCTTTCATTCATGCCTTGAAATTGCCAGTTCTCCACGTCCCTTCTGATGTTTGGCTTGATCAAATCCAGCCGGCATCTTAGGCTTCTATTGAAGGACATCATGGCGGGAGTTTGGTTTGTAACCACATGTGTTGCATTCCTGTATGCAAACAAGAAGTTATCTACCTTATGCTGTAGATTTATGTCTTCATTACCCATGGCCTTTATGGCCTTCTTGAAGGTCTGGACAAACCTTTCAGCCAATCCATTGGTGGCGGGATGGTATGGGGCGGACGTGTAGTGCTTAACCCCATTGTTTTTTAAGAACTTCCTGAATTCTTCGGACACAAATTGTGGTCCATTATCAGAACAGATCTGTTCAGGCAGCCCATTCCTGGCAAATATGGTCCTTAATACTGTGATGGTTTTTTCCGTGGTGGTGGAGGACATCTTTATTACCTCCGGCCACTTGGAGTGTGCATCAACCGCGATTAAGAGCATTGAGTCCATAAATGGACCAGCAAAGTCGATGTGTACCCTTTGCCAGGGAGATGAGGGCCACTCCCATGGATGTAGAGGGGCTTGTGGTGGGGCGTTTTGGACCTTCTGGCATCCTAGGCAGCTCTTGGTCATTTCTTCGATGTCTCCATCAATACCTGGCCACCACACAAACGCTCTGGCTAGGTTCTTCATTTTCACTCCACCCAGATGTCCCTCGTGAAGCTCCTTTAGCACTTTATCCTGGAGTTTGGGTGGAATCACCACTCTGGATCCACACATCAAGGTTCCTCGGCACACTGACAGCTGTTCTCTTCTTTGCAAGAATGCTGGCAACAGTGGTTCGCCATGTGCTGGCCATCCCTTCACCGTTAAATCGTAGACTCGTGAGAGAGTCAGGTCATTTCTCGTTTCCTTTTCAATGGCAGAATTTGTTACTGGTAGACATTCCACTATGTTTGAGTGGAACTTCTCCACTGGGTCCACTGTAGGTGCCTCTTCTACCGTTGGCAACAGTAGGCATGATAAACCGTCAGCATTCCCATGCTGTTTTGATCCTTTGTATTCTATGTCATATTGGTGTGCCCCTAGGAAAAGGGACCACCTCTGTAGCCTTTGCGCTGTCATAATGGGAACACACATTTTAGGGTGTAGGTAATGGTTGAATTTCTTCACTCCCCATACCAGGCTGAGTGCTTCCCTGTCGATCTGGGCATAGTTAAGCTCAGCTGAGTTCAATGAGCGTGACGCAAAAGCTATCGGCCGCTCCGAGCCATCAGGGAATCTATGCGATAATACTGCTCCTACGCCGTAACGGGATGCATCACACGCCAGTCTGATTGGCAGTGATGGGTTGTAATGAGCCAAAACTTCCTTGGACGTGATCAAGCCTTTGCATTTATGGAAGGCACGTTTACAGTCTTCGCTCCATTTCCAAATTACTCCCGTTTGTAGCAGTTCGTTAAGAGGGTGCAGAAGAGTTGACAAGTTCGGTAAAAATTTATGATAGTAATTTATCAATCCCAGGAACGACCTTAATTGTGAGACATTTTCAGGTGCTGGGGCTTTTATGACTGCTTCAATTTTTTCAGGTGACTTATGCAACCCTTCCTCGTTAATTATGTGGCCACAATATGATATTTGTTTCTGGAAAAATTCGCACTTGGGGCGATTTGCTCGTAGGCCCCGTTCTTTCAGCCTAGTGAGCACCTGCTCCAAATTGGCAAGGTGCTCGTTGTCGTTTTCTCCTGTTACAAGGATGTCGTCTAGGTAGCATTGAGTCCCCGGAATCCCTTGGAGGACTTGCTCCATAGCTCTTTGCCAGATAGCTGGAGCTGATGCTACTCCGAAAACCAGTCGATTGTACTGGTACACGCCTTTATGTGTATTTATCATGAGATACTTTTTAGAGTCCTCTTCAACCTCCATCTGTAGATATGTCTGTGCCAAGTCAATTTTGGTGAAACGTTTCCCTCCGGATAGTGAGGCGAAAATATCTTCTATCCTCGGAAGAGGATACTGTACCGTGTGAAGGACCGGGTTTACAGTCACCTTGAAGTCCCCACAGATGCGAATTTTTCTCTGTTCTTCAGATTTATCATTATTCAACGTTTTCTTCATGACCGGGACGATGGGTGTTGCCCACTCGCTCCAATCTATCTTGGATAATACGCCTGCCTTTTCCAAATTATCCAGCTCTGCCTCGACTGCTGGACGAATTGCATATAGCACCGGCCTTGCCTTAAAAAACTTGGGAATTGCCGCATCTTCCACTTTTATTGAGGCGGTGGCGCCTTTCAAGGTTCCTAGTTCCTGTTGAAACACTTCCTTGGCGTTGGCCAAGATGTCTTTTAATCGTTCAGGTATGACGTCATCATCATTTTTTTTCTTACTGGTCACCGTCAGTGCCTGAATGGAGTGCCAGTCTAAACGTATCTTCCTGATCCATTCACGTCCCAACAGCGGTGGACCGCCATCTTGCAGAACGTATAAATACAACTTCTGTATTTCCTTGCCGTTGTATACAACAGGCACCCTTATTTTCCCTTTGGGGTATACTTTCTGCCCTGTATATGTTTTCAAGATAATGGATGTGTCTTTCAAAGGTATATGTGGAAATAGCCGCTCGTAATCCCGTCGACTTATGACGGTCAGAGCTGATCCTGTATCTAGCTCCATTTTAACTGGGGACCCCGCTATCGTGAGGGTAACCCAAATGGTCTGGTAATCTTCTTTGGCAATTACATTATGTAATTTGAGACAGCTTAGTCTCTTGTTTCCGGAGTCGCTATCGCTCTTCTGGTCTTCAGAGCTACTGTCCGTCATCATTTGTACCTTTCTGTACTTTTCCTTATTGATTTTTTTCCTGTCCGTGGATTTTTTGTTTCCAGATCGGCGTACACGTGCAATGTGTCCAATCTTTCCGCATTGCCTGCATGCTTTGTCCTTGAACCAGCAGTCCCTCTGGTCATGGGTGGATCTGCCGCAGCGATAACATCTCTCGAAACCCTGTGTCATTTCATGGGTGCCGAAGTCCTGTGGCTTTTGCTGTATCTCTGCAGCTCCTCTTGCGGCTGCTTCGTATGATACAGCTACACTGAAAGCCTTGTCCAGTGTCAAATCTTTCTCAGAAAGTAGCCTTTTCTGTGTTCCTTCACTTAGGAGACCGCAGACGAATTTGTCTCGAAGAGAATCTGCCAGTCCTGCCCCGAATTGGCAGTGCTTTGACAGCCTCCTTAATTCGGTGAGGTAATCAGCGTTACTTTCATTCTTGTGCTGATTCCTCCTGAAGAATTTGAATCGTTCCGCTATCAGCAGCGGTGTTGGGTTTAAGTGCTCCTGTAGGGTATCAACAATTTCCTTAAAATTCTTGTCCTTCGGTTTGGCTGGAGTGATTAAGTTTCGTAACAGCCCGTATGTCCTTGCGCCCATTAGATTTAGAAGTACTGATGCCTTTTTATCATCCTCTATTTCATTTGCTGTGCAATATACCTCCACTCTTTCCACATGTGGTCCAATCCTCTATATCGCTATCGAAAGCAGTAATATTGCCAGTCTTAGGCACCTTGAAAAAAAAATGGCGCCTCCCGCGCTTTCCTTTCTTCCCCGCAGAAAAAAAATGGCGCCTCCCGCGCTTTCCCGCTGCTGCCACTTCTGACAACGCTGTTCTCCGCGGTTTTTATTTACATAGGTATTTTTAATAGGGGGAGACTCATTCCCGCCGGACTCTCTGGGACTTTTCCCTGCCTCTGCTTGGTCCGAACGCCGACCTGCTTTGCAGCGCCGGCCGTCTCCCGAGTGCTCCACCCTCTGTGTCCGTTTGCCTCCACCTTTGCTGCTTGGCCCCGCTGCAGAGCCAGCCGATAGAGCCCCAGCCCGCCGCCCAGGAAGGATTATTGCAGTACCTGCCACCAGCTCGGCTAGCTGGTGAAACCACAGTTTTTTTTTAAATTTCTTTTTTGTTTTTCTTTGACTTTCGTCTGAGGAAGCGATCTCCTTGAGGTGCTGCCGAATTGCAGGTAAGTCCGTTTCCAATTCGTTGCCACTGTTGTATCCTTGTGGTAATGGAGACACGGAATGCAGGAGATGGTTTCACAGGTGTTTACTGAACAAAGTCTGGAGGTGAACTAACAGATACAAGACACTATACAGGCTTATATAGCCCAAGTGGCCATTACTGGCATTACAGTACACAGGGGCTCTTAAAGGCACATACACCACAGGCATGTAATGGGTTCCATCAAGGAAATACTCATTAATACAGCCACAACTAAAGGGCTAGTAGCTGCCTACAGATTAGGCAAAGTACTCACACAGGATAACTGGGACATCGTCCACGGTTTCCTGGCCAATCAATACCAAAATACAGCCCTCAAACTTGCCTGTGAGGGTGCTCTAAACAATTATCGAGATAACCAACAAAGATGGGATAATATCAATCGCATTATCCAATTAAATCATGACCTCTTAGGTCTATCCCGAGCGAAACCTATAATGAGACCAGAAACTAGGGATAAAAAAACCAGAGAAGATACCTTTGGTACTCAGAAACAAGGACTGCATAGACCCAAGTCTCAAGTCCACCCCGCCCAGACACAAACTCGTGGCTCGGGACGCCCAAGAGGGTATTCCAGATGGTTTACACCCCCAACTCGCCCACAACATGAGAAAGATTTCTCCCCGGAAAGATGGGATAGATGAGGGGCTAGACCTCGAAAGGAAAGTGAAGGACAGTGGACTCCCTATGGGGACAACTTTTACACTGGCCAAAACTATTAGAGAGCCATGGGAGGATACCGGGAAAACCAAAATGGGGATCAAAAAGATTCCCGACAGAACCAACGTCCACCCCAACAGGAGGATCATCGAGATAATAAACGGTCCGACAACCCCCCTAAGGGACCTGGAAAGCATGATACCCCCCAAGAGGGAGGAACAAAACATGATTAAAGACAAAGCAGCAAATGAAACTCAGGATCCTGAGGATGAACGATCCCAGGATTGAAGGCCTGGCACCCAGCCAGGGCCGCTTGAATTCCCCTATGCCCTGGCAACCTTGCCCACATACACACAAGTGAAGGCCCTGTTTGATACAGGAGCTGATTACATTGTAATAGATCCTGCAATTATAAAAACTAAGGGGACAGATTTGGAGAGCCCAATTTGTAAAAGACCATTAGGGGGAATCACACAAGATAAAACCCAAATAATTAATTTTTACAAAATACCTATTACTATATATGGAATTACAGTGGCCCTAGATGTAGAACTGGTACCACAATTGGCCTGTTCCCTCATTATAGGACCACCAGACATGAAACATTACCTTAAAATCTCAACCAGACCTGTAGAAGCATCCACAGACCAGGATGACAGGGAAAAACATGTTCGGACACAACTTGATCGAACTTACCTAGAGGGGGGAGGCAAAGACCTCCTCGAGCAGCTCATTAATAGATACTACCCTTATCTACAACGCCATCCAAATCAATGTGGAAAGATAGACATCAAACCCCACCCACTTGATGCTGGCTGGCACAAACCTAAAAAACAATGGCCTATTCAAGACCACAAGGGAAAAATAGATCTCCTAACAACGCTCAAAGAACTAACAGAACAAGGTGTCTTAATCAAAATGGCATCTACCACTAATTCACCATTGTTTGGTATTGCTAAACCAGATGGGAGGTGGAGATTAGTGGTCGATTATACAGCTTTAAATAGGGTAACGGCCCCACATACTGCACAACAGCAAAATTCCACAGCCCTTCTCTCTGGAATTACGAGGGAAAAATATAAATCTTGTATTGATCTAGCAAACGGCTTCTGGTCCCATCCAATCGAAAAAGCTGATTGGCCAAAAACAGCGATGACTGGACCCGATGGTTATCAGTATTGCTGGACCAGATTGCCCCAGGGATTTCAAAACAGTCCCATTCTCTTTTCAGCCCACATCATTGACCTTTTAAAAGACCTACCTAACGTCAATTCTTATGTGGACGATATATATCTGTCACATGACAATCTCCAAGAGCACTTGAAAGCCATTGATAGTGTTTTATCCAGACTTACAACTGCTGGGTACTTAAATAACATAAAAAAGAGTCAACTAGTTAGGGAAGAGGTAGATTTTCTGGGCCCGCAAATAACTGGAAACGGTAGAGGATTAACTCAATCCTATAAAGAAAAATTAGCCACCATTCAATATCCTAAAACTCTGAAAAATCTGCAAGCAAGTTTAGGACACCTAAATTTTGCTCGATCCTTTACGCCAACCTTTGCCGAGCTCTCAGCACCCCTGTATGCTAGAGTGGACGAAGCAGCAAAAGGACCATTCATATTTTCACCAGACGATTACTCAGAATTGCAACAATTATGCCGAGAGGTACAAAAAGCTATAGACCTGGAACAGAGGGACTTACAAGTTCCCCTCAATATTCATCTCAGGTCATCACCTAAAGTGGCAGTTGCAGTTTTCTATAATGAAAAGAGAATAGTGCCCACTCAGTTCCATTCTTATAACTTTTCCAATGTCGAAAGGAGGTACGTTAAAAAAGAAAGGGTCATGACTATGGTAGTCCAATGCCTCATCAAGGCATGAACCGTTCAAGGGAAATACCCCATTACCATCTACACTGAGATTCCCAATTTAAGATCAGTATTGAGGATGGCCTCTGATGAAAAACGAGCCACCCAGATCCGATCAAATCAATCAATCAATCAAATCAAATCAACTTTTATTGTCATTGTTAGTGCACAAGTGCAGTACAACGAAATGTAGGCTTGCGGCTCCCGAGAGTATACATTTAGATGAAGACATTTAAACATTCAACATACATTTGGCTTGTAGTATATTAACATAAACATAACCATGATAAAGTGCATTGGCAGATGTGCAGGCTTTAGAGTTTATTTGTGGAGTTCAGTAGGATGACAGCCCTGGGAAAGAAGCTGTTCCAAAATCTGGTCGTACGGGTGCAAATGCATCTGTAGCGTCTCCCAGATGGCAGGAGGGTGAACAGACTGTGGCTGGGGTGGGTAGGGTCTTTAATGATGGACCGTGACCTCCGTAGACAGCGTTTCTGGTATATGTGCTCTATGGTCGATAGCCGGGTGCCGGTAATGCGTTGGGCAGTTTTGACTACCCGCTGCAGGGCTTTCCGGTCATAGTAGCTACAGCTGCCATACCATACTGTGATACAGTTCGTCACGATGCTCTCTATTGTGCAGCGGTAAAAGTTAGAGAGGATCAGGGGTGACAGGTTACATCCCTTCAGCCTCCTTAGGAAATATAGGCGCTGCTGGGCCTTCTTCACCAGAGAGGAGGTATTGAGGGACCAGGAGAGGTCTTCTGTGATGTGGACTCCGAGGAACTTAAAGCTGTCCACCCTTTCCACCACAGCCCCATGGATGTGGATGGGGGTGTGATAAATGGGCATCGTTCTTAAATGATCCTACATTCATTTTTAAATTCCTCTCCCCGGAAATGGACTTTGAGCATCTCCCCATCATGGAGGATGATGATACGGAGGAGGGAATCAGACAAATACCTATGAGACCGCTTACAGAATACCATCAAGTCATTTACTGTGGTGGATCTTCAATGACAATTAAAAAAGGGACATCCCAACAATCCTCAGCTGAGATGGGGATAGTAGTAGGGACTTTTCGAGGTTCCTATTCTTTTTATTCAGAAGAATTACTGTCCATACCCCTTGGACATAAGACAGCACAATATACTGAAGCTGCAGCACCACGGTATGCTTTAGAAAAGGCAGACCCTATTAAACCCACATTAATCTGTACGGATAGTGACTACTGTAAAAGAGGATATAACCAAGATCTAGTTTTCTGGGAACAAACAAACTTTACCAATCATAAGGGTAAACCCATAAAACATAAGTCATTGTGGGAAGACATTCTCCATTCGAGAATGAAGAAACAGAGTTGTCAGGTGATTCGTGTAAACGGGCATACCACTGGGACAGTACACTCAAAAGGAAACAGTCTTGCAGACGAACAAGCGAAATGTTCGGTCTGCGTGGCACCCCCTCGAGAGGGGCCTGCCAATATTAGTGTAATCACTAGGGCAAAACGGGCAGCTAATCAGGATGTGGAACTGATTCAGCTATTAGACCCAACAAAAGAGAATCCACGAGGATATCCACCAAAGTACTTTTACTCGGAAACCCCTACGGGTATTGTGCTACTTAAGTTGCCATGGGGAAACCGAGAGGTACCCCCGAGACACAAACGAGAACAGCTTGTAAAAGAAGCTCACGAGGGCATAGGTCAAGCACATTGTGGTGCCAGAACAACATTCTGCAAATTGACCCCCTTATATTGGTGGCCAGGCATGCTTAAGGCCTATAAAACATACGTGGCAAATTGTGAGCCATGCTATTTAACCAATAAGTCATCACTAATTAAGCCACCGCCATTGGCTCCTGTGAAAGCTGATGAGCCAATGGGAAAATTCTTTATTGACTTTATTGGACCACTTCCTCTGTCTTTGGGATACAGACATGTTCTCATTTGTGTAGATGGATGCACTTCCTTCTGCTGGCTGGTCCCCACAAACACTGTTTCGGAAAATGTACTCGCCAATGCTATTACTGACATAATTACTGTAGCTGGTGCACCCAAAATCTTACACTCCGATCAAGGCAGAGCCTTTGTCTCCAAGGTCTTCAAAGACTACTGCGAACAAAGGGGGATTGGGTTAGAGCACAGCACACCACGTCATCCGCAATCAGCGGGGCTGGTGGAATGTAAAAACCAGGAAGTAAAAAAGCTATTGGTCAAACTGTTGAGAATCAGGGGAAATAAGTGGACCACCGTCATTCTGGAGGTGCAGCTATCACTTAATAATATGCCCGCATCTGCATCAGGGACAGCGTCCCCTAAAACTCCATATTATCTGATGTATGGGGTTGAGATGCATACACCACTTACCCATGGTTCTTTTATTGCCTCTATACTCTCTGATTCCTTGATCCGACAGCGACAGTTAGATTTTAAAAAGAAGTAACAGAGTAGATTCATCAAATTGATCAGAGGATAAGGGAGGCAAATAGGCAGAAAAAATTGACAAACAAAGCATGGCAACCCCTAGCAGGAGAATGGGTACAGGAAAAGAAGTTCGAGCAAAAACCTGGTTTAAGACCGAAGTGGAAAAAACCTGTTTGAATACATTCTGTTATTAACGAAAGAATAGTTAAAATACATATTAATCAGCCGAATGGCAAGCATATTCTTAAAACTGTCTCCATAGACAATCTCAAAAGATGCCCTGCAGGATACCGGAATAGAGGAACAATACAAGGTGCAGTCGTACACTGTCTATCAAGACCCAGCTTGGAGCACGACACAGGAAATGGATGCGATCGAACTACTGATGACAGTCAGTCAGACGGTGTCGCTGACTCCTCCACACAATGCTTGGCAACGCCTCAGGAATTGGATTCGCAAAAAGCCACAACCAAAACAAGTAAAGATCAAGGAGTTGCTTCAATGAAGGAGGAAAACACTGCAGATGGAGATGGAATCAACCGAGCTCCTGGCAAGGCCTTTATGAAAACAAGAATCTGTCCTCACGCTGGATCAATGGAACAGGGTGTCAAGCTTTAGCTAGTTCCAAATGATGTCTCCTTGACTCGTATGAATAACTCACGTCTACGGAACGTATATATGCCAATTGGACATTCTAAGTACATGTTGTTTCGCTAATTGCATGACAATGTACCTGTCATCCTTTTAATTTGTGTTCAATTTAAAATAAGGCAAAACATTGTCCTAGGATGACTTAAAAGGAATTTTCATGTAGCACATGATTAGGCTCTTGTGAACCTTGTGAAATTAATGCGCTATGGTAACCTTATTAGTAACATTGACCAAACTCTGTCTTGATGCTCGAGTTCATTTTTTGGTCAAGAGGGGGGTGTGAAGGAATAAGCCATATAACCTATTCAGAAAAATACACCATTCTATGAAAGAATTCTGGCTTTATTAAAACATGACAAATTGGGTCTGGAAATCTAGAAACCTTGTGAAGGAATAAGCCATATTTCAGAAAAATACACCATCATATGAACAGAATTCTGATTTTATTAATACATGATATACTGGGTTTAAAAGTCTGGAAAGCCTCGGCAACACAAGCTGTGTCAATACAGGCTTCTGAGATAAAAGGAAGTGTTAACAAATGTTGTAAAACACTATACAAGCTTTGAAATGGGAATTGGTTAAAAATACTAAAACAATGGCCCTATTGAAATAGCAGTTTGGTGCTTCCAGAGAGTCTGAGGTTTGGAACCAACACAATGGAATGACCCAAGTAAAGTGTTATAAACTAACACGTTGAACAGAAACACAGAAACATTAAAAGAGGCATGTGCCTTTGAAAAGATGACATCAAGTAAAAGAAACACCTGCTGGTCAAATAGTTTTTATGTTAAACTTGGAAGACAGGGGACATAATTCTTAATACAACCATTGAGATAGCTAGAAAACAAGTAAACACCCTAGTTGAAGTGTTTTTAATTTACATGTTTTAAATATGATACCAACAGAACACTTTGAAGATATGACTTCAATAGATATACCAAGCAATTACATTGTGTTTGTATTGAAAATGGAATAGTTAGTAGACACGGCGTCTGTTTTCAAACAGCTAGGTCATTTTAGAATTGAATGGAAGACCTTCGATAAAAATGGCATCAAATAGATACATAAGTTATAGCCATTTTATGATAAGTTTTGAACACCTAAACAACAGACAGAAGTCTGAGAGTTGGCAGCTGAAATGACAGTAAGAATAGAAAGAATTCAACAAAGATGACTTGAGATAATTAGCTTACATCAGCAGAAAACTTCAAAGGATAAACCACTAAAAAAAGGTATAAAAATAGACCTTTTCAGAATAGAAAGTCAGAAGTCACTGGAAACGGGCAAGCGATTCTCGGCTTCAGAACCACTCTGTAAGCCTACAACTCTGAGTCTCGGGTAATCAAGGTATTTGATTTTGGTGGGTATCCTGGATTAGAATTAAGAATAAGAAATGAAAAATGTATGAAGTTAAGATTTGAGAATAAGGATCTCTGAGAATAAGAAATGTAAGCTATTTGTTTTTGAACTGTTAATGTTGCAATTGACTCAATAGTTGTTAACGGTATATCGGCTCTTAAATAAATCTATATTATTTTTAGAATTGTCTCAAGTAGTATTTCTGTATCAATCGCGCGAACTCAATGTCTGTACACTCTTTTGTAAGGAGTTGCAGAATTACATAGAAACATAGAAACATAGAGATAGGAACAGGAGTAGGCCATTCGGCCCTTCGAGCCTGCTCCGCCATTCAATGAGATCATGGCTGATCTTCGTCTGAGATCATAGCTGATCTTACCAGTTCAGTACCCCGTCCCCGCCTTTTCTCCGTAACCCTTAATCCCCTTAGCCTTCAGAAATATATCCAATTCTCTCTTGAAAATATTTATTGAATTAGCCTTCGCAGCCCTCTGTGGCAGGGAATTCCACAGGCTCACCACTCTTTGAGTGAAGAAATTCTTCCTCATCTCTGTTTTAAATGATTTGCCCGCTATTTTTAGACTGTGGCCCCTGGTTCTGTGCTCCCCGGCCATTGGAAACATTCTCTCTGAATTCAGCCTGTCCAGGCCTGCCATAATTTTATATGTTTCGATGAGATCCCCTCTCAATCTTCTAAACTCCAGTGAGTACAAGCCCAAACTATTTAATCTCTCTTCGTAGGTCATTCCCGCCATTCCAGGTATCAGCCTGGTGAATCGCCATTGCACTCTTTCCATGGCAAGAACATCCTTCCGCAGATGGGGCGACCAAAACTGTACACAATATTCCAGATGCGGTCTCACCAGCACCTTGTACAGCTGTAGTAAGGTATCCCTATTCCTATACTCGAACCCCCTTGATATGAAGGCCAACATACCATTTGCCTTCTTAATCGCCTGTTGCACCTGCATGCTCTCCTTCAGTGACTGGTGCACAAGAACACCCAGGTCCCTCTGCACTTCCCCATCTCCCAATCTATTGCCATTTAGATAATAATCTACCCTCCTGTTTTTACCCCCAAAGTGGATAACCTCGCATTTATCCACATTATAGTGCATCTGCCACGTATCCGCCCATTCCCCCAACCTGTCCAAATCGCACTGTAGCCTCCTGACATCCTCATCAGAGCCCACCCCTCCTCCTAGTTTAGTGTCGTCAGCGAATTTGGAAATATTGCATCCAATTCCCTGATCCAGATCATTTATATATATTGTGAACAGCTGGGGTCCCAGGACAGATCCTTGCGGCACCCCGCTGGTCACTGCCTGCCACTCCGAAAACGAGCCGTTTATTCCAACTCTCTGTTTTCTATCCGCCAGCCAGTTCTCTATCCACGTTAATACTTTGCCCCCAATCCCATGAGCCTTAATTTTGCATGATAATCTTTTGTGTGGAACCTTATCGAAGGCTTTCTGGAAGTCAAGGTACACCACATCCACTGGCTCTCCCCCATCTATTTTACCAGTTACTTCCTCAAAAAATTCCAGCAGATTAGTCAAACACGATTTACCCTTTGTAAATCCATGTTGACTCTGTCCGATCCTTTCCCCATTTGTCAAGTGCTCCGCTATTTTATCCTTAATAATGGACTCTAGCATTCTGCCCACAACCGATGTAAGGCTTACTGGTCTATAATTCCCTGCTTTCTCTCTACCCCCCTTTTTAAATATTGGGGTAACATTAGCTACCCTCCAATCCACGGGTACCAGTTCCAGAGTCAATCGGAGTTCTGGAAGATGATCCATAGATGCATCTAGCTATCTCAGGGCCACTTCTTAAGTACCCTAGGATGTAGTCTATCAGGCCCAGGGGATTTTCGGCCTTAGTCCCATCAACTTTCCCAAGCACCATTTCCCTAGCAGATACTAATTTCTGTCAGTCCTCCTCTTCATCAGTCCCTATGTTTGCCCCGGCATCTCTGGGAGGTTATTTGTGTCCTCCTTTGTGAATACAGAACCAAAGTATGTAGTTTAGTTGGTCTGCCATTTCCTTGTTTCCCATTATATATTCTCCCTGATTCGGACTGCAAGGGACCTACGCTTGACTTCACTAATCTTTTTCTCTTCACATATCTATAAAAGCTTTTACAGTCAGTTTTTATGTTCCCTGAAAACTTACTCTCATATTCCATTTTCCCTTTCTTAATTAATCCCTTTGTCCTCCTTTGTTGACTCCTAAACTGCTCCCAATCCTCAGGATTATTGCTTTTTCTAGCCAATTTATATGTCCTCTCCTTGGATCTTATGCTATCCCTAATTTCCCTTGTTAGCCACGGTTGAGTCACCTTTTTTGTTTTATTTTTATGCCAAACTGGGATGAACAAATTCTGTAGCTCATCCATTCGGTCTTTGAATGTTTGCCATTGCCTATCCACCGTTAACCCTTTGAGCGCCATTCCCCACTCAATCCTACCCAACTCGCTCCTCAGACCATCGTAGTTTCCTTTATTTAAATTGAGGACCCTTGTCTCTGAGTCAACTACTTCATTCTCCATCTTAATGAAGAATTCGATCATATTATGATCGCTCCGACCCAAGGGGCCTCGTACAACAAGATTGCTAATGAATCCTTTCTCGTTACATAATACCCAGTCTAAGATGGCCTGATCTCTGGTTGGTTCCTCGACATATTGGTCCAGGAAACCATCCCGTAAACACTCCAGGAATTCCTGCTCCACAGTATTGTTACTAATTTGGTTGGCCCAATCTATATGTAGATTAAAGTCAGCCATGCTGACTGCTGTGCCCTTATTGCACGCTTCTTTAATTTCCCTTTTAATGCCATCCCCAACCTCCACCTTACTGTTTGGAGGTCTATATACCACTCCCACTAATGTTTTTTTCCCCTTAGTATTTCTCAATTCTACCCATACAGATTCCACATCATCAGAGCTAATATCCTTCATTACAATTGTATTAATCCCTTCTTTAACCAGTAATGCTACCCCACCTCCCTTTCCTTTTTGCCTATCTTTCCTGAATATCGAATACCCCTGGATGTTGAGTTCCCAGTCTTGGCCATCCTTGAGCCACGTTTCTGTAATCCCAACCAAATCGTATTCGTTTACCTCTATTTGCGCAGCCAATTCATCCACCTTATTACAAATGCTCCTCGCATTATGGATTCTGAGATTTTGCCCACAACTGATATTAGACTACTGGTCAATAGTTACCTGGTTTATCCTTGTCTCCCTTTTTGATCAAAATGCTACAAGGGCTGTTTATCAGTCCCATAACTAAATTTGCAAATTTAAGGAGAATTGAGAAAATGTAGCCAGAGCCTTTTCTTTGTCCATTCTATATTCCTCATGATTTTCTTAAGTACTGTTCATCTTTTTAAATTTTAATCTCTCTATTTATCGATCGAACTCTATTCTCTGATTAACTCCTTTTTGCCTTATTGCACTATATTTATTTTGCACTCTGCAGGCTGGATTTTGTCAATGGGAAGCTTTTGGAGGCGGGACTGCTGTTTGCCATTTTTCAATCCTGCCTCCATCAGCTCTGGCCAACCAACGGGATTTTCCCCAGATTGACCTTGTTACGCTCGCCCAGCAGGCTCAGCAGGCCAATTAGTGGGAAATCAGTGACAGAGCACGTCAACGTATGGCGTGTCATCTGTCAAGATTTTTTGAAAGAAGAAATGTCAATGTTTGACAGCTCTGTGAAGCTGTCAAACACTGACATTCTGTGTAGTTTGATGAGACTTTGCG